>NC_134892.1:6300318-6325318 GCF_041734735.1 Babylonia areolata | reverse complement strand
GTCTCGTGACCACCTGGAACCTTCACGTTATGTCCCTTGTTTCCGCTTTTCTTGTGTATCCCTACGCCAGTCTGGGTGTTTGCCTCGTTGCTCTTTGTACCAGTGCGCTTTCCGCCTTGTTTGGGTGTGTGCGCATGCGTAGCGTGGTGGTCCTTTTTTTTTTTTTTTTTTTTTTTTTGGCATGTCCTTTGTCCATTGGTATGGAGTGCATGTTTGTGGCTTTATACCTATCTGTTGTGCATTGATGTCTGTTACCTTTTCTTTTAAAATTTATGTGATAATTGAACTGGTTGGGAAACTTGCCATCATTCTAGGCAAGGCACCACAGCACAACAGACTGTCTTGTGAAAGATAAATTCTGCCTTCATTTTTGTCTTGTTTTGATAACTTTTATTTATTCATTTATTCTATTTAGTAAGACGTCTTGCTATGCGCATATTCTCGAAGATCTAAGTATCCATATCAATCAATCTAAGCGCTTTACAGTGGCACGAAAAACATTCACTGAAACACCCCACAAATGATTCAAAGACTAAGTAAGAGACTAAGTAAGAGAGGACAATTAAAAAGGGATCGCGCCTTAAAGTAAATCGAATAATGTATTTCATATAATCATATAAGTTAAAACAAGAAATAATGATGGCAATAACAACAATTTAAACACACCACACACACACACACACACACACACACACACACACACACACACAGAGAGAGAAAGAGAGAGACACAAACGGAGAGAGACACAGAGAGAGAGAGAGAGAGAGAGAGAAATAAAGTAAGTATTGAAGCAGAATGATATAGTAAGTATAAAAGTAATCCCATTCAGTTATTCCATTCAGTGCTCTAGACTTCGATCCAAACAATGAACTTCCAAGATTTTTTTTTTTTTCAGTGAGAGTCAATCCTTTTTTCTTTTTTTTTTAAATATTTTTAAAAATTCTATTCTATTTTATTTTATTTTTGTCGCACGTAAAATGATGACTTATCTCCCACCAGTTTATTCCCCCTTAACTTCTCACCACTGTTGTAGCTTCGTTGCATGTACTGCAGTTGACCTTGAACTTGACCCCACCTTGACCTCCGAGTTATTTACCCTTATACTGTCTAAAGATTACGATAAAGGAATTTTTTTACTTTGATTTTGAGCAATGAAACAGGCTGATAAGGTGATGTGACCACAAAAAAAAAAAATTTTTTAAAGATAAAAAGATGCTCTTGGAACATGTTTCTTTTAATCGAATGTCGAAACATCTTGTGCCTGTACCTGCGCATTTCACAGAATGAGGAATCAGAATTAATATTTCATTCTATGCAATAATTTTTTTTTACAATCTCCCCCCCTCCGGAGCGAAATTGGACGAAACGAAACCAAAGGAAACAGAACATAATCAACAAAAACACACAAAAAATGAGTAATAATGAGCATTTAAGAAGAAAGGAGAATGCGCTCGAAATGCTAAACTAATTGTCAGTACCGGCAGACAGATAAACCCAGTATGTTCAACAGTATTCGCCTATAGAATCACACAATTCCGATAGCATCTTTCGTTGTTATTTTGTTTATTTGTTTGTTTTCTTCCTGTGTTTTTAATGTTTCGTAAGTTCTTTATTATTTTGTTTGTTTATTGTAAAACGACAGGTGAAATGAAGCCCAAACTCATTGTAATGAATGTTTGAACCATCTTTTTCACAATGTTTTCGTTGATAGAATTGAAGCCTTGGTAATCCAACGCTACAAAATTTATTTTCTTTATGTTTTTGTTGTTGCTGCTGCTGCAGCTGCTGTTGCTATTGTAGAATCTTTTTGTTTTTATGAAGGCTATACCAATTCATTTTATGCAGCTGGAAGAAGGAATCATCGAATTGTTCGATTGGTACTGATATCACATGACTGTCAGTTGAGTGCCTTTTTGCCACGGACAAAAACATGGGTGGTGGTGGTGGGGATATTCGTCAATATTCGAATTTTCCACATCTCTCTCTCTTTCTCTCTCTTTTTCTCTTTCTGTCTCTCTTTCTCCTTGCCTCTGCTTTCCGTTACTTCTAAGTCTTATTTTAACACACACACACGAACACACACACACACACACACACACACACACACACACACACACACACACACACACACACACACACACACACACGCACGCACGCACGTACGCACGCACGCACAAACGACGACGACGAATATATTTTTGTACCTATAGCATTGGTACCAGAAGCAGAAGACTAATACCAGCAGTAGTAGTTTTTAATCTTTTGTCCGAACATCATACCATGTCATCTAACCATTTTGAGTACTGTTGCTGTAATTGTCATCGTCCTCGTTTTCGTCGTCATCTTTCTTCGTTGTTCGTGTTAAAAATGCTGATGCTTTTATCATCTCCGTCCATCATCCACGTCAGCACCACCACCATCATTGCCATCACCACCACTACTGCCACCACAACAGCCATCACCACTGTCATCATCACGATAATGCTGTTGCTGCTGCTGATGATAATAAGGATAATGATGATGATAATAACAATATAATAATGATAACAACAACAACAACAAGAACAACAACAATCATCATCATCATCATCATGATAACGATAACAGTCAACCCATACCTCCCTCCTCAAACAAACAAAAACAACGTAACAACCTCATTCTCACTCACTCATTCACTCACTTACTCACAATCTTCTTTCTTTTTCTTTTCCTTTCCCTCCCTTCCCTTTCCCCTTCTCGCAGTTCCTCCCCAGCAAAGGCCAGCCGGCCCAGGATACCCCCAGCCTCACCCCAGGCCCCCCCACCACCCTCAACCCCCCCACCACCCTCAACCCCGCCCCCACCCCCAACCCCAACCCCACCCGCAGCATGCTGGCGGCTACGGTCCCAGGCCCGCCCAACCCCGCCCAGCTCAGACTCGACCCCAGTACCCGCGACCGATGCAGCCCGCGCGGCCCATGCACGGCGGGCACGCGGGGCACATGCAGGCGGCTCACACGGCGGTGGCCCGCCCTGCGGATCCCTTGTCTAAGTACGACGTCTTCTCCAGCAACTTCGACTCGCTAGCCTTCCAGATGGCACACCAGCAGGTCGGTTCTGTTGTTGTGTGGGTGGTGTGGTGTGGTGTGTGTGGGTGTTTGTGAGGTTGTGTGGTGGGTGTGTGGATTGGGGGGGTTTGGGGTGGTGGATATGGGAGTGTGAGGGGTGGGGGTAGGGTTGTGAGAGGATGGTTGGTTGATGGGGTTGGGGGGGGGGGTAAGGGGGTGGGGGTGTTGTGTGTGGTGTTGGGTGAGGGGGTGAGGATGGGTAGGTGGGTGTGTTGGATGTGGACGTGGGGGTGAGGAGGTGGAGTTGTGGGGGTGTTGGGTGTGGGGCGTGGATGTGAGGAATGAGGTGGTGGAGTTGTGGCTGTGTTCGGTGTGGACGTGTGGGTTGAAGGGGTGGGGGTGTTGGGTGTGGATGTGAGGGGTGTGGGTGGTGTGGGGGTGGATGTGAGGGGGTGGGGTGTGGATGTGAGGGGGTGGGGGTGTTGGGTGTGGATGTGAGGGGTGTTGGGGTGGATGTGAGGGGTGAGGGGTGGAGTTGTGGGTGTGTTGGGTGTGGATGTGGGGGGTGTGGATGTGAGGGTTGAGGGGGTGGGGGTGTTGGGTGTGGATGTGAGGGGTGAGGGGGTGGATGTGTGTGGGGGGTGAGGGGTGGAGTTGTGGGTGTGTTGGGTGTGGATGTGGGGGGTGTGGATGTGAGGGTTGAGGGGGTGGGGGTGTTGGGTGTGGATGTGAGGGGGTTGGATTGTTGGGTGTGGATGTGGGGAGTTGCGGATGGGGTAAGGTGTAGGGGTGAGGGGTGGTGAGTGGGATGAGGGTGAGGGTGTGAGGTTGTGGGATGGGGATGGGACGTGATGGTGTACTGTGATGTGATGGAATGCAGAGCGGTGCTGTGAATTGTAGTGTCTTGTCTTCTACTTTTGCAGAGCTCTTTCTATCGAAGGCCGTGTGTTATGTTGTTGTGTTGTGTTGGGTTGGGTGGAGATGGATTGTGCTGTGCTGTGCTGTGCTGTGCTGAGTTGTGCTGTGCTGTGCTGTGGTTGTGGTTGATGTATGCTGTGTTGTGCTGTTTTGTGTTATGTTATGTAATGCTGCTTTACTTTGCGTTACGTTGCTGGATATTTGTAACGCGCTTTGCCTATGAAAGCGCAATGCCGCGAGATCTAATGCAATGTAATGCTATGCAGTAACATACAAAAGTACTTTGCCTGTTGTGGCCATAAAACAAAAAACAACAACACCATTCAATGATAAAACAATTGAACAAACAATTGTGTGGAAGGATAGCGGGAGAGCTGATTCACTGTTCTCATAAACTAATCATAATTAATAATTCATTTCGTGATATTCTCGTTGAATGTATGGCTAATGAGATGTTTCAATACACGGTGATTTCAACGCGTGCCAATAGCAATCTTCGTACGTTATCAATCTTCTTTTGCAGATTATGTTAAGTTGGTCAAAACAACCACATGACAGTTTTGATTAACGATGTATCAGTTACATCTTGTCCATAGTAGCCTTTATTAACAAAAGGGGACCAGGCTGTATTTGTAGTAAATCTATTAACAATCAGTTTACTACATCTGCTGCATGGTTTTAACAAAAAATACTTAAGATTTTCCGGATACGTCGTGGCTGAATCGGTTAGACGTTGAACTTCTGAATCCAGTGTTCACCAGTGATCTGGGTTCCAGCCCCTGTTTCGGCACGTGGCTGAATCGGTTAGACGTTGAACTTCTGAATCCAGTGTTCACCAGTGATCTGGGTTCCAGCCCCCGTTTCGGCATAGTGGTTTGTGTCCTTGGGAAAGGCGCTTTACTCCCATTTGCCTTACTCCACCAGCCAGGTGTGAATGGATTACCTGGCTTCGGTCGGGGAAGGTTAAAACGGCGGAAGGAGAGGACTGGGCTCCGCCTTCCTATGCCGAGCCTTGGACACAGTGGATATGAATTCACTGTCCCTACAGTCGTAACAGAATATGGGACTTTTAACATTTTAATTTCTTCGGGGTTTTTGGGGGTTTTTTTTTAGACTTTTGGTAGCTGGAATGTTATTGATATGTTGATATGTTAACCTTCCCATTTAATGGATTCCCAACACGTGGAGCTTAGTATTAGCGCGTTCTTTATTTCATTGTTTCGTAGACATGATAATAACACAGTTCTAAGTAACTCTATCTCTCTGATATCTGGCATAGCAATGTATTGCACGTGTTTAGATTCTTGCGTCCACAGTCTTCATTCATGTAATAACAGTAACAGATGTTTGCATGCTTTAACAATGTTGTTGTTTTTTTCCAAACTTGAACTCGTACTTTTTCTTTTCTTTTCAAACTCACAGTCTTTCCTGTTCAATTAAATCCACGTCTCTGAAAACACAGCATTGTATGAGAAGAGTATAACTTACAGTTTCCTGGATTTAGTCCATTCTAACCACTTGGTCCATTAATGTACTTGTCTGTCCCTTTACTTTAACCCCTTCTATCTCCAAACCGTGGTGCTAATATCTTTTTTGCCAAAACTTTAACCCTTTTCCGGCGCCGGGTCACAAACAGTGTTATAACCCGTAGAAGCAGGAAGTAGTTCAGTAGATACCCTATTAATTACCTAAATCTTTTGGACTCCTACCCTCCCACCCGACTTTTTGTGTTCTATTTTGTTTTTAATCCCAACTGACCTAATCTCTGTGATCTTACCCTTTGGGGCTAATCTCTTTCATCTTATCCGATGTTACTGACTGCATGATCAGTCAATGTTGCTGGTTTTTTATGAAGAAAAATGTATAATTTCTCCTTTACGATTTTGCCCCATGATATGGACACCCACAAATCAGACACACCAAAGGCGCAGTATTCATATTTGAATTTTCATTTTCGGGTTTCATACTTTCCCCGGAAAAGAACTGGTTTTTAAAAGTGTTATTTACCAGTCTAGACTTTTAGTTTTGAAATATTTCATGCAGCACCAACATGATTTAATTCAGCTCCGCTACTTTAATTCAGTGTATAGATATTCTTCTTCTTCCTTTTTAAGGAAAGCAGGTAACGTTTGAAATGGTGATGATTTTGTATGTAGTCCAGCCATTTGGTTATTTAGACTAACTCCAAATTTGACGAATGGCAAACTAGTTTCAAACTCAGTGTCATTTATGAAGCGGAATGAGTCCTGCCTACAACGTTTTGGAACTTTTGGGAAGTAGTTTATTGAGGACTCAGAAACATAATATTTGGTAGAAATCTTCCCAGTATTTATTATGTATATCTCTTTTGTTGAAACACTGCACACTATCTTTTTTTTTTTTTATAAGTGCTCAAATATGAATGGATGTTGCATTACATAATTAAAAAAAGATTGGCTCTACTGTAGAGACAATCAAACATACATTACCATATAAAATGATGACACTAATTCGAGTATTTCCCTATCACTAATGATCACCTTCTTCTTCTGCGTTCACTCGTATGCACACGAGTGGGCTTTTACATGTATGACCGTTTTTACCCCGCCATGTAGGCAGCCATACTCCGTTTTCGGGGGTGTGCATGCTGGGTATGTTCTTGTTTCCATAACCCACCGAACGCTGACATGGATTACAGGATCTTTAACGTGCGTATTTGATGTTCTGCTTGCATACACACACGAAGGGGGTTCAGGCACTAGCAGGTCTGCACATATGTTGACCTGGGAGATCGTAAAAATCTCCACCCTTTACCCACTAGGCGCCGTCACCGTGATTCGAACCCGGGACCCTCAGATTGACAGTCCAACGCTTTAACCACTCGGCTATTGCGCCCGTCACTAATGATCACCAATACAGCATACATCAGTAGGTTGGCTGAATGCCACACACACAAAAAAAAACAATTAGACGTTGGGGCCACATGAATTCGGTAGAAGACGATGAGTTTCGTTTCATAAAGCACCCCTGTTTATGTTGATTCTAAGTCTTTTCTACTAATAATCTCTTTGATGATATTAACTCGAACTGATTCTCCTCTTGTCAAGATCCTCGTCTATAATTTTGATCAAAGATACACACAAGTATTACACTTGAACTCCATCCTGGAATCCCTAGTACAGAATGCAACAAGCCGGATGCGTCATCGACCGGAAACTCGCTACCTGCACGTTCAAAGATGGCGACCGAAGAAGGAGAGGAGCAACTGTGGCTGAAACGACCTGATTGGTCATAATTCGAAGGCATAGGTTCCGGAAGAAATGTCGTTTCGGTCTCTCAGAACACTTGGAAAGGTAAGCACAGCCGTATATGGTATCACTATAGTGTGTTGACAATATGATATTTAATAGCATTTAACGAGAACACTGGTTTGTTTGATCCTATGAAACAGTGATCACATCAGATATCCATCAGTTTCCTTCCGCACTTGGAATGAATCAAGGCTCTTTATGACCTTAATGGATCAGAGTTTTTACCGTCGTATATAGCAGCGTTATTACTTATTTGCCTGTACCACAAACAAGTATATTGCGTCTTTTCGCGGTTCAACAATTTGAAGAGAAAAATGTAACAACAAAGCTGACCATATAGTTTCCTGTTCTTCTCTCCTATAATCCCACTAATCATCCAATAATCTCATTTGATGATCAAATGTTTTGAGAATGGTGACTTTTTCCAAACAAGGAATAAATTTTAATGTAAGTGTGTAGGCATCCATAGTGTGTGTGTGTGTGTGTGTGTGTGTGTGTGTGTGTGTGTGTGTGTGTGTGTGTGTGTGTGTGTGTGGTGTGTGTGTGTGTGTGTAACAGAAAAAGAGCAAGAGAAAAAAAGAGAAAGAAAATAAAAACAGATGCAGGTTTGTGTATTTCTCTTGAAAATGGCGATGCGACCTGATCTGCAACCATCAAGATCTTGAGCAACTGTGTATGGCTACGTTCTGATGATAACGTTTTGAAAATGGAATCCATAATCATGTGTTCACTAACATGGCAAGGTTGTAATATCCGTTTTCATCCTTGCCTTATACGTAGAACTGTTAACTTTTCTCTCTCTTTTTTATTTATCTTCAGCGGGTATATATCTCTAGACCTGAAATTGGTGAACTTGGCTATCAATACAATATGTGAGAAACATTTTTTAAACTAGAACTGGGATTTAACTCACTCAGTACGGCCAGTCCTCTCTTCTCCTCTACACAGACCCCTCGGATGTCCAGTGGGTGTCTGAATGACCCAACCTTTAGCTTCCGTCGTCAGAATTGTGGTATTCTTTGTCAACATTCACCTCTTCAGTGTAAGAGCCTTCCGCTTGTAATATTTTGATGGTGGTAATTGGGGAGAAACGCTGTTAACGTCGTCTCTTTCGCCGTTCGTATGGAAAGAGTTAATGTCAGTCATTTTCACTTATGCTTCAATCAAAACAAATATTTTCAACCTGTGAAGCCGGACGAAACTGCTCCTTAAAAAATATGACTTTTCTGGCACGAAAGCGTGAAAGTGACTTTTGTATGATGATTTGCGATGGTCAGTTAAGTGTTCCTTTCTTTTGAGTGCTGAACAGTTGTTTTTTTTCGACCATTCTTAACATTTAAAAAATATATATCGGGTGTCCCCAAAAAAGTGAACCGCTTTTTGACAAATATTTTCTCAGTGATAGAGAAACCGAATTCATTGAAAATTTCCACACAGTAACTTTAGGGTATCATCAACAAGTCTGCAAAATATCTAAAAGTTCGGACGCAAATTATGCGAGATAGATTTTTTTAGATATTTTGCAGACTTGTTGATGATACCCTAAGATTACTGTGTGAAAATTTTCAATGAATTCGGTTTCTCTATCACTGAGAACATACTTGTCAAAAAGCGGTTCACTTTTGGGGCACACTCGATATATATATATATATATATATATATATATATATATATATATATATATATATATATATATATATATATATATTCAGGATAATCTGCACAAGGAAATTTGCCGAGAAACATAACATTTCACAGAAACTGAACGCAATAAGACTGACAAGTGATGTGTGAGATTTTTCGAACCTGTGATGAAACGATGAACAATTAACAGCATCCCAACTCTAATGAAATCAATGAGATGCACCCGAAAAAAAAGAACCTGTTTGGTAAATAAAAGACACACTTCTGCTGATGTGATCACTGTTTGAGGCGCCTTAAAACCCGCGAGTAAGTTACGAATGTTGCAAAAGTATACTGTCATTTTATTGGTGTGCAAGATTGGTATGTTACAACGTGACAACTATAAGATAATGGTCACCATATCCAAAGCTTGACTGGAACGTTCCGATTCCTTTAAATCGATCGTGATTTTTTTTTTTTTTTTTTTTTTTTTTTTCGCTTCCCAGAACAGGTTGTTTTGTTGTTGTTTTTTACCGATGCACTTGTTTTTATGTTTGCATCTTTGGATTTGACTGTGAAAGAAATTGATAAGTTCGCTGACTTGGCTATGAAGGAATTTTCTCCCATGTTGCCTTGCAGCAGTGCCCCCTACTTCCGCCCAACCCTCCTCAATCTCCCTCCCCCCCCCCCCCCCCAACCCTCTTCAACCCTCCTGCAGCATGCATTCCGCGCACGCAACAGAACCCACGGCAATGAAAGGGTTGCCTCTGGCACAGTTATGTCGAAAAAAGATATCCACTTTCATATTAAAACAAATACACTTGCAAAAAGTCTTTTATTAAATGTAGGTGCTGTTGCACTGTGACAATGCACTCTCCTCGACGAGAGCAGCCCGAATTTCATGCAGAGAAATCTGTTGTGAAAAAGAAAACAAGAGAGGCAAGGCCTTCAAGACTCACTTGTGATACACTTAAAAAAAAAAATCCAAGCTTTTTAAGATGAGAAAGATCAGTTTAAAGCAAATTAGGCCCCCTAGCATTAATTACAGAGTAATTTCCCTTTTTTACTATCCCCACCAAAACGTTTGCAAAATAAATAAAACTTCCATGCTTAGCAAAAGAAGTTCCTGCTTGAACAAAAAATGATAATAATGACTGCTCTTGTTGTTGGGTCAGAATATCAGATCAAAGTGCCAAGTTTAGAGAATACAAAAAATATAAATATAACAGTAAATGCAGTTTGCATATAATTAGGCTTCATTTTTTATATTTTTGTGCCCATCCCAGAGGTGCAATATTGTTTTAAACAAGATGACTGGAAAGAAATGAATTTTTCCTATTTTTATGCCAAATTTGGTGTCAACTGACAAAGTATTTGCAGAGAAAATGTCAATGTTAAAGTTTACCACGGACACACAGACACACACACATAGACACACACACACACACACACACACACACACACACACACACACACACACACACACACAACCGAACACCGGGTTAAAACATAGACTCACTTTGTTTACACAAGTGAGTCAAAAAAAGGGTTATAACACAGTGTTCCCCAAATAAGATTGGGTTTCTTTTATAAGCCGGAAAACAAAATACTTTCAAGGTTTGAAAAAATATATAAATAAAATTATAAACTTTGCGTTGTTCTTTCCGCTGAGAACAGGATCTTGGCTTCTTTTTTTTTCTTTTCTTTTTTTAATTCCGTGAGGGCCATCTTGCTTCTGTCATATAGTTTTTGATGCGTTAAGGCCTTGGCATCATTGGTGAACCAAATGTTCAGTCGCTGTTGCAGTTCTATGGAGAAAGTCCTCTGACTATGCACTAAAATGAACATAACAACATTATCATGTCGACTTGATTACACCGAGAGCGTTCGCGTGTCAATGTCAAAAGTTTGGCCACCAGTCTCGGTGACAGACGTGTCATATAGTTCGTTTCTGCTTTCTTTCTTTCTTTTTTTTCTTTTCATCTGTCTGTCTGTCTTCTTGGCCCACGGCTCCTGTGTTCAATCGTATCTGCGACCTCCGCCATTTTGTTTGTTTTGTTTTGTTTTGTTTTGTTTTTTTTGGGGGGGAGTGGGGGAGGGGGGGCGGGGGGGGTGTTTTTTTTTTTTGTTTGTTTGTTTTTTGTTGTTGTTTTTTTGTTTTTTTTATAAGGTAGCCACACTCCGTTTGCTGGATATGTCCATGCAGAGTATGTTCGAGTTTCCATAACACGCTGACATTGATTACAGAAGCTTCATTTAGCGTGCATTTCTTTTTTTTTTCTTTTTTTTTTTCTTTTTTTTTATAATCTTTTGCATATACATGCACACGAAGAGGATTATATGACTCGAGCACATGGCAAATCAGAGAGAGAGAAAAAAACCTCCACCTTTAAGCAACTATCCATGCAGGCGTCAGGATCGAACTCAAAACCCCTCAGTTTTAAGGTCTGACGGTGTAACCACTGGGCTGGGCTGCCCGTCGCTATTGGTCATCAAAATCCTGGTAATGAAGACTGTCCCAAAATAGCTTGTGTGTGTGTGTGTGTGTGTCTGTGTGTGTGTGTGTGTGCGTGTGCGTGTGTGTGTGTGTGCGTGTGTGTGTGTGTGCGTGTGCGTGCGCGTGTGTGTGTGTGTGTGTGTGAGCGTGTGTGTGTGTGTGTGCGTGTGTGTGTGTGGTAGGGTTCTGCCTATCATAATTACACGCCATCTCACTGGCATTATCTGGACTCTTTACAACCATAGCGGCACCGAGGTTTGTTGAGTCACAGACCCAGCCTCGGCGCAAGCAGTCCAACGGGAGTTATCAATTATAGGTCGTCCTTTGGCCACATACTAGAGGAGACCCCGCACTGCTCCCGAGTCACTTCGGTCTGTGGTGTCCATTAGTGCCTGTCCTGACACTCCCCGCAAAAAAGAACAAACAAAAACAAAAAAACAAAGCTACAAAGCTATCCCCATCTCCACACTCACTCCCACCACCACAAAGTTTCGATAAGACCCAGTGCCGTCGGCTGGGCAAAAAGCAGCGATATCAAATGATCCCCAAAAAGCTCTCCATCCCACAACAGCTGGTCAGTCGTGCAGCAGACAGGCTGAGTGAGCACCCACCCACTCCCCCTCTAACCCGCCCCCCCCCCCCAACCCCCCCCCCCCCCCCCCCCCCACACACACACACACATTGGTCTGTTATCCATGAACCTACTGCTCTTAATGTTCGGTGGTAGAATAGGCCATATTTTCTATGCATCGCAGGGGGAATCCCCAGCTGTTCTTTGCCACTGTCTTTTCTATATTTGTACCACAAGGGAATTTTGTACTATAAATTGACTGGCGGTGAAAGCGTTAATGCACTTAAGTCTTTCTCTAGTCCCAGTCTTCCTATTTGAGTCTATAATAGCTTAACACTTTCACTGGTCTCAGTCTTCTTGCTTGAGTCAATGGTACACACAACTCTTCCTTTGGTCCTCGCTCTTTCCTGTTGAACCCGCAGTACACCAACTCTTTCTCTGGTACCAGTCTTCTTGTTTGAGTGTGTGGTTAACTCAACTCTTCCTTTGTACCCAGTCTTCCTATTTGAACCCATAGTAGACACAACTCTGTGTGATCCTAGTCTTCTTGTTTGAGTGTGTGGTTAACTCAACTCTTCCTTTGTACCCAGTCTTCCCATTTGAACCCATAGTAGACACAACTCTGTGTGATCCTAGTCTTCTTGTTTGCGTCCATAGTACACTCAACCATTTCTTTGGTCCCGGCCTTTTTGTTTGAGTGCATGGTGCTCACAACTCTTCCTTTGGTCCTGGTCTTCCTACGTGAACCCGTAGTGCACTGAACTCATTCTCTGGTCCAAGTCTTCCTGTTTGAGTGTAGGTCTAACTCAACTCTTTGTTTGGTCGCTGTCTTCTTGTTTTGAGTCCATAGTACAAAACTATTTCCCTGGTCCCAGTCTAATTGTTTGGTTCCATGATGCTCACAACTCTCCCGTTGGTCCTGGTCTTACTGTTTGGTGGCTGTAGTACACACTGCTCTTTGTTTGGTACCAGTCTTACTATTTGATCCATAATGCACTCAACTCTTTGTTTGATCCGTCTTCCCATTTGAGTCCATAATACGCTCAAGTCTTTGTTTGGTCTCAGTCTTCCTATTTGAAGACATAATATGCTCAAGTCTTTGTTTCATCCATCTTCCTATTTGAGTCCATAATACGCTCAGGTCTTTGTTTGGTCCCAGTCTTCCTATTTGAGTCCATAATATGCTCAAGTCTTTGTGTGGTCCAAGTCTTCTTATTTGAGTAATTCGCTCAAGTCTTTGTTTGGTCCCAGTCTTCCAATTTGAAACCATAATATGCTCAAGTCTTTGTTTCATCCGTCTTCCTATTTGAGTCCATAATACGCTGAGGTCTTTGTTTGGTCCCAGTCTTCCTATTTGAGTCCATAATATGCTCAAGTCTTTGTGTGGTCCCAGTCTTCCTATTTGAGTCCATAATATGCTCAAGTCTTTGTTTGGTCCCAGTCTTCCTATTTGAAGCCATAATATGCTCAAGTCTTTGTTTGATCCATCTTCCTGTTTGAGTCCATAATACGCTCAAGTCTTTGTTTGGTCCCAGTCTTCCTATTTGAGTCCATAATATGCTCAAGTCTTTGTTTCATCCATCTTCCTATTTGAGTCCATAATACGCTCAGGTCTTTGTTTGGTCCCAGTCTTCCAATTTGAAACCATAATATGCTCAAGTCTTTGTTTGATCCATCTTCCTATTTGAGTCCATAATACGCTCAGGTCTCCTTGGTCCCAGTATTCCTACTTGAGTGTATATTACATTCATCTCTTTTTTTCTGGACCCATTCTGTTTGTTTGAGTGTGTGGTTAACCCTTTCACCGCCAAGCTCGCATTTATTCACAGGCGTGGTAGAGCTCACTGTGCCATACGAAAGCAGGAAGCCCATATCTACAAGACCGAGAAGTATGCCAGTCTAACCAGTAACCTGAGAGAATCAGGCTTCCAAGCCAAGGTCCTCGCCATAGAGATTGGTGCAGGAGGGTTTGTGGGAGCATCTGCCTACAGCCTCATGAAACAGCTGTCGATTTCTGGCAGAATGAGGACATGGGCTCTCAAGGCAATGGCAGAAGCAGCAGAAAAGAGTTCCAGCTGGATCTGGTCGAGGAGGAATGAAAGTAAGCTTCATAAGGATTACATTTCCCTACTCAAACTAGGCGTACGATGGCTCAGTGGTTAAAACGTCTGCCAGAAAAAGGTGACTCAGTTCTGAAGTGGCGACCACCCTGGAGGCGCGGGTTCGAACCTGCTGAGGACCAGGGAAAAAAAAAGGCGGCAATACAAGGGCATCCAGAAGTCATGACCTGGGTGCGGCCTGGCCCCCTTAGAGTGAAGGGAGTTAAGGGCCGAAACACTTGACTGAGGGGGGCTTCTTCTCTGAAGACCGTGTGCTGTCCAGCTCTCCCTAGTTTCTTATGACTACAGAATTTTGCGAGAGGACAACACTCTCGTTGCCATAGGGTGGTGTGTTTGGTTTTTTGTTTGTTTGTTTTTCAGTGCGCCAAGTGCGTGCTGCACACGGGAGTTCGATTTATCTTCTCACCAGAATGACCAGACGTTCCATTTGACTTTCCAGTCAAACTTGGGAGAAAGGACGAAAGCGGGATTCGTATCGAGACCCTCACGGACTCTCTATTTCGGCAGATGAGCGTCTTAAGCATTCTGCCACCTTCCCTCTTTATCAACGATACAGTAAACAGCACGAGACAAATAACCTAACCAAGACTGAAAACATAAAGAGAAACCATAAGAGAAAGAGGTATAATATTTTTTATACTAAAAAAAAAAACAAGGGGGGTAATTATAAAGAATAATATAGCAAAGTGAGAAAAAGGGACAGAACTAACACAGATAACATCCTGTCACCACCAGAACCTGGCCCGCACTACCGAAAAAAACGTTCATACACGTACATTCTCACCTTCCTAAAATGCACGTGCATCTCGAACGCCACACCTGACAGAAGCATCACACACACACACACACACACACACACACACACACACACACACGCACGCATACACACACACACACACACACACACACGCACACACACACACACACGCACGCACGCACGCACACACACACACACACACACACACACACACACACACACACAAGGCAAAAATATCCAGTCACTCCCGTGACAATGTCCGTCTGCACTTACACGTTGCTTCCAGACAATATGAAAGATCACCAACCGTGTTCACGGATTCCCATAGGGTTAAAACCAGTTACAAACAATGACAAGATTTATCTCTTCTTTTTTTTTTAAATGACTGCGCAGGTTTATTGTGCATTCGTTGTGAAGTCACTGTGACGATATGATGTGCAAAATTTGGCCCCCGAAATGTTGTTAAACCGTGTAGAGCATTCACTGACAATTTAATTTTTACAATAATGAGAATCTATTCCTTCATTGCCAAGTTGGGTTACGAATTTAATTTTCCTATCCTCATTCTGTCTATACATGAGAGCGTCATTGATCATACATGCTGGATTGTCTGCTTATCTATTCAGTTGTCTGTCAGTTTGTTTATTTATTTGTTTGTTTATTTCTTTATTCATCCATTCAGTTTTCCATTTGATAATGTGAAGGCATGACAGTAAGTCAAAATGCAGGATGATAATGCTATTGACAAATACATAAGACAAAGTACCTTCGTATTCAGAGTTGTTATGAATGGAAATTTTCGGAGTATCCTATACACGTAGCCTACATGATTGTTCTTTCTGCTCATCATTGTTCTCTGTCAAAGAGTTATCAATATCATTCTCTGTCAAAGAGTTGTCAATACCATATCGCGTGTTCTCTTCTTCTTTGTGCAGATTCTGAAGCGTCAGAGGCAGGGTTAGACGACAAAGGCGGACCTCCCGATAGCGCTGCGTGTCTATAGCGTCACTTGTCGTTATCACTACGTTCAACAGCACTACGTGTCGATATCACTACAGTTTTAAAGTTATATAGCTACGTGGCAATAGCACAACGTGTCAATGGCGCTAAGTGTCGTTATCACTACGTTCATGATAGCACTACGTGTCATTAGCACAACTGGGGGGTCGGGGGAAGGTCGGGAATTTGATATAATTCCTTTCTTTTTAACGAAGTATGGCATTTGCTATCAAATTGATTTTTCGGCAAATGCGATCACTTCATTTGTAGATATACATTCTATCTTTTTTCTTCTTTCTTTTTTTTCCTTTTTTTTTCTTGTTCACACTTACTTTTTCGATTAAGGATGTTGTGTTATTTACAAACAATAATTGTCGATAAGCTGTGTTCTTGTATATATTTTGTTATAAAGTAGGTGCTGGTTTTCAACTTTGTTTTGTATATATATATATATGTATGTATATATGTATGTATGTATGTATGTGTATATATATATATATAAGTCGGGTGTCCCGAAAAGAGTGAACCGCTTTTTGACAAGTATTTTCTCAGTGATAGAGAAACCAAATTCATTGAAAATTTTCACACAGTAACCTTAGGGTATCATCAACAAGTCTGCAAAATATCTGAATGTTCGGACGCAAATATGCGAGTATTGCCAAATTCCAAACAGCATGTAAAAAAATCCAATATCAGAGATGTGCAATGTGACCTTCATCAAGTTCATGCCAGCTGACAGGTGTTGACATCTGTCAATTAGTGTCAGTCTAAAAATAGCATGTCTGGATGTCAACTCTATTGTTTTTTTTATTTATTGTCTTCTGCATCCAAAATCAGTTTCTGTCCAAAGTTTCAGTTTGGAAGGACCAACCATGCCTTTGAATGAAAGTGATAAGGTTACCATTGAAAACTGTTTCAAGAAGAAAGTGAGTTTTCCTCTGATATTAGATTTTTTGACATGCTGTTTTGAATTTGACAGTACTAGCGTGATTTGCGTCCAAACATTTAGATATTTTGCAGACTTGCTGATGATATCCAAAGGTTACTGTGTGAAAAATTTGAATGAGTTCGGTTTCTCTATCACTGAGTAAATACTTGTCAAAAAGCGGTTCACTTTTGGGGGGACACCCGATATATATATATATATATATATATATATATATATATATATATATATATATATATATATATATATATTGGTGACCAACAGCAAAGTGAGAGCTGTATTATCAATGGTTTCTCCAGTCAATGGGAAACAATTTACAGCTTAGTCTTTTGTGAAGGACTATGACTCTCAAACTAGGAGGCAAAATTGCACTGGCTCTCAGTGCTGCAGCCTTGTGGGCTAGCTGGCCTTTGGGAACCATCCCAACGCCGACTGTCCTAAAACCCTCTTGGCCGAGAGAGTGGGGATGTACATGGGCAAGACACTCTCCACTATAATCAAATTCTAGCCCAGATAGTCGGGACAGCAGTTACCTCCTCTGCTGTTCTGATGGTCATAGTCGGACACATATTGGTGATGGCGTTTAAAGACCCCGTGGCCTGTTTCGGTTAGGCGTTCACCAGTGATCAGGGTTCGAAACCCCCCCTTTTTTCCCCTTTTTTTCGGCATGGTGTTGTGTCCTTGGGAAAAGGCACTTTACTCCGATTTTCCTCACTCCACCCAGGTGTAAATGGGTTACCTGACTTCGGTTGAGGAGAGTTCATTAATTAAAAGCGGCGGAAGGTGAGACTTGGGCCCCGCCTTGTCATTCCGAGCCCTACACACAGTGGATATGAATTCGCTGCCCCCCCGATGGCTGTAAGTCGGTTGTATGTATGTGATGGTGTATGTCTCTTGTGATGCTCAAAACTGGCTGGCTTTTAAGTAGCAGGCATGGATTGCAGCAAGGTTTTTCGGAGGGGGGGTGGGGGGGGAAGGGGGTGGGGGTGGGAGCGGGGCTTGGTTTTTGTTTGTTTGTTTGTTTTGTTTTGTTTTTGTTGCTGTTGATGTTGTTGTTGTTTTACAGCTGGTGTCTGTTTGAGCGAGTTGTTTTGTTTCGATATAACACAGAAACAAGCTATTTTTGTTATGTCAGTGTCAGAGAAGAGAAATATTCTCTCAAAAGTGTATTTCTATCCATCTGCCTTTTTGTCTGTCTGTCTGTCTGTCTGTCTGTCTGTCTCTCTGTCTCTCTCTCTCTCTCTCTCTCTCTCTCTCTCTCTCTCTCTTCCCCCATCCCACCTCTTTCTCTCATGTCTGTCTCTGTTTCTCACTCATTCACCACTCTCTCTCTCTTTCTCTCCTCTCTCACTCCGTCTTTCTCTCTCGCTTTTTCTTTCTCTCTCCTCTCTCTCTGTCTCTCCTCTCCCTCTCTCCCCTCCTTTCTCTCCTCATTCTCTGTATTACTTCGAATCTTTCTCTCCTCTCTCTCTCTCTCTCTCTCTCTCTCTCTCTCTCTCTCTGTCTGTGTGTGTGCGTGTGTGTAGGTGTGTGTCTTTCTCTCTCTCTCTCTCTCTCTCTCTCTTTCTCTCCTCTCCTTCTCTCACTTCCCCTCCCCCCCTCTCTCTCTATCTCTTCTCCCTCACTCTTTCTCTCTCTTGCTCTTTTTATCTCCTCTCTCTCTCCTTTCTCTCCCTCTCTCTCTCTCTCTTTCTCTTCTCCCCTCTCTTTCACTCTTACCCGTCTCTCTCTCTCTCTCTCCCTCTCTCTCTCTCTCTGTCACTTCTCTTTCTCACACTCTCTCTCTCTCTTTCCACCTATCATTCTTTGTTGAGCCCTGTTCTGTCCTATGATGTACACAGCGGTTGCTAAAGATTGTCCTTCCTGTCAAGGCAGACAATGCAAACGACAAAAGGGGGTGGACGGGGTTACATACAATTCTTGTCACAGTGTGACATCCACTCTCAAGCCCTCTATTGTTTCCCAACTACTTGTCCGTTGTCTTGTCAAGATTTTTCGTCTGACGTTTATGGCTGAGGACATGTCCTTGGTTACGTGCTTACAGTGGAGGACATTGTTTATACCACGTGTGGCGTATGATAATTCTCTGTACGGCAGGGCAAGGCAAGGCAAGGAGTTTATTTCGTGTGCTCCCTGGGGGCATTGAAACATTACATACGTTCATCATTTACACATATCCAATAAATACAAAAAAGAGCGATGTCAAAAACAAGAAGTAGGCTCATTCGTTCAATCACTTAATATACGCATTGACAAGTACTATTTCATTCATAATACAAACAAACAAACAACCAAAAAGCAACAAAAAATCAATAATAAAAAAACGTGTCAATAAACAAAACATTAATAAAAAGAGCTGCGTATAGCAGAAACCAATGATTTAAGTTTTAACAGTATTCTTTTGTTGTTGTTTTTTCAGAAAGTAACAGGTGGAATTTAATGGTGTTTGGGAGGATTCTACAATGCCTAGATAAACATTTTTGTCTGATGCTTTAAAAAAAATGGGCATACAAATAGTGAAACTCATCAGCAATGTCCTTTGTGGAACATTTATCACAGATTCTTTCATTTCTGGGTAAATTGTCAAAAAGCAGTCTATTAACAGGCAAAGGATTATTAGTTGTTCCAAACTTAATTAACTCTCTCCATACGAACGGCGAAAGAGACGACGTTAACAGCGTTTCACCCCAGTTACCATCATCAAAATATTGCAAACGGAAGGCTCTTATACTGAAGAGGTGAATGTTGACAAAGAATACCACAATTCTGACGACGGAAGCCAAAGGTTGGGTCATTCAGACACCCACTGGACATCCGAGGGGTCTGTGTAGAGGAGAAGAGAGGACTGGCCGTACTGAGTGAGTTACACAATTATTTGGCAACACTGTAAAATAAGTATCTTGGCCAAAGTTTGGTTTAAACATCCCGTAATTGACATACATAGTATCGTTATCTATACCAATCTTGCAAAAACTTATCTTTTAAACAACGTTTTACTTTCTCTTTGAACCATGTAGGATGTACATCAAAACTGTGTTGGATCAACCAGAAATAACTTAATCCAGTTTCATCCAAGACAATATGAATACTTTTCAAGTATTGGTTCTGATGTACGCTATCATTGTATAGACTGAAGAGACATCTATAAACAACCGAGGACAGTTTAGACGTTCTTTGGTTTGTAACAAGCCTAAACCTAAACACTAGCATTCTGGATCTAGCAGAGACAAACACGGGAAATTTACCAGTTTCACCAAAAACCATAAATGATGGGATGGATTGTCTTAGTTTTAGAACTAGTTCATAAAATCTATATTGCAATTTCTCCACTATTTCAGAAATATCAACCCCCCAAATTTCGCACCCATATTTAAGTATAGGAAGAACTGTCTTATCAAATAAATCAATAATTAAATCGACAGGAAGATTAAGTTGGCCAGTTTTCCTCAGTAATGCAAATGCTGCTCTTGAAGCACGATCATATAAATCTCGCTGGGCAACATGCATTTTATTATTGTAATTTAATTTTAATCCCAAATACTGTAAGTCACTTACAACCTCAACTTTGTCCTTATCGATATAAAAATCAGGAAATGTTCTTACTTTGCCCATATAAAATGCTACTACTTTACACTTTTTAGCATTCAGATTAAGCTTCCTTCTTCTTCTTCTTCTTCTGTGTTCGTGGGCTGCAACTCCCACGTTCACTCGTATGTACACGAGTGGGCTTTTACGTGTGTCACCGTTTTTACCCCGCCATGTAGGCAGCCATACTCCGCTTTCGGTGGTGTGCATGCTGGGTATGTTCTTGTTTCCATAACCTTCCGAACGCTGACATGGATTACAGGATCTTTTACGTGCGTATTTGATCTTCTGCTTGCGTATACACACGAAGGGGGTTCAGGCACTGGCAGGTCTGCACATATGTTGACCTTGGAGATCGAAAAAATCTCCACCCTTTACCCACCAGGCGCCGTCACCGAGTTTCGAACACGGGACCCTCAGATTGAAAGTCCAATGCTTTAACCACTCGCCTATTGCGCCCGTCAGATTAAGCTTCCATTTTTTCACAATACTGTCTCATTGAGGTAAGACCATCCTTCATACCGACGGCTGAGCGTAGGCTGTTTTACACGTACGGCGTTTGGTATGCCCTGCATGGCACAAGGTATGCGTCCAAAGTGTAGCATATGCTTCGGGGATGTAGCTACTCTTGTTGAGAAGTGAAAATGTCCTCACAGAGCACACACACACACACACACACACACACACACACACACACACACGCACGCACGCACGCACGCACGCACGCACACACACACACACACGACACCACACACACACACACACACACACACACACACACACACTGGATAACAGCTTTACCGCTGAACGTGAGCACACCTTTGATGTTGAGGTTTGTATTTGGAGGGTTGGGGGGTTGTTTGTATGTTTGTTTTGTTGTTGTTGTTGTTGTTGTTGTTTTTCCTTTTTTGTCCCCCCGAAAAGTGCTCAGTATGCCTGCATTATGAACAATATAATACATGTATTATTATGATTATACAATGGCATCATCATATTCAGTTACAGTGGAACCGGTGGATTATGATTATTTGCTTTTTCTGCAGTAAAACATATTCAAAAGAAACCTCAGTCTTGTTCTTTGTGAGAACTGGATATGTGTGCGTGTGCGCGCGTGCGGTCGTGTGTGTGTGTATAAGTGTGTGGGGGTGGGT
Organism: Babylonia areolata; assembly: GCF_041734735.1. NCBI lineage: Eukaryota > Metazoa > Mollusca > Gastropoda > Neogastropoda > Buccinidae > Babylonia > Babylonia areolata. The sequence continues at coordinate 6,303,814 of NC_134892.1, read as the reverse complement.
GGGGGGAGGTGGGGGGGTGGGGGATTAAGAAAAAAATCGATAACAATAATTAGTTTCAACAGAGCAAACAAAACATTCTGAATTGGACCAGAAAGAAAAACACTTTTCGGTTTATCATCTTGTTCAGTGCAGTCATAGACACTCTTCAGGTTTTATCTTTTATCTTGTATCTACACTGTCATTGATGACAATTATTGTACACTGACGACAGAAAAAATGTTTGAACCAAAAACGGCGTCACACTTGAAAAAAAATGCAAAGCACGTGTTTGTTTGTTTTGTTTTGTTTTTCTGGATGAAAAAAAAGTTAAAGAAGAAAAGTATTTTGTTTTAATGGTTATTAACTTTATGTTTGTCAGCTTTTGATTCCTTGACGAGTCAGTTTCATTTGTTTAGTTTGTTTGTATCTGTTTGTTTGTTTGATATTCTCAGTGTATGTGTGGATAATTATGTGTACACATAGTGTTTAGCAGCGTTGTACTTCTTATCATGCACATTCCTTTATCTCAGGATATTGTAGACCTGTCTATAGCAGGATTCTATTAGTATTAATAGCTTCCGTATTCACTAGGGAATATATACGTTGGTGTTGCTTGAGGTTGTTGTTGCTGTTGTTGCTGTTATTGTTGCTACGTCTGCTGTTACTACTATTGCTATATTGTCACTGCTGCTGCTATTGTTGTTGCTGTTGCTGCTGCTGCAATCACTTCTACTGCTGCTGCTGTTGCTGCTGTTTCATTTTCCTTATTTTGTTGTTGCTGCAGCGATGATGATGATGATGACGATAGTGGTGGTGGTGGTGGTGATAATGATCATGATCATGATGATAGTGGTGATGATGATGATAATGATGATGATGGTGGTGGTGGTGATGGTGATGATGACGGTAATAATGATGATGATGATTATGATAATGATGATGATGATGATGACGGTGATGATGATGGTGATGATCATGTTCATGATCATGATGAAAGCAGCAGTAGCATTAGTGGAGATGATGATGAAGATGATTCTAATGGTTGTAGTGATGCATTATTTTCACAATGTGTTTTCACGCAAGTTACCTTTAAGAAATGAGCCGTACACAGTGGATTTCAACAAAATATGGGTCAAAACGATCTACATCTGTTTTGTCTATTTTTCTTGTTTTCGTTGTTTTTGGGTTTTTTTTCCTTTTTTAAAATCTCTGTGTCCCTCGGTCTGTCCGTCTTTCTCCCTTTTTCCCAGTCCTCTCTGTTCGTCCTTCTCTGTTCTGTGTCTTTTTCAGTCCTCTGTGTGTGTGTGTGTGTGTGTGTGTGTGTGTGTGTGTGTGTGTGTGTGTGTGTGTATGTGCGTGTGTGTGTGTGCCTGTGTGTGTGTGTGTGTGTGTGTATGCCTGTGTGTGTGTGTGTGTGTGTGTGTGTGTGTGTGTGCGTGTGTGTGTGTGTGCTTGCGTGCGTGCGTGTGAATGTGCGTGAAGATATGCATTAAAACACATGACAAGACCGACTAAAGCACTTATGCACTAAATCCTACGAAATAATCACCAAAAACGAAACAAACAAAAAAAACAAGCAAGTAACAAACGATGAAATGATGCCCCAAGCTGATTTTTTTTTTTATTTATTCAACAGCTATCTCCCTCAGAGACAGAATTCGAATGACCTCCCCCACCCACCTACCCTTCCCCCCTCCCCCCAATCCCCCACAACCCAACCTCGGGCCATCCACCCCCAGGTTCTGTCTTTGAACGGTTTAAATACACAGGTAGACAGATAGACAGAAAACATCGACAGACAGAACTCGGAACTGTCACCAACATACATATATATACATGCATACATAACACTTTGTATTTGTATTGTATTTGTATTTCTTTTTATCACAACAGATTCCTCTGTGTGAAATTCGGGAAATTCGGGCTGCTCTCCCCAGGGAGAGCACGTCGCTACACTACAGCGCCACCCGTTTTTTTGTATTTTTTTCCCGCGTGCAGTTTTATTTGTTTTTCCTATTGAAGCGGATTTTTCTACAGAATTTTGCCAGAAACAACCCTTTTGTTGCCGTGCGTTCTTTTACGTGCGCTAAGTGCATGCTGCACACGGGACCTCGGTTTATCGTCTCATCCGAATGACTAGCGTCCAGACCACCATTCAAGGTCTAGTGGAGGGGGAGAAAATATCGGCGGCTGAGCCGTGATTCGAACCAACGCGCTCAGATTCTCTCGCTTACGCATTACCTCTTCTAAGCCATCACTCCACTTGGGTTCCAATGCGGGTTATTCTAAAGATGAAAATAACTGTGATTTAGTAGTAGTAGTAGTAGTAGTAGTAGTAGTAGTAGTAGTATTTTTTATCTTATCACTGATTTCGTTGAAATGGCTTTTTAAATTTTGCCCCTTTCTTATGACGATCCTGGTAGCGAATTTCTGTACGATACTATGTGTTTCATACATTATAGGGATTGATTGACTGACGGGTTGAGTGAGTGAGTGAGTGAGTGGTTGATTGGTTGAGTGAGTAAGTGAGTGAGTGAGTAAGTGGTTGGGTGAGTGAGTGAGTGAGCGAGTGTATGAATGAGTGGCTAATGGATGGATGGATGGATTGGTTGGTTGATCGATCGATTGAGGCAAAAACTAACCCGGGACACCCCCACCCCACCCTCCTCCCACCCCACAAAAAGCAGTCCTATGCCGAGACGACGCCAGACATCCTGGCCGTGGCGCTGGGCGGAACCGGAAGTGGCGGTACCGGAACCGGAACCTCCGACTTTTCGCTGACGAAGTGGGCGGAGTCGCTGGCCAACGGGTTCGGAATGGGCACCACCACCACCCCTGTGCCCCCCACCACCACCCCCAACCACAAAGTGCACGTGAACCCGTTCCGTCACGGCGGTCTGTTCTTGGCGGACCCCAACAAGAAACCCATGAAGAGACCTTCGACTCAAATCATCGAGGTGAGTTTTTGATCACACACAGAGAGAAGGGAGGAGGGGGGGGGGGCGTGGAGGATGGGGGGGGGAGAGAGAGAGGGTGTGTGTGTGTGTGTGTGTGTGTGATGTGTTGTGCTCTGTGTGTGTGTTATTTGTTTGTGATGTGTGTGTGTGTGTGTGTGTGTGTCTGTCTGTCTGTTGTGTGTGTTGTGTTGTATTGTGCGTGTGTGTGTGTGTGTGTGTGCGCGCGCGTGTGTGTGTGTGTGCACGCACGCGTGTGTGTGTGTATGTGTGCTGTGTGTATGTGTGTGTGTGTTGTGTTATGTTGTGTTGCGTGTGTGTGTGTGTGTTGTGTTGTGTCTATCTGTCTGTCTGCTGGATGTTGGGTCAGGCATCTGCCAAGCAGATGTGGTGTAGCGTATATGGATTTGTCCGAACGCAGTGACGCTTCCTTGAGAAACTGAACTGAAACTGAAACTGGTGCCCCAGCGAAAGTCAAGGGAGAGTGACAGAAAATTCTTCATTCTATAATTCCTTTCTTTTCTTTTCTTTCCCCCCTATCTCTCTCTCTCTCTCTCTCTCTC
>NC_134892.1:6292818-6295318 GCF_041734735.1 Babylonia areolata | reverse complement strand
TGTGTGTGTGTGTGTGTGTGTGTGTGTGTGTGATAGGTGTGACCTGTCTGTCTGTCTGTTCTCTGTTTGTTTGTTAGTCGGTTTTGTGTGTCTGTTCTGTCTGTGTGGTGTGTGTGTGTGTGTGTGTGTGTGTGTGTGTGTATGTGTGTGATAGATGTAACCTGTCTGTCTGTCTGTTCTCTGTTTGTTTGTTAGTCGGTTTTGTGTGTCTGTTCTGTCTGTGTTGTGTGTGTGTGTGTGTGTGTGTGTGTGTGTGTGTGTGTGTGTGATAGGTGTGACCTGTCTGTCTGTCTGTTCTCTGTTTGTTTGTTAGCAGGTTTTGTGTGTCTGTTCTGTCTGTGTGTTTTGTGTGTGTGTGTGTGTGTGTGTGTGTGTGTGTGTGTGTGTGTGTGTGTGTGTGTGATAGGTGTGACCTGTCTGTCTGTTCTCTGTCTGTCTGTTTGTTAGTTGGTTTTGTGTGTCTGTTCTGTCTGTGTGTGTTTTGTGTGCGTGTGTGTGTGTGTGTGTGTGTGTGTGTGTGTGTGTGTGATAGATGTAACCTGTCTGTCTGTCTGTTCTCTGTCTGTTTGTTTGTTAGTCGGTTTTGTGTGTCTGTTCTGTCTGTGTTGTGTGTGTGTGTGTCTGTGTGTTTTGTGTATGTGATAGGTGTGACCTGTCTGTCTGTCCGTTCTCTGTCTGTTTGTCTGTCTGTTTGTTAGTTGGTTTTGTGTGTCTGTTCTGTCTGTGTGTTTTGTGTGTGTGTGTGTGTGTGTGTGTGTGAGAGAGAGAGAGAGAGAGAGAGAGAGAGAGAGATAGGTGTAACCTGTCTGTCTGTCTGTTCTCTGTCTGTTTGTTTGTTTTGTGTGTCTGTTCTGTCTGTGTGTTTTGTGTCTCTGATAGGTGTGACCTGTCTGTCTGTGTGTCTGTACTGTCTGTTTCTCTGTCTGCCTGTCTGTTTCTCTGTCTGCTTGTCTGTTTTGTGTGTCTGTTCTGTCTGTGTGTTTCGTGTTTGTCATAGGCGTGACCTGTCTGTCTGTCTGTCGTTTTCCATGTCTGTCTGTTTCTCCCACTGTTTTGTGTGTTCTGTTCTCTGTGTGTTCTGTCGTTTTGTGTGTCTTCTGTGTGTTCTGTATATGGATTTGTCCGAACGCAGTGACGCCTCCTTGAGCTACTGAAACTGAAACTGAAACTACTGAAACTGAAACTGTCTGTCGGTTGTGTGTCTGTTCTTTGTGTTCGGTTTTGTGTTCTGTCATTTTTGTGTGCTCTGTGTGTTCTGTTTTGTGTTCTGTGTGTTCTGTCTGTTTTGTGTGTTCTGTTCTGTTTTGTGTGTTCCTTTTGTGTTCTGTGTGTTCTGTTTTGTGTTCTGTGTGTTCTGTCTGTTTTGTGTGTTCTGTTTTGTGTTCTGTGTGTTCTGTCTGTTTTGTGTGTTCTGTTTTGTGTTCTGTGTGTTCTGTCTGTTTTGTGTGTTTTGTTTTGTGTTCTGTGTGTTCTGTCTGTTTTGTGTGTTCTGTTTTGTGTTCTGTGTGTTCTGTCTGTTTTGTGTGTTTTGTTTTGTGTTCTGTGTGTTCTGTCTGTTTTGTGTGTTCTGTTTTGTGTTCTGTGTGTTCTGTCTGTTTTGTGTGTTCTGTTTTGTGTTCTGTGTGTTCTGTCTGTTTTGTGTGTTTTGTTTTGTGTTCTGTGTGTTCTGTCTGTTTTGTGTGTTTTGTTTTGTGTTCTGTGTGTTCTGTCTGTTTTGTGTGTTTTGTTTTGTGTTCTGTGTGTTCTGTCTGTTTTGTGTGTTCTGTTTTGTGTTCTGTGTGTTCTGTCTGTTTTGTGTGTTTTGTTTTGTGTTCTGTGTGTTCTGTCTGTTTTGTGTGTTCTGTTTTGTGTTCTGTGTGTTCTGTCTGTGTGTTCTTTTGTGTTCTGTGTGTTCTGTCTGTTCTGTGTGTTCTGTCTGTTCTTTTTATCTTCTGTGTGTTCTGTTCTGTTCTGTGTGTTATTTTTGTGTTCTGTGTGTTCTTTTTGTGTTCTGTGTGTTCTGTTCTTTTTTGTGTGTTCTGTGTGTTCTGTTCTTTTTTGTGTGTTCTGTTTTGTGTTCTGTGTGTTCTTTTTGTGTTCTGTGTGTTCTGTTCTTTTTTGTGTGTTCTGTTTTGTGTTCTGTGTGTTCTTTTTGTGTTCTGTGTGTTCTGTTCTTTTTTGTGTGTTCTGTTTTGTGTTCTGTGTGTTCTTTTTTGTGTGTTCTGTGTGTTCTGTTCTTTTGTGTGTGTTCTGTTTTGTGTTCTGTGTGTTCTTTTTGTGTTCTGTGTGTTCTGTTCTTTTTTGTGTGTTATGTTTTGTGTTCTGCGTGTTCTTTTTGTGTTCTGTGTGTTCTTTTTGTGTTCTGTGTGTTCTGTGTTCTATTCTGTTTCGTATGTTCTTTTTGTGTTCTGTGTGTTCTTTTTGTGTGTGTGATAGGTGTGACCTGTCTGGCTGTCTGTTTCCCTGTCTGTCTTTTTCTCTCTCTGTTTGTTTTGTTCTGTGTGTTCTGTTTTGTGTTGTC
>NC_134892.1:6280318-6285318 GCF_041734735.1 Babylonia areolata | reverse complement strand
GAGACAGAGACAGAGACAGAGAGACTGAGAGTGAGATGATGACAGAGACAGAGAGAGAGTGAGATACAGAGAGAGAGAATTATAAGCACACAGAGAGATACAGACAGACAGAGAGAGAGAGAGAAAGAGACAGAGAGAGAGGGGGGGTTATAAGCACACACACGCACACACAGATAGATAGAAAGAAAGAAAGATAGATAGATAAATAGATAGAGAGATAGAGAGACAGACAGACAGACAGACTCCAGCAAAATTATCAGTTTCAGTTTCAGTAGCTCAAAGAGGCGTCACCGCGTTCGGACAAATCCACACACGCCACACCACATCTGCCAAGCAGACGCCCGACCAGCAGCACAACCCAACGCGCTTAGTCAGGCCTTGAGAAAAAAAAAGAAAAAAGAAAAAAAGGTTGAATAAATAATAGATAAATACATAAAAAAGAACTACTACTACTACTACTAATATGTATAAGGCGCAAAAACTTGATGAAGTCAAGTTTCGGTCTTCCCTCCATCTTCCTCTCTCAACAGTTCCTTTGCAGTAACAAACTTCAACGTAAAATTATCAAACATAGATATACAATTTGGCATCGATAATCCTAATATTTCCAGTGAGAGTGTAAGTGTACACAAGTGTCAGGAGAGTTCTGTGCACGTGCGTGCGTGCGTGTGTGTGTGTGTGTGTGTGTGTGAGGGGGAGATGGGGGCGCGGGGGGGAGCTGGGGTAGAGGATGAGGTATGTGAGTGTATGCATGCCTACACTGTGGGAGCAACAGGATATTGGAACGTATATATCTATATATCTATATCTATATCTAAATATATATATATATATATATATCTTTGTATATATGTGTGTGGGGTTGGGGGTGGGAGATATGGGAGTGTGTGTGTGTGTGCTTGTACAAGTAAGTGTTCATCTGTGTGTGTGTGTGTGTGTGTGTGTGTGTGTGTGTGTGTGTGTGTGTGTGTGTGTGTGCCGTGGAAGCTGCGATACGTAGACTAGAAATGAGTGTGTGGAGGAGGGGGGTAGAGGAGGTGCAGGGTAATGTGTGTGTGTGTGTGTGTGTGTGTGTGTGTGTGTGTGTGTGTGTGTATTGGAGCTGATGTACGTTTATATGTATTTGACTGTGCTTTCATATCTGTGAAACTGCATGTTTGGTGCATATCTGTTATGCATGTGTGGGTGTATGTGTGAATGTGTGTCTTCATGTTTTACATTTATTTGCTTATTTATTATCATTATCTTATTTATTCATTTATTTATTTATTTATTTATTTTTTATTATTATTATTATCATTACTACTACCTTTTTATATTATAAGTATTATTTATTTATGTATTTATTTATGTAAGCTTATCTATTATTTATTCACCTTTCTTTTTCTTTTTTTTTCTCAAGGCCTGACTAAGCGCGTTGGGTTACGCTGCTGGTCCGGCATCTGCTGGCAGATGTGGTGTAGCGTATATGGATTTGTCCGAACGCAGTGACGCCTCCTTGAGCTACTGAAACTGAAACTGAAACCTCGCAATGCTAACCTACCTACCCACTTTCCTCGCAATGCTACCCTACCTACCTACCCACTTTCCTCGCAATGCTACCCTACCTACCTACCCACTTTCCTCGCAATGCTACCCTACCTACCCACTTTCCTCGCAATCCTACCCTACCTACCTATCCACTTTCCTCGCAATGCTACCCCACCTACCCACTTTCCTCGCAATGCTACCCTACCTACCTACCCACTTTCCTCGCAATGCTACCCTACCTACCTACCCACTTTCCTCGCAATGCTACCCCACCTATCCACTTTCCTCGCAATGCTACCCTACCTACCTACCCACTTTCCTCGCAATGCTACCCCACCTATCCACTTTCCTCGCAATGCTACCCTACCTACCTACCCACTTTCCTCGCAATGCTACCCTACCTACCCACTTTCCTCGCAATGCTACCCTACCCTCGCAATGCTACCCTACCTACCTACCCTGAACTAACTGTAACATTAGTGAAACGAGATATACCTCTAACTTGAAGTTTCATCGGAGATAACTCCATAAGAAGACGCCCTGAAATAATTACTGTTTGAGTGGTCGTGTCTAAACTAACCGAAAAATTAAACAAGACTTACCTGTAAGTTGAAGTTTCATCGGAGATCTACTATATCAGAAGGCTTCACAGAAGAATTGTGTTTGAGTGGATGCGTCTAAATTAACTGAAAGATTAAACGAGACTGTGAGTTGAAGTTTTACCCAATGAGAAGGCGCTATCTCAGAATCATGGCTAAAGTGTGCGAGCAAGCTAGGCCATCCAACCTATCAGAGGGCGCCCCACATGAATTACGGTTTGAGTGTGCGACACAGCTATCAAGGCCAATCAGTGCAGTGCCCAACTCGTCTGGTGACCAGTCACTAACTTCACAGCTCGCAGCATTCTATCATTCTGTTGGTGCGAGATTTTATTCGTGGTCTTCGTGTAGTTTACTGATTTAGTTGGGTTGGTTTTTTTTTCTTTTAAGTTCCTTATGGCATACAGGTTGTATGACACAGTATAAATTATGTCGAAGTATCATTGAGATACACCTCCTATTATACAGTATGAAGTATGTCGAAGTATTATGGGATACACATTGTATGATATAGTACAATGTATGTCGCAGTATTGTGGGATAAACATCGTACGATATAGTATAATGTATGTCGCAATATTATGGGACACGCATTATTTGATACAGTATCAAAAGCATCCCGCAGTAATATGGGATACACGTGGCATGACACAGCATGAACTAGGTATACATATCGCAGTGCATCATCTGTGCAAATTCGAAGGGGGATGGTTGGATGGCTGCGTCTTAAAGTGATTGATAATGTCACTGACAGTGTATCTGTTGGTGAAGCACGTGCGTGCGTGTTGCGGAAGTCTTGTCATCCTAAGCAGCGACTCATCTGTTCTCTCTTGTTCGAAGAGCCGACAAGAGGATGAGACTTAGCGTTATGTCGAACACACATACACAAATATACAACAGACGCGCGCGCGCACACACGCACACACACACACACACACACACACACACACACACACAGAAATGATAATAAAGAAAGGAGTTTCCACACACAGGCAATGGAAATCAGTGTATATTGAAAACATTTTATTCCAAAGTTTTTTCATGCCTCTGTATTTGAACGCTGTAATGTCCAGCGGTTTTGGCAGATCACAGTTCTCTACGTCCACTTAGAAACCCCAAAAGCACAATGTGTGTGTGTGTGTGTGTGTGTGTGTGTGTGTGTGTGTGTGTGTGTGTGTGTGTGTGTATGTGTGTGTGTGTGTGTGCGTGCGTTTCTGTATGTATGTCATCATCGTCTGATTTGAACCAAAAAAAATTTTAAACGCACACAGCGAGAATGAATTAAACCGTAAAATACAAGTTATACACTTCTAAGATAAAAAGAATCACTCAGAGTTTTGTTGTTCTTGTTGTTGAAAAAAGTTATATACATATCTAGCACAAAGAATCACCCGAATTCACTTCAACTATTTGGTGGACAGAACTCAAAGACTAAAAATCATTTACAACACGTATCTTAAAACACTGGGAGAAAAAGAACGACCTCTGGCGTAATCAGATACTTGGCATTAGCAAAGAATTTTTTTTTTATCAAGGGGGCTGGAGTTTCGGGTGTGGGTTATTAATATTAGCATATCATCATCGCAAAGGAAAATTGCAGGTAATCAGAAATGATAAATTTACAAGGATAATATATAAGAGAAGAAAATGACAAATATGCACATAGATAAAGTGGGAAGAGAGACAGACAGACAGACAGACAAACAAACCAATACACCAAGACAGACAGACAAACAGACCCAGTATACTTTCTTAAAAATTCGTATCACAATTAATGGATTCATTTTAAGATGACTGAGGTGGATACACAGGTCAATAAGTTAAATTCTAACATGATTAAATATTTTTAATTTAAAAAAAAAGAGTCAGTTCGATATAACGCGTTTTATTCACATCAATCTCGACTGATTTTTTTTCCCCCAATAGACCATTCGTTTTATGATCATATTATTTCCATTCCAAGCTACTCTACCAAAACAAATTTAAAAGCACGGGAAAGGGAATGTTACTTCCCTTTGGTTACGGTGAAGGAATGACAAATTCCAGTGCATAAATAAAAGGCATGAGTAAATGAATGGGATAAACAGTGATGAGACATTCGTTCCTGGACCATTGTCTGTATCAAAAATCATTCACATGTTTTAAATAAACAGGGGTTTTTTTGTGTGGAATAATACTGATTTTCTCACTTTGGATATGCCTTTCATTCTCGCAGGTACTATTTAGTCTGCATTATGATCTACTGTGCCTTTGTGGAGAATCGGTTCGTACAATCCGGAGCACGAATTTACAACTAAAAGAAGACACACACGCACGCGTGCGCGTGTGCGCACACACACACACACACACACACACACACACACAATCGTACTTAGAAATAAAGAAAAACATTAATTAACTAGTCTGTCATTTCTCTCAGTTGTCATCATTACCATCATTATCGTCGTTGGTGTCATCATCTTCCCTCTCTTCCAAGTGAGGTTCACATTAAGACAGGTCTTGACAAAATCGGGAAGTTCCGATTTTTTAAACTTCCCATTAGAGACAGAAAGACAGACAGACAGACACAGAGAGAGACACACAGAGAAAGGCAGACAGACAGACAGACAGAGAGAAGGCACTTTCCGAAGATATTTTCAGCGAAAGAAAGACACTTTAAAGCAGTGCGACACACACAAACAAGAATCATCAAAACACTGCATCGTGGCGACGTATTCTCCACTGAGAGAGAGACAGAGAGGCAGAGAGAGACAGAGACAGAGAGAGAGAGACAGAGAGAGACAGACAGACAGACAGAGACAGACACAGAGAGAGACACAGAGGGAGAGAGACAGAGAAAGAGAGAGAGACAGAGAGAGACAGAGAGAAGCT
>NC_134892.1:6250318-6272818 GCF_041734735.1 Babylonia areolata | reverse complement strand
TCATTGTAAAACAAAACATTAGAAGGAAAAAAAATAGTAATAATGATATATATATCAGACAGACAGACAGAGAGAGAGAGAGAGAGAGAGAGAGAGAGAGAGAGAGTATCTCAAACGCGAGATCGTACTCACTCAACATACAATCCTCGTCCCTAACCACTCCACGTACACATCCACTCCTCACCCTGTCCACCCCACCCCATGCCACTCCACTCTACTACACGACACGACACGACACGACACGACACGACACGACACTACACTACACTACACTACACTGCACTGCACTACACCACACTCCACTCCACTCCACTACACTACACTACACATCCAGTCCACTACCCTACACTACACCACACTCCACATCGACCACAATCCACTCCACTCCACTCCACTGCACTACATTACACTCCACTCCACAACACTACACTACACTGCATTACATTACACTCCACTCCACAACACTACACTACACTGCATTACATTACACTCCACTCCACTACACTACACTACAGTGCACTACACTACACTGCACTGCACTACATTACACTCCACTGCACTACATTACACTCCACTCCACAACACTACACTACACTGCACTACATTACACTCCACTCCACAACACTACACTACACTGCATTACATTACACTCCACTCCACAACACTACACTACACTGCACTACATTACACTCCACTCCACTACACTACAGTACACTACACTACACGGCACTGCACTACATTACACTCCACTCCACTACACTACACTATGCTACACAACATTAAACTATACTACACACCCTCTACACTACACCGCACTACACTAGATTAAACTACGCCACACTGCACTACACATCCAATCGAATCCACTACACTACACTCCGCTCCACTACACTCCACAACGCATCCCCCACACTATCCGCTCCATCCTCACACACCAACAACTTCCCACCACCCACCCACAATCGCCCACATCCCACACTCTACCACCCACACCCCACACCCACCCACCCCACCCCACACATCCAAACACCCACACACCGACACACCCACCAGTGCAGCTGGGCAGCTCCCCAAAGGCCAGGGCAGGCGGCTGGAGCCAGGGCTTGTACATCCACTCCACATCCACATAAACATCCACACTTCATCCACTCCACCTAGGCATCCACTCCATATTCATTCTACATAAACATCCACTCCACATAAACATCCACTCCACGTCCACTCCACATAAACAACCACTCCACATCAATATCCACACTTCATCCACTCCACCTAAACATCCACTCCATATCCATTCTACATAAACATCCACTCTACAAAAACATCCACTCCACATAAACATCCACTCCACGTCCACCCCACATAAACAGCCACTCCACATCAACATCCACACTTCATCCACTCCACATCAACATCCACACTTCATCCACTCCACCTAAACATCCACTCCACATCCACTCTACAAAAACATCCACTCCACATAAACATCCACTCCACGTCCACTCCACATCAACATCCACTCCGCATAAACATCCACACTTCATTCATTCTACATAAACATCCACTCCAAATAAACATGCACTCCTCATCCACTCCACGTCCACTCCACATCAACATCCACTCCACATCAACATCCACACTTCATCCACTCCACCTAAACATCCACTCCACGTCCACTCCACATAAACATCCACTCCACATCAACATCCACACTTCATCCACTCCACATCAACATCCACTCCAAATAAACATGCACTCATCCACTCCACATCCACTCTACATAAACATCCACTACACTACACACTACACAACATTACACTACACTACACTACACTACATATCCACTACACTACACTACACTACATTAAACTCCACTACACTACACTATACTACACACTACACTACACTACACTACTCTACACTACACTACATACCCTCTACACTACACTGCACTACACTACATTAAACCACACTACACTCCACTACACATCCACTCCACTCCACTACACTGCGCCACACTGCACATCCACTCAACACTCAACTCAACACCACCGTGACATCACACGACACTACACCCCACTCCACCACACTATTCACCCCACCCCCTCCATCACACACCAACACCACCACCACCACCCACACCTCACACACTCCCCACACCCACCCACACACCCACACACCATCACCACCACCCACCACCCACACCCACACCCACCAGTGAAGCTGGGCAGCTCGCCAAAGGCCAGGGCAGGCTGCTGGAGCCACGGCTTGTAGGTCTCCTTGTTGGTTGTGCGAGCGTCGATGGGCACCGAGGGCACCCTCAGGGTGTCCTTCTTGCAGGGGGCGGAGCTCGGAACAGCCGCCCCGCCGCCCGCAGTGGACAGGTGCTTGGGGATGTACTCCTGGGCGTAAAAGGTCTTCGTCTCCATGGGCACGTGCGGGGGCTCGTACTGCTCCTCCTGTGTGTGTGTGTGTTTGGTTTTTTTGGGGGGAAGGAGGGGTCGGGAGAGGTGGGTGGGTGTATGGTGGTGGTGAGTGTATGGTGGTGGTGATGATGGGTGTATGATGGTGGTGGTGGGTGTATGGTGATGGTGGTGGGTGTATGATGGTGGTGGTGGTGGTGGGTGTATGGTGGTGGTGGTGGGTGTATGATGGTGGTGGTGGTGGTGGGTACATGGTGGTGGTGGGTGTATGGTGGTGGTGGAGGGTGTATGATGGTGGTGGTGGTGGGTGTATGGTAGTGGTGAGTGTGTGGTGGTGGTGGGTGTATGGTGGTGGTGGGTGTATGGTAGTGGTGGGTGTATGGTAGTGGTGGTGGTGGGTGTATGGTGGTGGTGAGTGTATGGTGGTGGTGGTGGGTGTATGGTGGTGGTGGGTGTATGGTAGTGGTGGTGGTGGTGGGTGTATGATGGTGGTGGTGGTGGGTGTATGGTGGTGGTGAGTGTATGGTGGTGGTGGTGGGTGTATGATGGTGGTGGTGGGTGTATGGTAGTGGTGAGTGTATGGTGGTGGTGGTGAGTGTATGGTGGTGGTGGTGGGTGTATGGTAGTGGTGGTGGTGGTGGGTGTATGACGGTGGTGGTGGTGGGTGTATGGTAGTGGTGAGTGTGTGGTGGTGGTGGTAGGTGGGTGGTGGTGGTGGAGGGTGTATGGTAGTGGTGAGTGTATGGTGGTGGTGGTGGTGGTGGTGGGTGTATCGTGGTGGTGGTAGGTGTAAGGTGGTGGTGGTGGATGTAAGGTGGTGGTGAGTGTATGGTGGTGGTGGTGGGTGTATGGTGGTGGTGAGTGTATGGTGGTGGTGGTGGGTGTATGGTGGTGGTGGTGGTGAGTGTATGGTGGTGGTGGGTGCATGGTGGTGGTGAGTGTATGGTGGTGGTGGGTGTATGGTGGTGGTGGTGGTGAGTGTATGGTGGTGGTGGGTGTATGGTGGTGGTGGTGGTGGGTGTATCGTGGTGGTGGTGAGTGTATGGTGGTGGTGGTGGTGGATGTAAGGTGGTGGTGAGTGTATGGTGGTGGTGGTGGGTGTATGGTGGTGGTGAGTGTATGGTGGTGGTGGTGGGTGTATGGTGGTGGTGGTGGTGAGTGTATGGTGGTGGTGGGTGCATGGTGGTGGTGAGTGTATGGTGGTGGTGGGTGTATGGTGGTGGTGGTGGTGAGTGTATGGTGGTGGTGTGTGTATGGTGGTGGTGGTGGTGAGTGTATGGTGGTGGTGGTGAGTGTATGGTGGTGGTGGTGGTGGATGTATGGTGGTGGTGGGTGTATGGTGGTGGTGGTGGGTGTATGTTGGTGTTGGGTGTATGGTGGTGGTGGTGGTGGGTGTATGGTGGTGGTGGTAGGTGGGTGGTGGTGGTGGTGGGTGTAAGGTGGTGGTGGTGGGTGTATGGTGGTGGTGGTGGGTGTATGGTGGTGGTGGGTGTAAGGTGGTGGTGGGTGTATGGTGGTGGTGGGTGTATGGTGGTGGTGGGTGTATGGTGGTGGTGGGTGTAAAGTGGTGGTGGTGGGCAGTATGGTGGTGGTGGGTGTAAGGAGGTGGTGGTGGGTGGTGGTGGGTGGATGGGTGGGTGGGTGGGTGTATAGTGGTGGTAGGTGGTGGTGTGTGGGTGTGTGGGTGTATGTGGTGGGTAGTAGTAATGGTGGTAGTGGTGGTGGTGGTGGTGGTGGAAGAGGGAGAGAGAGGAAAATAATTTGGAACTGGTTTATTCACTGTAAATTGCCATAGCTTCCAAAAAGTGAAGGTGTGTGTGTGTGTGTGTGTGTGTGTGTGTGTGTGTTCTTATCAGAAGCAAGATTCAGCTTCACTACCCTAAATGCCAATATATATATATATATATATATATATATATATTCAACAATCAACTGACTCATATTTGTTTCTATATGTCGATCTAATTCATCATTTTATAGTATGTTCAGTCTTTCGGATACGGTCCTGAATAAATCCAATAATCAGTGACAAAAAACAGAAACGAATAAACAAATCTCTCTCTCTCTCTCTCTCTCTCTCTCTCTCTCTCTGTGTGTGTGTGTGTGTGTGTGTGTGTGTGTGTGTGTGTGTGTCTATTTATATATATATATATATCATACTCCATCGATCCATCCCCTTATCATTGTGTATATATATGATAAATTTATATACAGAGAGAGAGACAAATTCTTTATTCCTTATTATCGAGGATAATAGATGAAGCACTGGCGCGATTTTTTCCATTCAGTCCCCGCCCTGAAACAGGGTCTACACTACACAATACTACATTATATATGTCACTGCATGCAATCCGAGAGAGAGAGAGAGAGAGAGAGAGAGAGAGAGAGACCTATGTATACCTATGCGCCATCACAAATTAATGTATTTTGAACACTTTTAGTCAGTGATCAGTAATGGTCAGGTATCGGTCAAAAACCTGCCGATTCATCATGATAATGCACATGCATGACAACGCAATCTGAACACTGTTGGGGGGAATGGGTCAGCAGTGGTCAGCAATGGCCACACAATAATGGTCAGTAGCGAAAACCTGCCAAAAGAAGGACCAGGACCTAACAAGGCAATGCACATGCCAAAATATGCACAGGGTGTATTAGAATACATGATTAACTCACTCACTACGGCCAGTCCTCTCTTCTTCTCTACACAGATCCCTCGGATGTCCAGTGGGTGTCTGAATGACCCAACCTTTAGCTTCCGTCGTCAGAATTGTGGTATTCTTTGTCAACATTCACCTCTTCAGTATGAGAGCCTTCCACTTGCAATATTTTGATGGTGGTAATTGGGGTGAAACGCTGTTAACGTCTTCTCTTTCGCCGTTCGTATGGAGAGAGTTAAAGCAAGCAGAAACGCTCGAGTGCATACAGAAGGACGAATTGGGAAAGATATTTGGATAATGTCGATAGGGGGGCCGAAACAGCATGTGGGGGACGTCCAAGAAGTCCCCTAGGGGTGGTGGTGTGTGTCCATCGAGATCGATGATGACCATCGTTGTCATCCAGCTGGGGGATGGGGGCAGGGTGATGGTGGTGGGGGGGGGGAGGATGCTCATGAATCTATCTGTGAGTGCGCAGATGGCTGAATAGTCCAATCTGCGCACGAAATGTTCGCTGACAGTTGGGGCAGACAAAGACAGGCATATCATTGCCAGGGAGCTTGTTTGCCCGTGACTTTCTGGCCTGCCTCTTCTGAACAGCTGCAGCAGTCCTGTTGGCCTCGCACAACTTGGCGCCTTTGTGCACAGCAGCGCGCCATTTGTCACGGTCCACTGCAGATTCCTCCCAGGAGTCAGGGTTGATATCAAACGCTTTCAGAGAGACTTTCAGAGTATCTCTGAAGCGCTTCCTCTGACCTCCGTGTGATCTCTTCCCTCGGGGTACAGTTTCGGACACTGACTAGTCCCTGCGGGGGAGAGGGGGGGGGGGTGCGGCAGGGGGGAGGGGACGATTTAGGACACTGATACGTCCCCAGGGGTACCAACGGAAAAGGGGGGGGGGGAGTGGAGGGACGATTTGGGACGTTACACCGGTAAATTGGGAGGAAGTGGGTATTGTCCTTTGCAAAAGCGTCTTCTCTCTTTCATAATGTATGTATGTATGTATGCGCGCGTTGCCTGTCTTGTCACACACACACACACACACACACACACACACACACACACACACACACACACACACACACACACACACACACACACACACACACACTGACATTTTGTACAGATGCATATGTGGAGAACATATTATTTCTAGCAACCACGTTAATATTTGAATGTCAGAATCTAAAATGCTGTTGTTTTTTCCAGACTTCACCGAAAGTTCTTTTGAATGTGTTATTAACAATTCCAATATGTTATTTGTTATTGCAGAAGGTTTGCTGCGTAGTCCTATCGGACATTTGTTATAGTCGTTATAGTTGTTTGATGTTGGCGTTTATAACGTTTCCATTTTTCCCTAGCGTTTTCTCTCCCTATCCCCCCTCCACACACACACACACACACACACACACACACACACACACACACACACACACACACACACACACACACACACACACACACACACACACACACACACACACTTCCTCACCCTCCCACAACCCCTACCACCTCAGGTGGGTTTTGGGTTTTTTTTTTGTTGTTGTTGTTGTTGTTGTTTTTGGGGGGAAGGTGGAGGGGGGGCGGGAGGGTTGTCTGTTTGTTTTTTGTTGTTGTTTTGGGGGGTCTTTTTTTCGTCTAATATCACTTCAAGTGGAAAGACGTTAAACTGGAGACAACACACACACACACACACACACACACACACACACACACACACACACACACACACACACACACACACACACACGCACGTCATTCTTTGGAGAGATTTTTTTTTTAATCGTAATTAATGCCCAACCAAAACTCACGTGCACAATAGGCTTCACGCGCTCCACGTGACCCAGGTTTTTGAACTCTGACCGTTGATTGGTCTCGAAGGTCATTGGAGCAGGGTTGGGGTTACGAGGGGTGGGTGGGGGTCGTTTAGATGAACGAGGGCGGGGTGAGTTCTTGGCCTTGAACGTGGACTGGTAGTCGGTTTCCGGCATCGGAGCCCTAGGCCCTGGCTTGTAGGTCGCCAGGGTGTGCATGCGTTTGTGACGCCTGTAACATTGATGATAGACATAAGACGGTTTCAAGGTTAGTTTCAGTAGCTCAAGGAGGCGTCACTGCGTTTGGACAAAACCATATACGCTACACCACATCTGCCAAGCAGATGCCTGACCAGCAGCGTAATCCAACGCGCTTAGTCAGGCCTTGAGAAAAATAAATAAATAAAATAAGCTTACATAAATAAATAATTAATTAAATAAATAAATAAATAATAATTATAATATAGAAAAAAGGTAGTAGTAATAATAATACTAATAATACTAATAAAATAATAATAATAATAAATAAATAAATAAGACAACAATGATGATAAAATAAGCAAATAAATGTAAAACATGAAGACACACATTCACACATACATCCACACATGCATAACAGATATGCACCAAACATGCAGTTTCACAGATATGAAAGCACAGTCAAATACATATAAACGTACATGAGCTCCAACACACACACACACACACCACACCACACATTACCCTGCACCTCCTCAACCCCCCTCCTCCACACACTCATTTCTAGTTTACGTATCGGAGCTTCCACGACACACACACACACACACACACACACACACACACACACACACACTCACAGAGATGAACACTTACTTGTACAAGCACACACACATACGCCCATATCTCCCACCCCCAACCCCACACACATATATACAAAGATGTATATATATATATACATTCCAATATCCTGTTGCTCCCACAGTGTAGGCATGCATACACTCACATACCTCATCCTCTACCCCACCTCCCCTCACACACACACACACACACACACACACACACACACACACACACACACACACGTGCACAGACCTCTCCTGACACTTGTGTACACTTACACTCTCGCGCATGCACAAACGCACTCAAAAGCACAGACCCACACATACACACAAACACACACATACACACGCACAGAGGCTGCCACTGATTGGCCGCAAGAGGGATGGGAAAAGATCTCTGATGCCAAGAACGTGGCGTCTAGTGTGTTGCTCAGTCTATTGTATTTGGAAAAGCCCACAGAGACTCTGTTCCGTTTTGAAGAAATTTGCGCAATGTTGGTTTGGAAATGATGCCGGTATTTGTTTGATTTGCAAAGCATCGTGCTCTACCTTTCATGGTAGACTTGCGGCCGCTCCCTCTCTCTGCTTTTATTTCTTTGAGGCGATCGATGGTGTGATGGCCTTGTACCTGTTCTTTTTGATATTCTTTGACTTTTCTGAGGATTTCCGATTTTCCTAGATGTAGGCCGCTCGTTGGTGTTGCGTTGCATAAGACAAAGAATGCGAAGAAGAAGGGGGAGGAGGAGGAAGGGGATAAGAGGAGGTGTAGGAAAAAGAGAAGGAGGAGGAGGAGGATAAAGAGAAGGGTATGAGAAGGGGAGGAGGAGGAGGAGAAAAGAGAAGGAGGATGAGAGGAGGGGGGAAAAGAGAAGAAGGAGGAGGATAAGAGGAGGGAGGAAGAGGATAAAGAGAAGGGGAGGATAAGAAGGAGGAGGAGAAAAGAGAGAAGGAGGAGGAGAGGAGGAGGAGAAAGAAAGAATAAGGAGGAGGAGAGAAGGAGGAGGTTAAGAGGAGGAGGAGGAAAGAGAGAAGGAGGAGGAGGGAGAAGGAGGAGGAGAAAAGAGAGGAGAAGGAGGAGGAGAGAGAAGGAGAATAAGAAGAAGGAGGAGGAGGGTATGATAAGAGGAGGAGGAGGAAAAAGAGAAGAAGGAGGAGGAGGAGAGGAGGAGGAGGGAGAAGAAGAAGGAGGGGGGATAAGAGAAGGAGGAGGAAAAAGAGAAGGAGGAGGAGAGGAGGAGGAGCAGAAGAAGGGGGGGCGGAGGATAAAGAGAAGAAGAGGAAGAAGAAGAAAAAGAGGAGGAGGCGAGAAGGAAAAAGGATAGAAGAGAAGGAGGATCAGGAGGGGGTTGGGGGGGGGGTTGTTTTGTTTTGTTTTGTTTTGTTTTGAAAGTCTTTTTACGTATAGCTTTCTGGCATGATTTTATAAACTGATGATGAAATATGTTATTTCCATATGACATTAGTATTTTACCTTTATTGTTAAAAGTCTTTTTACGTATAGCTTTCTGACAAAATGTTATATTATATTTCCATGACATTGTATGCATGTGCCTCTAAAGTGTGTACTTAATGTTTATTTTGTGAGTATAGTTATTACTGTGCGGGATCACATAACCTTTTACCTTTTTTTAAAAATAAAAATCATGTTGACTTTACTGACTTCACAAAAACACTCACACACACACGCGTGTATGAGCGCGCGCGTACACACACACACACACACACACACACACACACACACACACACACACACACACACACACACACACACATACACAAGCGTGCACGTAAGTACGGATATATACACAGACACACACAAATACAGACTCACAGACACACAGACACAGACTCACAGACACAGGCAGACACAGACAGTCACAGACACAGACACAGACTCACGCACGCACACGCACACACACACACACACACACACACACACACACACACACACAGATACATACATATATATATATATATATACAAACACACACACACACACACACACACACACACACACACACACACACACACACACACACACACACACACACACACACACACACACACACACACCACGTGGATCTGAACCTCAAACACAGAAAATAAATGTGTAAACTTATAACTGAACTCTATTCGTCCACTTACCCACAGTCACACAATGCACTGATCGATATATCATCAGGAAAATCTTCAGCGAAAATATCCGCTTCGGAAAACTGACAGGCAGCCATATCTTTGGTACTGGCAACTCTCTTCAAACTACCACTTCCTCTCGTAGTCACAAAACCGTGTTGGTCGTTTCCTCGCGCTAACTCACTCAGTTATTTGCACTCCACACATTCATATCCCGGTCGATTTTTTTGTGACTGGCAAGAAAGGAGGGTTGTCGCGATTGTTAGGCCTCCATTACGCAGCGAAAGTGTCAGGTGCGCGTTTAATTGAATCTACACAAAACACCCTGTAACCCCCCCACAACTGCTTTTCCTGAGCACAAGAGAACTCGCTTCACTTGGTAACGAGTCCGTGGTAACGGCTGTTCTGTTCACCTCCCACGTGCAAGGGAAAAAAAGTTTATCACTTGGTGAAGTTTTAAAGAATTTAACGTCGAAGATGTAAAATGAAATATTTTCGTTTGTTGTGGTTTGAAAACGAACATTTCACTTGCGATTTTTAGATTAATTGTACGAAAATATGCACGATTCCTTCTAGCTCATGTGGCCCTCACGTGATGTGACAAAATGGCGTCGATCGACATCCGTCTGAAGAAAGTGAACAAAGTCTACAAGGAAGGGGTCAGTTTCTTGCGATGATAGGCTACTTGAACTTACAAAAGCACCTCAGTATTTTAATGTATTATTTTGCATCATATAAAAATAATAATAAGGACCACAGTGTGCGAGCTTATATAATTTTTCGGTTATATTTGCCGCAGGAGGCGTGGCATCTTTTGTAGATGCAACAGTGTTAAAAACCGAGCCTCAAAAGCAATGCGAAAAGAAACGTCGGACCTCCAAACTGTTCCAGATCAGTACTAAAAGTAACTTGGAATCATCTAAGTCCGTTCCAAAGCAATGCAAAAAAGAAGCGTCGAAGCACCAAAGTCTGTTCGAAAGTAGTGCAAAAAGTAACTCGAACTTTCGAAGTCTGTTCCAATCGCTTAACTTTTCATTTCGGTCACTAAAGGACCACTTGCTATGGAACTGGTGACAGTCAGAACTGTGCTAGTTTGGGACCACTTGCCTAAGGTGGTTGGAATGGTCTAACTGGAGATATGAAAATGTGCAAGTGTAGCATGCTCTTGTGCTCTGTGCATGTGTGTGTGTGCGTGTGATTCTGTGTGTGTGTGTGTGGAATATCTTTGTGTATTGCATTTTTTAAGGTGAGGGGTAAAATGTTGCACAGCATCAATGGGAAGAGGTTGTCTATGTGTGCATGAAAATGTGCATGCATACACATCTACTAATAAAAGTAGACATTTTATGGTACCAGCGTCAGTTACTTCTTGACTTTTACTTAGGACAGAATGGAACTCCTGTCAATGAAATGCATGACTTCTCTCCATGATATGCAGAAGGTAGGTAAGTAGCAAGAACATTAATGTAGCAACAGAGGCAATAGGACTGAAGGAAAAATTCCTGTCAGTGAAATGCCTGACAACTGTTGACAACAACTGTGCAATGATCATGATGTGTATTACTAGTATAAACAAATCAAAACAATCGACCCTCGGACAACGCAAATGTCCGCCATGGTGGAAGCACGACACAGGATCAGTTTCGCTGATTACGGTAGGCAGTTCTCGGAACGAATACACACTCGCACTCGTGTGAAAAGTGAAAAGTGACAAATTTTGGCCTGCTGCCGGCTTTCCCTCAGCCTTTGTTAGCGGGTGCCGGTACCTAGTATTAGGTAAGTAACAACAGCATCAGTAACAAACTGACATTTTTATAATGGAAATGAATTATTCCAAACAAATCCCTGGAAACTGTGCCATGCCATGCATAAGTTGAATAGCAACAGCGTCAGTAACAATGCTGGCTTCTTTTAGAATTGAAACAAATTCCAGTCAGTGAAACTCCTAATGATTGCACCATGACATGTGCTTTAGGTAAGTGATAACAGAATCAGTGGCATAAAGATGTTTGAAAACAAGAGAACGCTGGCCATTAAGGAGAAGCGTGAGCGAAGGAAGCCAGGGCTCAACTTCTAGAGACGTTTTCCCCTTTGCAACACCTGTGGGAAGTGCTGCGCATCCAGAATCGGCCATATGAGGACACATACCAACAGATAAGCCTGCCTGCCTACTCATCCGTCGGTCCAACGGGAGACTTCATCAACAGGATTAGTAACATGTTCATGCTGACTTTGCTTAGAATTGAAACAAACTCCTGTTGAAAAAAAAAACGCCTGACGACTGTGCTATGATGATGTACAGTAGGTGGATAATAATAATAATAATGGATACTTATATAGCACACTATCCAGAAATCTGCTCTAGGTGCTTTACAAAAACGCTTGTTAACATAAAACATCATATCTATGTTACATACACACACCAAAATGTGACTACACACACACACACACACACACACACACACACACACACACACACATGCACACACACACACACGCTGCATACATACATTTTAACATACATGTGTATCTAACAGCTACCCTAACACATACGCACACATAGGCAGGCACAAACTTACATAAACACACGCACAGGCACACACAATACACATTCATATACATGCATGTAGTTATGTACACATACATATGTATACACACATAGTCAAGCACAGCTACAGTAACTGTCTGAAATCATTATTTTGGAATTGAAACAAATTTCTTTTGACGAAACACCTGACAAATGTGCCATGATGTGCACAAGGTGAGTAGCAACAGAGTCAGTATGACTGAAGGAAAAATTGATGAAACGTCTGACGACTGGGCCATGATGATGCGTATAAAGTATTTAACAACAGCATCAGTAGTATGCTGACTTCTTTTAGAATCGAAACAAATTCTGTTCATGTTACACATGATGACTGAACCATAATGATGTCTATAAGGTAATTAACAACAGCATCAGTAGTATGCTGGCTTCTTTTAGAATGGAAACAAGTTCCCATCAATGTTACACATGTATGCATTTTGTATTGTATTACTCTTTTTTGTCACAACAGATTTCTCTGTGTGAAATTCAGGCTGCTCTCCCCATGGAGAGCGCGTCGCTACACTTAGAGCGCCACCCTTTTTTTGTACTTTTTCCTGCTTGCAGTTTTTTATGTTTTCCAATCTTCTTCTTCTTCTTCTTCTTCTGCGTTCACTCGTATGCACACGAGTGGGCTTTTACGTGTATGACCGTTTTTACCCCACCATGTAGGCAGCCATACTCCGTTTTCGGGGGTGTGCATGCTGGGTATGTTCTTGTTTCCATAACCCACCGTACGCTGACATGGATTACAGGATCTTTAACGTGCGTATTTGATCTTCTGCTTGCATATACACACGAAGGGGGTTCAGGCACTAGCAGGTCTGCACATATGTTGACCTGGGAGATCGTAAAAATCTCCACCCTTTACCCACCAGGCGCCGTCACCGTGATTCGAACCTGGGACCCTCAGATTGACAGTCTAACGCTTCAACCACTCGGCTATTGCGCCCGTCATGTTTTCCAATCAAAGTAGATTTTTTGACAGAATTTTTGCCAGGGACATCCCTTTTGTTGCCATGGGTTCTTTCACATGCGCTAAAAGCATGCTGCACATGGGACCTCAGTTTATCATCTCATCCAGTTGACTAGCGTCCAGACCACCACTCAAGGTCTAGTGGATGGAGAGAAAATTCTGACGACTCTGCCGTGGTTCGAACCAGTGTGCTCAGATTCTCTCGCTTACTAGGTGGACGCGTTTCCCTCTAGGCCGTCACTCCTTGACGACTGCAGCGTGATGATGTGCAGGAGGTGGTGGCGGGAGTGGTGGTGGTGAACAGCAAGGGGGAGTGCCAACACCAGGGGATCACGCTGACGGTGGATGGCGTCGTCAACCTGCAACTCAGCGCCAAAAGTGTGGGCGTCTTTGAGGCTTTCTACAACTCCATCAGGGTGAGGGCGCTTAGTTTCTCGTTTTCAGCATGCAGTTCTCAAGGAGGCGTCACTGAGTTCAGACAAATCCATAAATATACACTACACCACATCTGCTAGGCAGATTCCTGACCAGCAGCATAACAGACAGGCTCATATTTGCTACACCACATCTGCTAAGCAGATACCTGACCAGCAGCATAACGCAATGCGTGCTTAGTCAGGTCTAGAGTGTATGCTTATGTATTTGTATACCTATCAGATTCGATTTCTTCTACAGAATTTTGCCAAAGGACAGCACTCTTGTTGCCATGGGTTCTTTTTCAGTGTGCATAGAGTGCACGCTTATGAAATATATCTATGTACCTATCAGATTGGATATATTGTACATGATTTTGCCAGAGGACAGTGCTCATCGCCATGACTTGACCCTCAGTTCAGTTTTCCAGTCAAACTTGGGAGAAAGGGCGAGAGCAAGATTCGAACCCACACCCTCACAGACTTAATATATTGGCAGCTGAGCATCTCAGCCATTCTGCCACCTTTCTCTTTAAGGGCACTTAGCTCTGCTTTTTAGCTTTCAAACTAAGGTACACACTAAATATCTATAGACTGAAGCTATGGACACTTCATACATAAATTTCAGCCTCAGTCATATATGTGAAATGAATTACAGGATCTTTAATGTGCATATTTTGACCTTTTACATGTGCTTACACACAATGAGGGGTTCAGGCATTTAGCAGATCTGCAGATTTGTTGACCTGGGAGATTGTAAAAAAAAAAATTTTTTTAATAAAAAAAAATTCACCAAGTGCCATGACAGAGATTCAAACTCAGAACCCTCAAATATAAAAGTCCAACTCTTTTAACCACCCAGCTATTGTGCGTGTTGTGGGTATTCTTTTTGAGTGTTTGGGAAGGAATATAATACTGGCTGTGTATTGCTTCAAAATGAAATAAGAGCAAAAAACAAAAACAAAAACAAAAATAAGATAAAAGCAAAGAATGAAAAGAAAGTGTCGACCAAGATTATCTCCCTTCCCTTTAGATTTTCATGGCCACAATGGCACAAATGACTCCTGGATAAGTGGCTGGTGAGAAGCCTGCATTGCATTGCATTGCATTGTATTATATTGTATTGCATTACATGGTATTGCATTATATTGTATTGCATTACATGGTATTGCATTATTTGTATTTGTATTTCTTTATATCACAACAGATTTCTCTGTGTGAAATTTGGGCTGCTCTCCCCAGGGAGAGCGCGTCACTACACTACAGCGCCACCCATTTTTTTGTATTTTTTCCTGCGTGCAGTTTTATTTGTTTTTCCTATCGAAGTGGATTTTTCTACAGGATTTTGCCAGGAACAACCCTATTGTTGCTGTGGGTTCTTTTACGTGCACTAAGTGCATGCTGCACACGGGACCTCGGTTTATCGTCTCATCCGAATGACTAGCGTCCAGACCACCACTCAAGGTCTAGTGGAGGGGGAGAAAATATCGGCGGCTGAACCGTGATTCGAACCAGTGTGCTCAGATTCTCTCGCTTCCTAGGCGGACGCGTTACCTCTAGGCCATCACTCCACTTATATTGTGTTGTATTGAGCTGCTCTCTCGTAGGGGTGAGTGCACATACACAGTGCAGCACCACCCATATAAATTATGTATATATAATATATATATATATCTGTGATTTTCCTTGTATAGTTTTCAGCATGTTTGCTTTAGTTTTGTTTTTCTCACCCCTTCTAGCCGATCCAGTTGCTGCAGTACCCGCTTGAAGTTGCCAAGCCAGGCCGCTTGCCGTCAGGAAAAACGGAGATTCCATTTGAGGTTCCGCTAAAACCCAAAGCTGGAAAGACTCTGTATGAAACTTACCATGGGGTCTTTGTCAACATACAGGTAGGAGGGATTGTAAATTTGTGTGTGTTCAACATACCACTGTGCTTTTTGGTCTTTGTCAACATACAGGTAGGAGGGATAGTAAATTTGTGTGTGTTCAACTTACCACTGTGCTTTTTAAGCTGGAAAGACTGTATGAAACTTACCATGGGGTCTTTGTCAACATACAGGTAGGAGGGATAGTAAATTTGTGTGTGTTCAACTTACCACTGTGCTTTTTAAGCTGGTAAGACTGTATGAAACTTACCGTGGGGTCTTTGTCAATGTACAGGTTGGAGGGATAGTAAATTTGTGTGTGTTCAACTTACCACTGTGCTTTTTAAGCTGGTAAGACTGTATGAAACTTACCGTGGGGTCTTTGTCAATGTACAGGTTGGAGGGATAGTAAATTTGTGTGTGTTCAACTTACCACTGTGGTTTTTTGTTGTTGTTGTTGTTTGTTTGTTTGTTTGTTTGTTTGTTTTTGTCAATATATAGGTAGGAGGGATTGAAATTTGTTGGTATTGAATTTACCATGGTGTCTTTATCATTATTATAGGTATGTGGGACTTAAATTTCATTTGTATTCAACTTACCATTGTGTTTTTGTCAGTTATGAGGGATTGTAAGTATGTGTGTGTTCAGCTTACCACTGTGTTGATATTTGTCAGTATTTGTCAGTAGGATGGTTTGAAATGTGTTTGTATTCAACTTACCAAGATGTCTGTGTCAGTATATAGGTACGAGGGATTGAAATTTGTTTGTATTTAACTTACCTTTATGTCTTTGTCTTCTTCTTCTTCTTCTTCTGCGTTCGTGGGCTGCATCTCCCACGTTCACTCGCATGTACACGAGTGGGCTTTTACGTGCATGACCGTTTTTACCCCGCCATGTAGGCAACCATACTCCGCTTTCGGGGGTGTGCATGCTGGGTATGTTCTTGTTTCCATAACCCACCGAACGCTGACATGGATTACAGGATCTTTAACGTGCGTATTTGATCTTCTGCATGCGTTTACACACGAAGGGGGTTCAGGCACTAGCAGGTCTGCACATATGTTGACCTGGGAGATCGTAAAAATCTCCACCCTTTACCCACCAGGCGCCATCACCATGATTCGAACCCGGGACCCTCAGATTGACAGTCCAGCGCTTTAACCACTCGGCTATTGCGCCCGTCCGATGTCTTTGTCAATATGCAGGTATTTGGGATTGTAAGTTTGTGTGTGTTCAACTTATTGCTGTGTTTTTGTCAATAAATAGGTTGGAGGGATTGTGTATTCAGCTTACCTTGTTGTCTGTGTCAAGATATAGGTAAGAGGGATTGAAATTTGTTAATATTCAGCATACCATGGTGTCTGTGTCAGTATTTTGTTTTGAGAAATTGAAATTTGTTTGTATTCAACTTACCATGGTGTCTTTGTCAATGTATACAAGCTGGAGGGTTGTAAATTTGTGTGTATTGAACTTACCATGGTGTTTTTGTCAATATAGAGTTATTAGGGATTGTAAATTTGTGTGTATTGAACTTACCATGGTGTTTTTGTCAATATACAGTTATTAGGGATTGTACATTTTTGTGTATTGAACTTACCATGGTGTTTTTGTCAATATACGGGCAGAAGGGATGGAAATTTGTGTGTATTGAACTTACCATGGTGTTTCTGTCAATATACAGTTATTAGGGATTGTAAATTTGTGTGTATTGAACTCACCATGGTGTTTTTGTCAATATACGGGCAGAAGGGATGGAAATTTGTGTGTATTCAACTTACTATGGTGTCTATGTCAGTATATATATAGGTATGAGAGATTGTAGATTTGTTTACATTCAACTTTTATTTGAACTTTTGTTTTGGGGAGTGGAGGGGTTTAAACTGTTAAAAGATTGATGTGTATATATACAGGTGAAAATTATGACGGGTAAAAAATATGTATTCCTCAGACATAAATGTAGGTAATGGAAATGTATCTTTATGCTTGTTTGAAGTTGAAAACGAGTGTGGGTTTGTGGTTCTGCACAATGATGGTGATTTGAGTTGTATGGAGTGTGTGTGTGTGTGTGTGTGTGTGTGTGTGTGTGTGTGTGTGTGTGTGTGTGCTTCTATATTTGGATGTTTGTGTATGTGATGTTGTGTGTGCGTGTGTGTGGTACTTGTACATGTTTCTGTGTGTGTGTGTGTGTGTGTGTGTGTGTGTGTGTGTGTGTGTGTGGTACTTGTACAAGTTTCTGTGTGTGTGTGTGTGTGTGTGTGTGTGTGTGGTACTTGTACAAGTTTCTCTCTGTGTGTTACAGTATACGATTCGTGCTGAAATGAAGCGGTCACTGCTGAACAAGGATCTACAGAAACAGTGCGAGTTCATCATTGAATATAAGGTAAGGTGATGTTTTTTTTCTGTTCCTTTTTATTTTTCCTCTACTGGTTCTTCTTTGTGATCTTCTTCTTATTGTTCTTGATCTTGTTCTCAAAAGTTCTTCACCTTCTCGTTGTCCTTGATGATGATGCGTGCATGTAAGCTGTGTGTGTGTGTGTGTGTGTGTGTATGTGTGTGTGTGTGTGTGTGTGCTTGCATGCACAAGAGAGAGAGTGGCAAGACAGACTGGACACTCGCAGTCACAGCAGAAGCCTTCTAACTGATCATACCTCTACTGAGAAGACAGATTTCTTTTAGAATGAATTACCATGGAGATCAACAGATGAGAAGCCCTTGAGATATAAATAAGCTGAGATAAATGTTATGTTGAATGTTGGTTGTTTTGTTGTTGTTTTTTTGTCAGCCAGAAAGATGGATTATGATAACTGAAATGGACTGTTATTTTGTGAGCCCGAAGCAACATAATTTATTGTAAGTGATGCATAGGCTGTTAGTTTGAGAGCCAGATGGAACATAAATTACAATAATTGAAAATGTACTGTGATGTATATTTGTACTGTATCATAGAACAGGTGTCCCAAAATGGATTTCATCCTGAAATCAGTCAGACTTCCTATTCTCCTCCTCCTCCTCCTTCACCTCCTCTTCCTCCTCCGCTTCCACCGCCTTCTCCTCCTTCTTCTCCTACTTCTCCTCCTTTTTCTTCTCTCCTCCTGCTCCTCCAGCTCCTCCTCCTCCTCTCCCTTTTCCTACTTCTCCTCCTCCTTTTTCTTCTCCTCCTGCTCCTCCTTCTCCCCCTTCTTTTCCTACTTCTCCTCCTCCTTCTCTTTCTTCTCCTCCTCCTGCTCCTCCTCCTCCTCCTTCTCCCCCTTCTTTTCCTACTTCTCCTCCTCCTTCTCTTTCTTCTCCTCCTGCTCCTCCTCCTTCTTCACCTCCTCTTCCTGCTCCTGCTTCTCCTCCTTCTTCTCATACTTCTCCTCCTCCTTCACCTCTTCTTCCTCCTCCTTCTTCTCCTCCTCCTCCTCCTACTTCACCTCCTCTTCTCCTCCTCCTTCTACTACTTCTCCTCCTCCTGCTCCTCCTCCTGCTGCTTCTCGTTTGCCAGATGGACACCCCAGTCTATGTACACTGCAGGTCCTTCAGACGGCCATGGGGGTTGGGTAGGGTCAGTACCTCTTTTCTGAGTGACTCATGGAGGGGGCAGGGCTGCTTCAGGTGATCTGAGAAAACGGCTGAATGTTGCAGTGTGATTGCAGCGATAGCCACGTCTCCTTTACCACAGACTTAAAAAGAATTCTTAATTGCCCTTAAGGATTTTTTTAATGCCTAAGATACACCAGAATAATATGATTTAAACGGTGTTCTCACTGCGAATACCGCAGTCGATTTATCGCCCTTAAAAAAAGCATTTTAAATGTTAAATTTGTTAACGTCAGTTAAGGAGCCACGATAGCGTATTGAGTAAGACAGTTTCTTCTCTCCCGAATACGTGGGGTTTGAATCTGCCTTCAGGGCTTTTTTTTTTCTTCTTTTCTTTTTTTTTTTTTTTTAACCCAAAGCTTTATCATAACAAATACGGAACACATTTTAACGATTAGATTTTTTTTTTAAGTGTATCACAAGTGAGTCTTGAAAGCCTTGCCTCTCTTGTTCCAATTTTTATGCCAAATTTGGTGTCAACTGACAAAGTATTTGCAGAGAAAATGGCAGTGTTAAAATTTACCACGGACACACACACACACACACACACACACAGACAACCGAATACTGGGTTAAAACATAGACTCGCTTTGTTTACACAAGTGAGTCAAAAATTCCTCCCTTCTTTTGCTATCATTCAGTGAGATGATGAAAGTATCCATATTCTGTGTTCAACATTTGCTCACACTTGTGACATGTAAACGAACCCGGGAAAGCACACAGAGTTTGAAACAGATCCAAAGCCACGATAGGGCCCCTTCATCAGATTCTGTTGTCTGCATTGTGACTGCAAAGAAACTGGGTCAGAAGCCATTGCTGACACGCACTGTTCACGTGAACCAGTCACCGCGAAAATAACTTTCCTAATCACGAGCACAGCAACGCGCTCTGCATTTATTGGTCGCAGTGGAGAGTGGAAAGGTCAGATAAGATATTTTTAGCTTACAACATCATTCTGTAGATTAGGTGCCACCGTAAAAACTCAAAACTATCTCAAGCCCCGATCAGGCTCCATCGTCTGAAACAGTTATGAAACAGTAGGGTCTCGGTCGGGACCCTTCATCCGGAGTGAGTTAGATGCTCGCTCATCTGCGGACACAGTGTTTGTGAGGGTCTGGGTTCGATTCTTGCTGTCGGGCGCAATAGCCGAGTGGTTAAAGCGTTGGACTGTCAATCTGAGGGTCCCAGGTTCGAATCACGGTGACAGCGCCTGGTGGGTAAAGGGTGGTGATTTTTACGATCTCCCAGGTCAACATATGTGCAGACCTGCTAGTGCCTGAACCCCCTTCGTGTGTATATGGCAAGCAGAAGATCAAATACGCACGTTAAATATCTTGTGATCCATGTCAGCGTTCGGTGGGTTATGGGAACAAGAACATACCGAACATGCACACCCCCGAAAACGGAGTATGGCTGCCTACATGGTGGGGTAAAAACGGTCATGCACGTAAAAGCCCACTCGTGTACATACGAGTGAACGCAGAAGAAGAAGAGAAGAAGATTCCTGCTGTCACCCTTCCTCACAAATTTGACTGGAAAAATCAAACTGAGCATTCAGATGATACGATAAACCAAGGTCCTGTGCGTAACATGCACTTTGTGCACATAAAAGAACCCACGGCAACAAAAGGGTTGTTCCTGGCAAAATTCTATAGAAAAACCCACTTCGATTGGAAAAACTGCACGCAGGAAAAAATACCAAAAAAATGGGTGGCGCTCTCAGTGTAGCGACACACTCTCCCCTGGGAAGAGCAGCCCGAATTTCACACAGAGAAATCTGCTGTGATAAAAGAATGCAAATACAAAATACAAATATACACTAATTCTGCGTTGGTCGCTCAGCAAGGTGCCCCTGTCAGACTGACAACAGATCACCTGAAGCAGCCCTGTCCCCTCCATGAGGCACTCAGAAAAGAGGTACTGACCCGACCCAACCCCCATGGCCGTCTGAAGGACCTGCAGTGTAATGAAATCCACTCAAATAGGTACACAATTATATATGTTACAAACATGCAGTCAGGGCCTTGCTAACAAGTTGGGTTATGTTGCTGTGCTGTCAGGTTATCTGTCTGTTCAGCAGATGTGGTGTAGTATTGTGTTGTATTTGTATTTATTTTGTTTTTTTATCACAACAGATTTCTCTGTGTGAAATTCAGGCTGCTTTCCCCAGGGAGAGCGCGTCACTACACTACAGCGCCACGCTTTTTAGAAAAAAAAATTTTTTTCCTGCATGCAGTTTTATTTGTTTTTCCTATCGAAGTGGATTTTTCTACAGAATTTTGCCAGGAACAACCCTTTTGTTGCCGTGGGTTCTTTTACGTGCGCTATGTACGCGCTGCACATGGGACCTCGGTTTATCGTCTCATCCGAATGACTAGCGTCCAGACCCCCACTCACTCAAGGTCTAGTGGAGGGGGAGAAAATATCTGGCGGCTGAGCCGTGATTCGAACCAGAGCGCTCAGGTTCTCTCGCTTCCAAGGCGGACGCGTTACCTCTAGGTCATTACTCCACATTTGTCCACAGATTTGTCCAAACGCAGTGACGCCTTCTTCAAGAAACTGAATCTGAAGCTGTGAGGTGGAGAGCCCTCCTTCTCACAGGGATGAAAGTGATGATTATGTGGACTGTTGTTTTGTGTGTCTCAAGAGTCAGGCCCAGGAGGAAAAAGCCAAACCCAAACCTGTCGCCTTCACCATCACACCAGAAACTCTGGCTGGAGTGAAAGACGTGAGTTTGGACACTGGGTTTTGGTGTGTGTGTGTGTGTGTGTGGGTGTGGGTGTGTGTGAGTGTGTGTATGTGTGTCTGTGTGTGTGTGTGTCTGTGTATGTGTGTGTGTATGGGTGGGTGGGTGGGTGTGTGTCTGTGTATGTGTGTGTGTGTGTATGGGTGGGTGGGTGGGTTTTCTTTTCATTTTCTGTCAGTCTGTCTCAGTCTCAGTCTCTTGTCTGTCTCTGTCTCTCTAGCTCTCTGTCCCTCTCTCTGTCCCTCTCTCTGTCTGTCTGTCTGTCTGTGTGTGTGTGTGCGTCTCTGTCTCTCTCTGTGTGTGTCTCTCTCTGTCTCTCTCTCTCTCCCTTTCTCTCTCTCTCTGTCCCTCTCTCTCTCTCTCTGTCTCTGTCTCTCTCTCTCTTTCCATCTTTCCTCTCTCTTTCTCTGCCCCCCCTCTCTCTGTGTCTTTGTCTGTCTCTCTCTCTCTGTCTCTCTCTTTCCCTCTCACTCTCTCTGTTCCTCTCTCTCT
>NC_134892.1:6235318-6247818 GCF_041734735.1 Babylonia areolata | reverse complement strand
CCATACCATACCATACCATACCATGTAATAATACCATACCATACCACACCATACCACACCATACCATACCATACCATGTAATACCATACCATACGATACCATGCCACACCATACCATACCACACCACACCACACCACACCACACCACACCATACCATACCATACCATACCACACCATACCATACCATGCCATACCATATCATGCAATGCAATGCAATGCAATACCATACCATACCATGCAATACAATGCAATACCATACCATACCATACCATACCATACCATACAATGCAATACCATACAATACCATACCATACCATACCATACCATACCATGCCACACAACACAACGCAGTACAGCACAACACAACACAGCACAATATAAAGTGACTTGACTTGACTTACAGCTGGTCTTGGAGCACTGTGAGGTTCCCATCAAGTCCATAGAGATACAGCTGGTGCGGGTGGAGACATGCGGCTGTGCGGAGGGTTACGCCAAAGACGGTAAGCTGAGAGAGATAGAGAGAGAGTGAGGGAGAGAGAGAGAGTGAGTGAGTGAGAAAGAGAACTGGGCAATATCAAGAACAAACAATCCAGATACCAACAAAGGAAAAATCGCTTCATGCGGCTGTGTGGAGGGTTACGCCAAAGACGGTAAGCTGAGAGAGAGTGAGAGTGAGAGAGAGAGAGAGAGTGAGTGAGAGAGAGAACTGGGCAATATCAAGAACAAACAATCCAGATACCAACAAAGGAAAAATCGCTTCATGCGGCTGTGCGGAGGGTTACGCCAAAGACGGTAAGCTGAGAGAGAGTGAGAGAGAGAGAGAGAGAGTGAGTGAGAGAGAGAACTGGGCAATATCAAGAACAAACAATCCAGATACCAACAAAGGAAAAATCGCTTCATGCGGCTGTGCGGAGGGTTACGCCAAAGACGGTAAGCTGAGAGAGAGTGAGAGAGAGAGAGAGAGAGTGAGTGAGAGAGAGAACTGGGCAATATCAAGAACAAACAATCCAGATAGCAACAAAGGAAAAATCGCTTCAGTGGCGGTGTAATTTGTTTTGGTTCGTGTAACCGAGTTTCCAGGCACTGTTGTCCACTTCCGCGTCCTTTGATTTGAGAGAGAGAGGGGGGTGAGGGATATGCCAAAGACGTTAAGCTGAGAGAGAGAGAAAGAGTGAGGGACATGGCTGATGGTACGGCTGACGCCATGTGTGCTGGGCAGCCACGGAGATCCAGAACATTCAGATCGCGGAGGGGGACGTGTGCCGGAACCTTCCTGTTCCCATCTACATGATCTTCCCTCGCCTCTTCACCTGCCCGACCCTGTCCACTAACAACTTTAAAGTCGGTCAGTGCTTCATGTGGGTGTGGGCTGGGGGTTGAGGAGGGGTTGGGGGGGGGGGGGGAATGTGTGTGTGGAGGGTGCAGGGCGGGGGGGGGGGGGAGAGTGTGTGTGCGTGTGTTCTGGAGGGTTGGGGGAGGGGGGGTTGAGGAGGAGTGTGTGTGTGTGTGTGTGTGCATGCCTGCAAGTGTGTGTGTGTGTATGTGTGTGCATGCGCGCATGTGTGTGTGTTTGAGTATGGGTGTGTGTGTGTGTTTGGTGGTGGGGGGGGGGGGGGTTGCGTCTGATTGATGTAATGTTACCAAGTGCTTTGAGATGTTTGAAAGCACTACGTTGTAGTTATTGTTGTTATTATTGTTGTTGTTGTTGTTACTATTGTTATTATTAACGGTATCATTAACATTATCATTATCCAGTCAAAATCTGTGTAATGCAAAGTTTGGGGTGAACATCACTATTTAGATAAAAAAAAAATTATCCTCTTCTCTTTCTTCTTCTGGTGATTATTATTATTATGATGATGACGATTGATATTAGTGCTATTATTATTATATTATCATCATTATTATCATTATCGTCATCATCATTATAATTATTGTTGTTGTTATTATTATTGTTAGTATCATCATCACCATTATCTTCGTTGATATTATTGTTATCGTCATCATCGTCACTGCCTGTTTCAATGTGTGTGTGATGACAGAGTTTGAGGTCAACATCGTCATCATTTTCCATGACGACCACCTGGTGACAGAGAACTTCCCCATCAAGCTGAGCCGCTTCTGACGTCTGTGTCGTTGTTCTCCCCCCCCCCCCCCCCCCAAAAAAAAAACAAAAAACAAACGGAGTATGGCTGCCTACATGGCAGGGTAAAAACGTTCATACACATAAAAGCCCACTCGTGTACATACGAGTGACCGTGGGAGTTGCAGCCCATGAACGAAGAAGAAGTTGTTCCTCCATGATGCTGTTTTGAGCAATCCAGTGGCTGCGTTGTGTGTTTTCTTTGTCTTCTTCCATATCTTTGTTTTGGTTTTCTTCTTCTTTATCATAGTCGTCTTCTTCCTCATCTTTGTCTTCTACTTCGTCTCCATCTTCTTCTTCTTTTTCAGTGTCCTCGTCTTCATCTTCGTGCTCTTCCCCCTTTTCATCTTCTTCTTCTTTCTCCTCTTTCTTCTTTGTTTTTTTCTCCTCCCTCTTCTTCTCCTTCTTTTTCTTCTTCTTCTCTTCCTCCTCCTCCTCCTCCTCCTCCTCCTTGTCCTTCTTCCTGAACTCTGTGAAGAATCATTGGGACGCCGCAACAGAAGAACTGTTCATCAGGTTCCTACTGGTCTGTCGGTTGTCTTTTGAAAGCTTAGGACTTGGCATGTGGACAGTACCAAGGCCATGCTCACAGAACCAAGATTCCGTGGAATGTTTTAACTTTTCACCAAAGTTGCGGTCTTTACCTGCAAGTTTCACCTATGAAGCATTTTGATGGATGAAAAGAAAAGGGGAGGAAAAAAAATGCTGATACTCTTGTAACTGAAGCCCACAAATAGATATAGTAAATAGAGTGGTCAATGGTTAATTCTCTTTAATTAAAAAGAGAGAGAGACTGAGAGAGAGAGAAGAAAAAAATTCAGAGAAGAAAACTTTCTGTCCTTTTGATAATGATCCGTGTATGAGTGGTTTATGGTTGTGTTTTATGTTGTTTTTGCATTCTGCTTGTTTACTTTTTCATTCCATACTTTAAATATTTCATCATTTTATTTTGTTCATTTATGTTGCCTGATTAAGTAGAGTGTATGTGTCTGTGCATGTGTGTCTGTCTGTCTGTGTCTGTGCATATAATTGTGTGTGTGTGTGATGCTGGAGTTTGTGTGTGTGGTGCTGTAGTTTGTGTGTGTGTGTGTGTGTGTGTGTCCCATGTTTTGTTTGCTTTACCTTTGAGTCAAAACAAACGTTATTTTACAGTGACATGTAATCTTTCTTTTATATTGATATGTTAAGTATGAACGATAAAGAAGCTCTTTGACGTCGGGTATGTGAACAGTATGACTTTGCCCGAAGATGAAGCAATGGTATGCATCATGTCATCAATAAATGGAATGAAAATTTACAATTGAGCGTCTTCAGTTTGTGATATGCGTGGAAGAGGATAAGAAACTGGAGTTTAATTTAGATATACAGTGAACGATTATCATTGCTGTATGATTATCATACAGAAAAAGCAGTGCCAGCAAGTCCCTGACAGCCGCCACCATCCCCTGTCCACACTGCGTCAGAACCTTCTGGGCACGGATTGGCCTGACCAGTCATCTGCGCACCCACAGAGCCCAACCCACACACCCCCAGGATGACTAGATGGTCCTCGTCGATCCCGACGGACGAACCACACATCATAACACATTCAATCATTAAAGAGCTAATGATTATTAAACCCCACTCAATCATCAAAGTCATATCGCAGCTGCAAACAATAAACCCAGGGACTGTTGATGATAAGCATGCTCGTCAGTGAAAGGCCGTCACTTCACTCATACACAACAGACCTAGACTAAGTGGAGTGATGGCCTTGAGGTAACGCGTCCCCCTAGGAAACGAGAGAATCTGAGCGCGCTGGTTCGAATCATGGCTCAGCCGCCGATATTTTCTCCCCCTCCACTAGACCTTGAGTGGTGGTCTGGACGCTAGTCATTCGGATGAGACAATAAACTGAGGTCCCGTGTGCAGCATGCACTAAGCGCATGTAAAAGAACCCACGGCAACAAAAGGGTTGTTCCTGGCAAAATTCTGTAGAAAAATCCACTTTGATAGGAAAAACAAATAAAACTGCACGCATGAAAATTTTTTTTTTAATGGATGGCGCTGTAGTGCAGCCTGAATTTCACACAGAGAAATCTGAAAAAAATGCTCGTCTCTTGCAGTTTTGTGTGATATATAATATGTCTATGTTAGTTCCCTGAGCCGAAAGTCAGAAGCCACTAAATTTGATCAAACAAACACCAGCTTGGCCCCTCAAGGCTTGCGAAGAGCCGGTTTCATGAGTCGCTTCGCGGCACTGGCTTTGCGGTTCGGCGGAACAGAATATAAGGAGTGCCAGACAAACAGAGAACTCTCCTGGCCTGGAAGAATGAGAAAATAAAAGAAGAAAACCAGCGCACTGCCTTCCCGAGTCTACCTTGCCTGGCTGCAGCTCTCTTCTGCAAACACCTTATACCTGTCTTCACCTTCTCTAACACCACCTTACCACCCCATCACATAGTGTTCAGAATCGGGACAGACCACAACCGCCGAAACCACCACTTATTAACAAAATTCCACATTGGTCACTCAGCACGGAGCCCCTGTGGGACTGACAGACAGACAACAGAAAACCTGCTGCAGTCCTGACCCCCTCCGCGAGGTGCTCAGGAAAGAGGAACTGGCCCGACCCAACTCTAGTGACCCAAAAGCTCCACAGCTGTGTGGAGGACCTGCAGCATACAGCTGCCTTAATCATGGAGTCTGCGGTGTCCATCTAACGAACAACAAGAAGAAGACAAACATTAACAGGCCACAATGTCCGTCAATGACTCTGAATTTAGATTTTTTTTTTACTTCTTTGGAATATATTAGGTATCTTTGTTCTGCAAAATCAATGACAGCATTGAAAAGTACACACAGAGTAGCAAATTGCAGTTAAAACAGATGATGATACACTGATCAGTTTCAGTTTCAGTTTCACTTTCTCAAGGAGGCGTCACTGCGTTCGGACAAATCCATACACGCTACACCACATCTGTTGAGCAGATGCCTGACCAGCAGCATAACCCAACGCGCTTAGTCAGGCCTTGAGTGCATGCTTACATATTTGTGTACCTATGAAAGTGGATTTCATTTTACGTAATTTCGCCAGAGGACAACACTCTCGTTGCCATGGGTTCTTTTTCAGTGCGCCAAGTGCGTGCTGCACACGGGACCTCACTGAAGTTCAGCTGTCAAGGATTTAAACATGAAAATCAAAGATTAAAAGTAAATATAATCTGATCTGCCTAAGTGAATTGATACTCTGATCTATCAAACTAAATTGATAATGTGATCTGCCAAACTAAACTGATAATCAGCTTTTATTGAATCATTGTGTTAGTTTTAATTTAAGTGATCCTACAGGTTACCCACACACATGTGTACTCATGCATGCAGACACTCACTCACTCTCTTGCATGCACACACACACACACACACACACACACACACACACACAAATACGCACACACATACTCCCACTCCCACCCCACCCACAGTAGACACATGTACACATTGTACTTGACAGCCAGAGAGACCTTAACAATAATGATAACAGTAATAATAATAACGATGATGATGATAATGTTAATGATGATGGTAATATTAATGATGATGATATTAATGATAATGATAATACTAATAATCCAGAAAACTGTTCAGGTGCTTAACAATATTATTCTACGTAATACATTGCATCAATATTACATATACACACCAAAATGCACCTAGCAAGCTGTATGTACAATACAGACATACCCATCTCTGCAGCCCACTCGCACAGACACATTCAGTGGATTTTTACATGTACTGTCTTCTTTATGTTTTTAATTAACCTACCACGTTGGCAGCCACACTCCATTTTTGAGAGATATTCATGCTGATTACTTTGTGTTTCCATAACTTTCCAAGTGTTGATATTTACATGGATGGATTACAGAAATTTTTATTTTGTGTATTTGATATTCTGCATGCGGTTACACAACACATTGGTAGGCTAAATGGTGTTGACTTGGATAAATTAACCCACCATGACTGTGATTCCAGGATCGAACCCACATCTCACAGACTGAAAATACATTGTTCGTTCTAACCACTCATCTTCTTCTGCGTTCACTCGTACGTACACGAGTGGGCTTTTACGTGTATGACCGTTTTTACCCCGCCATGTAGGCAGCCATAATCCGTTTTCGGGGGTGTGCATGCTGGGTATGTTCTTGTTTCCATAACCCACCGATCGCTGACATGGATTACAGGATCTTTAACGTGCGTATTTGATCTTCTGCTTGCATATACACACGAAGGGGGTTCAGGCACTAGCAGGTCTGCACATATGTTGACCTGGGAGATCGTAAAAAATCTCCACCCTTTATCCACCA
Source organism: Babylonia areolata (assembly GCF_041734735.1). NCBI lineage: Eukaryota > Metazoa > Mollusca > Gastropoda > Neogastropoda > Buccinidae > Babylonia > Babylonia areolata. The sequence continues at coordinate 6,241,332 of NC_134892.1, read as the reverse complement.
GGCGCCGTCACTGTGATTCAAACCCGGGACCCTCAGATTGACAGTCCAACGCTTTAACCACTCAGCTATTGCGCCCGTCTCGTTCTAACCACTCAACTGTCACGTCTGTCACATGTGGATTTTACTGACCCGCGATAGCCTTTGCTGTTTAAGTCCTCGCATTCAGCTGTCAAAGGTTTTATGATCCCTGGCTGTCAAGGTTATGTGACGGCTGTTAAGGTCATGTGACGGCTGTCAAGGTCATGTGATGCCTGTCATTGTCATGTGATCCACAGCTGTCACGGTTTTTAGGATGTCTGTCAGGACATGTGATGTCTGGCATGGTCATGTGATGTCTGGCATGGTCATGTGATAGCTGACAATGTCATGTGCTCACCGGCTGTCATGGTAGGTGGAAGGTGGCAGAATGATCAACACACTTATCTGCCAATACAGTGTCTGTTAAGGGTCTGGGTTCAAATCCAGCTCTTTCCCTTTCTCCCAGCTTTGACTGGGAAATCAAACTGAGTGTTTAGTCATTCAGATGTGCCAATAAACCGAGGTCCGATGTACAGCACGTACAAGGCACATTGAAAAAGAACCCATAGCAATGTAAGAGTTATCTTCTGGCAAAATTCTTTGGAAGGAAAGCACTCTGATCGGTGTTCAAATATAGATAGATAGACAGATACATACATACATACATACATACATATATATATATATATATATATATATGTGCATGCAGTCAAGGCCTGACACTTGTGCTTTGGGTTATGCAGCTGGTCAGGAATCTGCCTGTTAGACACGGTGTGGCATGCATGGATTTGTCCCAACTTGGTGACGCCTCCTTGAGAAAACTGAAACTGTCATGGTAATTTCATCCATGGGTGTCAAGGTCATGTGATCCCTTAAATCAGATTGTGTTTTCCACCAGGATGTCTTAATTCCCATGGGTAACAGTTTGCAGAATCGTTAAATAAAAACTCATGCACTATCTAATCACACGCACACATTTTTAGATGGTGTCAGAAACTTATTTAACTTATTTAAACTCACTGACATAAGTATATCGATCACGAACACCATTCGAACAGACACATTTAAGCAGCTTGCTCAGCAGAGAGCTTGATTCAGAGTTTGCTAACTTTGCATCAACCTGGGATTTCTACCATCTAACTTCAGTCAAGCCCCGAAAATCCTCAATCTAATAGATTCATAGAAAAAGGGGAAAAAAAACAACAAAAAAACAAACAAAAAACGGTGCAAACTGAAAAAAGAATGAAAAAAAAAGTGAACAAGTCCATAGCTGAAGGAAGACAACCACTGCTTGCTCTCCTTGAATACAGGAAAACGCCCATTGACAAGCTAGCTTCTTCTGCAGAACTAATGATGGGCCGCCAGCTTCGCTCTGTTCTGCGAGCAACAGAACACCACCTGAAACCAACAATGGTCGAACCTGAGAAAGTAATTGCATGGCCCTGAGAAACAACAACTTCAGGAAAGACGGCGGAAATATTATGCCGGGACCACTCAACGCGCCCATTACCAGCACTGAAATCTGGTGACAAAGTTTTTGTTCAGCAGTCAAAAAGTGAGAAGGAAAAAAAAAAAAGGCAACCAGCGTGTCTGTCACCAAACAAAAAACACCGAGGTCCTGCCACATCAGTTTGGACTCCTGGTGGCCGGAATACCGAATCGATGTTTTCTGATGCTGAAATAGACCCCATCAACCGACGGGCGCCATAGCCGAATGGTTAAAGCGTTGGACTTTCGATCTGAGGGTCCCGGGTTCGAATCACGGTGACGGCGCCTGGTGGGCAAAGGGTGGAGATTTTTACGATCTCCAGGTCAACATATGTGCAGACCTGCCAGTGCCTGACCCCCTTCGTGTGTATACGCAAGCATAAGATCAAATGCACACCCCCGAAAGCGGAGTATGGCTGCCTACATGGCGGGGTAAAAACGGTCATACACGTAAAAAGCCCACTCGCGTATATACGAGTGAACGTGGGAGTTGAAGCCCATGAACGCAGAAGAAGAAGAAGACCCCATCAACCAATGTGACCCACCCGTAGACATATCACAATGCATACCCCGAGCATTTGTTGTGCTTTACAATTTCTGAACCATTACTTGTACACAAACCAGATCCTAGAGCCAGATTAGGATCAAGATGAAAGTGAAACCAACCCTTCAGAACCAGAAAATTTAACGGCTCCATGCACCAATACCTTCAAAACAATATGTGGCACGCGACTTGTAGAACCAATTTTATTTCAAAAGGAAGGGAGATGTAACATTTGACGACATCGACCGCGATGTGTTCTCTTCCATTTTTGTGACTTCCGACTGGGTACTTTCCCTTGATTTGTTGCCGATCAATGGTTGGGATCAAGTCGCCGGCAACCAGCTGAAGTCGTTAGATAAAAACGCACGCACAATCGAATCACACAAATACATTCACATTTTTAGATCAAGTTCCCTCGGCTTTGTTTGTTTGTTTGTTTTTGTTTGTCCAACGCCAAGTGGAGTAACTCAGATACTGCACACCCGGTCTCTGATTCAAGAGGTGAATAACCTAATATACCCGAGCTATCATCGTGGTAGTTATTACTTGTGATTTTTCGATTGCACTTCACTGTCTGCTGCCTTTATGGGCTGATAGATCTTTAATAAATCGACCATAATGTTTCGCTGAGAAGGGCTGTTTTCATTGCAGATCTGTTATGCATATCGGAGTTTCCCGAATGTTTACCTGGCACACTGAAACCCGGGAAATCCTGATATGCGTACGCATTGAGAGAGAGAGAGAGAGAAAAAAAAAAAGGACTGGTCAATGGACTACAACAGTTGTCACCGTGATCATAGACACCAGTATCTCATAAGGGAAATCAAAATATAGTGTCTATGCCGTGATGAACAAAACATTTCTTTGTCCAGGTGATCAAAATAAGTAATGGTCTGTTGATTAGTCCTTATATCTGACAATGTCATATCTTAGTATCCTAAATTTTTACGGTTATATAAAACATTAGTTTGACCTATCCTAAGAAGAAGAAGAAGACCTATCCTAGAATATGGAAACACTGTATGGTACCCAACGCAAATAAAGCAGTCACAAACCATATAACGGGTTCAAAGACGAGCAAAAAAGCTGATATATAGCATAAAAAAAATATTCATATCAAGAAAGATTAAAGTACTTGCAACTACCATCACTTAAAGCAAGAAGAGTAATACTTTTAAGAACCTCATAGATAAACAGAGTTACTGACAAAAACGAAATACGACTTTGATGGATAAAATGATTGAGCTAGTCAATGACCTGATCAACAACAAAAAGGAGTAAAATCTGAAGGGGCATAAAAAAACACACACCAAAACATGGCTAGGTTGTATATATAACAACGCCCCAAATCCTGATCCTGATCCTAAATTCTGGGACCTACCTATACAAAAAACCTCGTCTCTTTTAATTTTGACACAGTTCTTTGAATGTTTTATGACATAAAATACTTCTTCTTCTTCTGCGTTCGTGGGCTGCAACTCCCACGTTCACTCGTATGCACACGAGTGGGCTTTTACGTGTATGACCGTTTTTACCCCGCCATGTAGGCAGCCATACTCCGCTTTCGGGGGTGTGCATGCTGGGTATGTTCTTGTTTCCATAACCCACCGAACGCTGACATGGATTACAGGATCTTTAACGTGCGTATTTGACTGATCTTCTGCTTGCATATACACACGAAGGGGGTTCAGGCACTACTGAGCAGGTCTGCACATATGTTGACCTGGGAGATCGTAAAAATCTCCACCCTTAACCCACCAGGCGCCGTCACCGTGATTCGAACCCGGGACCATCAGATTGAAAGTCCAACGCTTTAACCACTCGGCTATTGCGCCCGTCTGACATAAAATACAATTTTGACTCCCAATTTGAGTCTCTCGATCTCTTCTTCTTAAGCAATGTTACTAAAACCAAGAGCGTTTTTCTCCACTTTACTCTAGCTGTCACTTAATTTTGTTAAATAGTTGTATTAGTTGTTGTTGCTGTAGTAGTGGTAGTCTCAGTAGTAGTAGTAGTAGGAGTAGTAGTAGTACGTAGTATCATCATCATCATTGGTAGTAGTAGCCAGTAGTAGTAGTACTAGTAGTAGTAGTAGTATTGCTTTTGTTGCTTTTCCAGCGCGTATAACATCACATTAAAAAAAATTTTTTTTAAATTTTTAAATTAAAAAAACATGGATCTTGAAACTGAATATGTGTAAATTCCTATTTTTAGTCCTAAATTCAGGGACTTATTTTACCAGCAATTTTCGTACACAGATGAAACGATCGATATTACCATTAGTAGAAGTTGTAATCCATTTTCATAGGTTCGGTTTCTACTCTATTTTGAGGGTTCATATTTAACTCAATTTTGACCGGCACTAATTCAGTCCGGCAGTATAACACTATGCCGCCAATTTGCTCTTTCAGTACTTGATTGGCCCCGCCCCACCCTTATACCCCCTCTTCTCCAACAGTGAGCTGAACTGCGATTTCCAGTCATTGAGTTGAACTCCCCTCCAACAGACTACAAGCTGGGGCCTGCCAACACTTCTCTGTACTTGAAAAAGAGTCCAAGACTCGAAACGTTTTATCTTCCTTCATCTTAAGGTACATTTAATTCCATTACACTAGCTTTTATAATGTTTACTTCATGAAAACAGTTATTTTAATGTCGGCTTAAGACGTAAACCATCGGTTTCATGTTAATTAATGGTCATTTTCGCAGCTTATTGTGCCTAATTCTTGATATAAGAGTCGATTACACGCAAAAAGTAATTTCTGTCCATTGCAAACACACGAACATTTTCGTTTAAACAGGTCCCAGAATCTAAGACATTAGAATAGGGCATTACTAAAATATGTCCCAAATTTATTACTATTTCTGTAAGGGTCCCTGTGGTGAGAAAGGATATCGCGGAGAAGAGAAAGTACGGGAACAAGAGAAACAAGGGAGAGGGTGAGGCCAATCCTAAAGCCAAATCCACCTTTTCCAATTCAGGATTCCCAGCGACAGGGAAGTAAAAATCGAGAAGCTACACTGTGTGTCTTGATCTTGATCATGGACATTTTGTCTTGATTTTGATTTTGATCTTGATCGACACTTGAGGTCTGGTAGTGGCCTGTTCGCCGTTCTGGGATCGTCACTATTCTAAACACTTGCATGCGTGGTTAAGACTCGTGGACTACAGACTAGTGGGAGCACTCTGGGTCGTCAGGTGAGCTAAGCTGAGCTGCACAGGTTGCCAGTCTTGTCACATATATGTGCTGAAAAACGAAACAGCGACAGTATTTGACATACACCAGACGGTATGGAAACTTTTTTTTTTTTTTTTACCGGAAACTTGTACTGACTGTCCTTTTATTGTGCATGTCTCAAACATCTATTTTCTTTTACAGAACCTATGAATGAGAATGAATAAAATACCGTTTTGTTTCGTATAACCGTGGATGGACTATTTAGTCCTCACCCTCCCACCCCCCACCCCTCCCCACCCCGAACATGTGGCAGTTGACACTGGGTACGTAAGGGTCGATAGGTTTTTAAATCGACCATAACGTATGACGCAGAAGGGCTGTCTTCATTGCAGATTAGTAGAACAGCTATCGGGGTTTCCCGAAGAGTTGCTTTCTTTGACAGATCGTGAAGCTTTCCAAGTCAGGACATAGACATTGATATCTCGTCTCAGGACAGGACTAGTAACCACAAATTTTGTTGTTAGATATTCTTCTTCATCTTCTTCTGCGTTCGTGGACTGCAACTCCCACATTCACTCGTATGCACACGAGTGGGCTTTTACGTGTATGACCGTTTTTACCCCGCCATGTAGGCAGCCATACTCCGCTTTCGGGGGTGTGCATGCTGGGTATGTTCTTGTTTCCATAACCCACCGAATGCAGACATGGATTACAGGATCTTTAACGTGCGTATTTGATCTTCTGTGTGCATATACACATGAAGGGGGTTCAGGCACTAGCAGGTC
>NC_134892.1:6222818-6230318 GCF_041734735.1 Babylonia areolata | reverse complement strand
AGAACATACAATGACAATAATGTGGGACAGAACACATACAGTGGCAATAATGTGGGACAGAACACCATACAGTGACAATAATGTGGGACAGAACACATACAGTGACAATAATGTGGGACAGAACACATACAGTGACAATAATGTGGGACAGAACACCATACAATGACAATAATGTGGGACAGAACACCATACAGTGACAATAATGTGGGACAGAACACCATACAGTGACAATAATGTGGGACAGAACACCATACAATGACAATAATGTGGGACAGAACACCATACAATGACAATAATGTGGGACAGAACACCATACAATGACAATAATGTGAGACAGAACACCATACAATGACAATAATGTGGGACAGAACACCATACAATGACAATAATGTGGGACAGAACACCATACAGTGACAATAATGTGGGACAGAACACCATACAGTGACAATAATGTGGGACAGAACACCATACAGTGACAATAATGTGGGACAGAACACCATACAATGACAATAATGTGGGACAGAACACCATACAGTGACAATAATGTGTGACAGAACATACAATGACAATAATGTGGGACAGAACACCATACAATGACAATAATGTGGGACAGAACACCATACAGTGACAATAATGTGGGACAGAACACCGTACAATGACAATAATGTGGGATAGAACACCATACAGTGACAATAATGTGGGACAGAACACCATACAATGACAATAATGTGGGACAGAACACCACACAGTGACAATAATGTGGGACAGAACACCATACAATGACAATAATGTGAGACAGAACACCATACAATGACAATAATGTGGGACAGAACACCACAGAGTGACAATAATGTGGGACAGAACACCACACAATGACAATAATGTAGGACAGAACACCACACAGTGACAATAATGTGGGACAGAACACATACAGTGACAATAATGTGGGACAGAACACCATACAGTGACAATAATGTGGGACAGAACACATACAATGACAATAATGTGGGACAGAACACCATACAATGACAATAATGTGGGACAGAACATATACAGTGACAATAATGTGAGACAGAACATACAATGAAAATAATGTGGGACAGAACACATACAGTGGCAATAATGTGGGACAGAACACATACAGTGACAATAATGTGGGACAGAACACCATACAATGACAATAATGTGGGACAGAACACATACAATGACAATAATGTGGGACAGAACACCATACAATGACAATAATGTGGGACAGAACACCATACAATGACAATAATGTGGGACAGAACACATACAGTGACAATAATGTGGGACAGAACACCATACAGTGACAATAATGTGGGACAGAACATACAATGACAATGATGTGGGACAGAACATACAATGACAATAATGTGGGACAGAACACCATACAATGACAATAATGTGGGACAGAACACCATACAATGACAATAATGTGGGACAGAACACCATACAATGACAATAATGTGGGACAGAACACCATACAGTGACAATAATGTGGGACAGAACACCATACAGTGACAATAATGTGGGACAGAACACCATACAATGACAATAATGTGGGACAGAACACCATACAGTGACAATAATGTGGGACAGAACACCATACAATGACAATAATGTGGGACAGAACACATACAATGACAATAATGTGGGACAGAACACCATACAATGACAATAATGTGGGACAGAACACATACAGTGGCAATAATGTGGGACAGAACACCATACAGTGACAATAATGTGGGACAGAACACATACAGTGACAATAATCTGAGACAGAACATACAGTGACAATAATGTGGGACAGAACACCATACTATGACAATAATGTGGGACAGAACACATACAGTGACAATAATGTGGGACAGAACACATACAGTGACAATAATCTGAGACAGAACATACAGTGACAATAATGTGGGACAGAACACATACAATGACAATAATGTGGGACAGAACACCATACAGTGACAATAATGTGGGACAGAACACCATACAGTGACAATAATGTGGGACAGAACACCATACAATGACAATAATGTGGGACGGAACACCATACAATGACAATAATGTGGGACAGAACATATACAGTGACAATAATGTGAGACAGAACATACAATGAAAATAATGTGGGACAGAACACATACAGTGGCAATAATGTGGGACAGAACACCATACAGTGACAATAATGTGGGACAGAACACCATACAATGACAATAATGTGGGACAGAACACATACAATGACAATAATGTGGTATAGAACACCATACTATGACAACAATGTGAGACAGAACATACAATGACAATAATGTGGGACAGAACACCATACAATGACAATAATGTGGGACAGAACACCATACAATGACAATAATGTGAGACAGAACACCATACAATGACAATAATGTGGGACAGAACACATACAGTGGCAATAATGTGGGACAGAACACCATACAATGACAATGTGGGACAGAACACATACAGTGACAATAATCTGAGACAGAACATGCAATGACAATAATGTGGGACAGAACACATACAGTGGCAATAATGTGGGACAGAACACCATACAATGACAATAATGTGGGACAGAACACCATACAGTGACAATAATGTGGGACAGAACACCATACTATGACAATAATGTGGGACAGAACATACAGTGACAATAATGTGGGACAGAACACCATACAATGACAATAACACCATACAGTGACAATAATGTGGGACAGAACACATACAGTGACAATAATGTGGGACAGAACATATACAATGACAATAATGTGGGACAGAACACCATACAGTGACAATAATGTGGGACAGAACACCATACAATGACAATAATGTGGGACAGAACACCATACAGTGACAATAATGTGGGACAGAACACCATACAATGACAATAATGTGGGACAGAACACCATACAATGACAATAATGTGAGACAGAACACCATACAATGACAATAATGTGGGACAGAACACCATACAGTGACAATAATGTGGGACAGAACACCATACAGTGACAATAATGTGGGACAGAACACCATACAATGACAATAATGTGGGACAGAACACCATACAGTGACAATAATGTGGGACAGAACACCATACAATGACAATAATGTGGGACAGAACACATACAATGACAAGAATGTGGGACAGAACACCATACAATGACAATAATGTGGGACAGAACACCATACAATGACAATAAAGTGAGACAGAACACCATACAATGACAATAATGTGGGACAGAACACATACAATGACAATAATGTGGGACAGAACACCATACAATGACAATAATGTGGGACAGAACACATACAGTGACAATAATCTGAGACAGAACATACAATGACAATAATGTGGGACAGAACACATACAATGACAATAATGTGGGACAGAACACCATACAGTGACAATAATGTGGGACAGAACACCATACAGTGACAATAATGTAGGACAGAACACCATACAGTGACAATAATGTGGGACAGAACATACAATGACAATAATGTGGGACAGAACACCATACAATGACAATAATGTAGGACAGAACATCATACAGTGACAATAATGTAGGACAGAACATCATACAGTGACAATAATGTGTGACAGAACATACAATGACAATAATGTGGGACAGAACACCATACAATGACAATAATGTGGGACAGAACACCATACAGTGACAATAATGTGGGACAGAACACCGTACAATGACAATAATGTGGGACAGAACACCATACAATGACAATAATGTGGGACAGAACACCATACAGTGACAATAATGTGGGACAGAACACATACAATGACAATAATGTGGGACAGAACACCATACAATGACAATAATGTGGGACAGAACACCATACAATGACAATAATGTGGGACAGAACACCATACAGTGGCAATAATGTGGGACAGAACACCATACAGTGAAAATAATGTGGGACAGAACACCATACAATGACAATAATGTGGGACAGAACACCATACAGTGACAATAATGTGGAACAGAACACATACAATGACAATAATGTGGGACAGAACACCACACAATGACAATAATGTGGAACAGAACACCATTCAATGACAATAATGACACCATCAGTCAGTGTGTTAACTGCATGGGAATATTTTCAAAGTGGATACTGAACTAACTAGAATATACATGAAAGAGAAACCGAATGGATCGCATTACAGTTTCTCTCAGCTTGACAAACACATAGATGTTTCTTAATTCTTTCTGTTTTTACATTAAGAATACTAGTTATTACCTGCAGTGTGTGGATGTATGTATGAAACGATGTATGTGATATTTTTTACATTTGTATCTTCGTAATATTTGTAGGGGATGTTGTTGGCTTTTACAGTTATGGTCCCCATGTTGTTTACTTGTCTATGTTGTGATAATGCACCTGACCAAATTTCTCCAGTTGGAGATAATAAAGTTATTCTTATTCTTATTCTTATGTCCTAAAAAAAAAAAGGCTACATGTTGCAGTGTGCCTGTAGTGATGGCAATGTCTCCTTTACAGGACTTTACAGATTTTTAAAAATAATTTGAGATATACCAAAATAATATGATTTAAATGGCATTATCACCTTGTATACTGTAATGGATTTATGATGCAAAATAGGCAGCAACCACCCATACGGTTAGGTATTAATTTTTGAATGTCATTGGCAGGCGCTTTGTTCTGCTGCAAGTAAGTCTGCTTACTCTTGGACCAGATGTGCTTGGTTCGAATCTGCTAACATACTGATAATTTTTTTTTTTTTTTTAATCTCTCTTTTTTCCCTGAATCTTTATATTATTTAATGCAGAACATATTTTAACCTCTCTTTTTTCTTTCTTTTTTTGTTTTTTTTTTGTTTTTTTTGTCTTTTTCTTTTCTTTTCTTTTTTTTATTTTTTTTTTTTACACTGGATAAAGTGTGTATCACAAGTGAGTCTTGAAGGCCTTACCTCTCTTGTATCTATTTTTTCTTCAGGTTCTACAACATTGATACTGACGGTGTTTTCGGTCCTGATACAGCCCTGTATGATAGGCTGGGCTATAAGCAACAATGAAAGAAGGAATAAATGAATAAATCTAGGTAAATATAAAGATAAATGAATTATCTATCATTCACCATGGACAGAGTTCTGTCCCAAAGATAATGCTTACACAGTTGCTCTGTTGTGGAGGAGGAATTTTTGTTTAATGTCCCGTCACACATATCGGTGATTGAAGACATTTTGTTAAAGTATTTATGAATACATCTGAGTATTATCAGTTAGAAGGGGTGGGAGATGTGGATGAATGGAGGGTTGGGGGAAACTGGGCAAATGAGGGTAAAAATGTGGGTGAAATTTGGAAGACAAACAAAACAAAAAAAAAACAAACCAAAAAACCCTCTAAATACAGTTACAGAAAAATTACTTAAAGGACTTCGTAAGAGAGAAGTCGTTAAATTGACAAGCGAAACAACTGATAATGAATGCAAAAAGTCAAAAACATCAACGTTCTCAGTCACTTGTGAAGACACACTTTCGTGTACAAAAGGCTTCATCAAGCTACAGTGAAAAATTATATGCTCAATTGTCAGGTTACTAAAGCATATACACTTGACATTAGAACAATACTTGGTCCGTAATGAATTTGATAATAGTCTGAGAGCTAAGCTCAGAATTGGTCTGCGAATCAGACCAAAGTCTGAGAGAGTCAGCTTCTTCAGTAGAGTTGCTTGTATGTTTTTTTTCAGTTACTTTTTCTTTTCTTTTTTTTTCTTTTTTTCTTTTTTTTAATGCTTTCTTTGTCATGTACATGTTCATTAACTCTTTCCATACAAACGGCGAAAGAGACGACGTTAACAGCGTTTCACCCCAATTACCATCATCAAAATATTGCAAGCGGAAGGCTCTTATACTGAAGACGTGAATGTTGACAAAGAATACCACAATTCTGACGACGGAAGCTAAAGGTTGGGTCATTCAGACACCCACTGGACATCCGAGTGGTCTGTGTAGAGGAGAAGAGAGGACTGGCCGTACTGAGTGAGTGAAGATGTGTACGGTTTCCAATGTTGAGCAACGTCCCCCTTATCCCCTTTGTTTCCACTGTGGAGTGATATCTGTTTTAATTCTGTGGTTTTCACTGTGGAGTAATGTCCCCCTTTTAGTTTTCACTGTGGAGTAATGCCCCCTTAGTTTTTCACTGTGGAGTAATGTCCCCCTTCTGGTTTTCACTGTGGAGTAATGTCCCCCTTCTAGGTTTTCACTGTGGAGTAATGCCCCCTTAGTTTTTCACTGTGGAGTAATGTCCCCCTTCTGGTTTTCACTGTGGAGTAATGTCCCCCTTCTGGTTTTCACTGTGGAGTAATGCCCCCTTTAGTTTTCACTGCGGAGTAATGCCCCCCTTCTGGTTTTCACTGTGGAGTAATGCCCCCTTTAGTTTTCACTGCGGAGTAATGCCCCCCTTCTGGTTTTCACTGTGGAGTAATGTCCCCCTTCTGGTTTTCACTGTGGAGTAATGTCCCCTTTAGTTTTCACTGTGGAGTAATGCCCCCCTTTAGTTTTCACTGTGGAGTAATGTCCCTTTAAGTTTTCACTGTGGAGTAATGCCCCCTTTAGTTTTTCACTGTGGAGTAATGTCCCCCTTTGGTTTTCAGTGTGGAGTAATGTCCCCCTTTTGGTTTTCACTGTGGAGTAATGTCCCCTTTGGTTTTCACTGTGGAGTAATGTCCCCCTTTTGGTTTTCACTGTGGAGTAATGTCCCCTTTGGTTTTCACTGTGGAGTAATGTCCCCCTTTTGGTTTTCACTGTGGAGTAATGTCCCCTTTAGTTTTCACTGAGGAGTAATGTCCCCCTTTAGTTTTCACTGTGGAGTAATGTCCCCCTTTAGTTTTCACTGTGGAGTAATGCCCCCTTTAGTTTTTCACTGTGGAGTAATGTCCCCCTTTGGTTTTCAATGTGGAGTAATGTCCCCCTTTGGTTTTCAATGTGGAGTAATGTCCCCCTTTGGTTTTCAATGTGGAGTAATGTCCCCCTTTAGTTTTTCACTGTGGAGTAATGTCCCCTTTGGTTTTCAATGTGGAGTAATGTCCCCCTTTGGTTTTCACTGTGGAGTAATGTCCCCTTTGGGTTTTCCAGATGTTTGGATCCTTGTTCGGAGTTGCCGTCTTGAGGCCAGAGACGAGAAAGAAATTGACTACCAAGTGGTACAAGATCATCAGCCTATGGTACCCAAATCTGCACAGGGAGATCTTCACCTGCCCTCCTCTCCATTTCAAGCCTGTGACCATCAAACCCCCGCCAGAGAAACCCAGACTTATTCCGGAACTCTACACACGATACGGAATCCGTCGTTACATGCCTGTACGATACGACAGCGTGAAGAGCGACGAGGCTCAGCAACGGATCCTGGCAACGTTCAGGGCTTATGCTCGTCGGAAAAAGATGGTCTGCTTCATTCTGTCCAACATGGAGTTTCAAAA
>NC_134892.1:6125318-6217818 GCF_041734735.1 Babylonia areolata | reverse complement strand
TTTGTGCCCATCCCAGAGGAGCAATATTGTTTTAAACAAGATGACTGGAAAGAACTGAATTTTTCCTATTTTTATGCCTAATTTGGTGTCAACTGACAAAGTATTTGCAGAGAAAATGTCAGTGTTAAAGTTTACCACGGACACACAGACACAGACACACACACACACACACACACAGACAACCGAACACTGGGTTAAAACATAGAGTGAGTCAACAAAATTCAAACCCCATGCTTTCTCGCAGTCTCTCGTACACACAGGTACAAGACAGACACAAAAGTCAGCCACTTGTTCTCCTTCTCCCTCTCAGGCATTCCACAGAACTCCGCTGAATGTTTCCCTGTCCGAGTTGTACACGCAGCACAGGTTGATGCTGTTGTCCTTGGGAATCAGGCGAATACAGCGACGGGCGCAATAGCTGAGTGGTTAAAGCGTTGGACTGTCAATCTGATGGTCCCGGGTTCAAATCACGGTGACGGCGCCTGGTGGGTAAAGGGTGGAGATTTTTACCATCTCCCAGGTCAACATATGTGCAGACCGGCTAGTGCCTGAACCCCCTTCGTGTGTATATGCAAGCAGAAGATCAAATACGCACGTTAAAGATCCTGTAATCCATGTCAGCGTTCGGTGGGTTATGGAAACAAGAACATACCCAGCATGCACACCCCCGAAAACGGAGTATGGCTGCCTACATGGCGGGGTAAAAACGGTCATACACGTAAAAGCCCACTCGTGTGCATACGAGTGAACGCAGAAGAAGAAGAAGAAGGCGAATACAGCCCACAGGAGGAGAGGGGTGTAGGGGTGGGTGGGAAGGGGGGGGTGTGCGGGGGAGTACGGTTGTCTTGCTGCCCTTGGAGGAGTTGAACACCTCACTCACTCACTAACTCATTCCCTCGACTGCTGGGGTCGTTGGGGGGACATGAGGAAGATGTCATAGCTTGCCACGCCATTCTGTTGGCAGCTGTTGTGAGGAGATCTGGCATCGTCATTTTGGTCCATTCCTTGACGTTGTCGGACCAGCTCTTTCTCTGCCGCCCCCGTCTGCACCCTCCCTCTACAATCCCTTGCAGGATGGTTTTGGAGAGGGTGTTATGTCGTATGACGTGACCAAACCATGCCATCTTCCGTCATTTAACAGTCACCAGCAGTGGTTCTTGGGGCCCAACAAGGTTGCTGACCAGGTTCCACACATAGTCATTGGTCTTGTGCTCCTTGTAGGAGATGTGTAGTAGTCTCTTCAAGCACTTGGTTTCGAATGCTTGGATTCTTCTTTCTGTTTCTGCCATCAGTGTCCATGTCTTACATCCATATAAGAGGATGGAGACCACCAGTGACTTGTAGAGCAGGAATTTTGTGTGGAATCTGATGTTGCTCTTCCATACCCTGTTCAGTCTGGCCATCGCTGCTGTTGCAGAATTAATCCTATTTCGGATTTCTGCTGTGCAGGTGCCGTCTTTGGACAGGGTTGCTCCCAGGCACTTGAAGCTGGTCACTTCTTCCAAGGGCTCACCATTCATGGTTATGTTGGCACTGATGTTAGTTGTGCTGTTGACCATGATCTTTGACCTACAAGAGAGCAAATCTTGTCACTGATTCCGACTCAAACTCCCCGCCCTCAAACACCTCTCACTTGAGACAGGTGAGGGAGGCAGATATGACATGCATTTTCTACAGAATTTTTGCCAGGGGCAACCATTTTGTTGATTGATTGATTGATGTGGATACTTATATAGCGTCTATCCTCAGTCAGAGACCAAGCTCTAAGCGCTGTACATGCACGGGGACATTTGCACCACAGGCTGCCTACCTGGGTAGAGCCGACTGACGGCTGCCACTGGGCACTCATCATTCGTTTCCTGCGTCATTCAATCACATTTCAGACGCACACGCATACACACTCAGACAGACATGTAACATTTTACATGTATGACCGTTTTTAATTACCCCACCATGTAGGCAGCCATACTCCGTTTTCGGGGGTGTGCATGCTGGGTATATTCTTGTTTCCATAACCCACCGAACACTGACATGGATTACAGGATCTTTAACGTGCGTATTTGATCTTCTGCGTGCGCATACACACGAAGGGGGTTCAGGCACTAGCAGGTCTGCACATATGTTGACCTGGGAGATCGGAAAAATCTCCACCCTTTACCCACCAGGTGCACCGAGATTCGAACCCGGGACCCTCAGATTGAAAGTCCAGCGCTTTAACCACTCGGCTATTGCACCTCGGCTGTTGCAGTGGATTCTTTCACGTGCGCTAAGTGCATGATGCACGCAGGACATTAGTTGATGGTCTTGTCCCAAAGACTAGCACCTTCATCATCGCTCAAGGTCTAGTGGATGGGGGAGTAAAAATCACGGTTGGTCTAGGGGTAACGCGTCCGCCTTGGAAACGAGAGAATCTGAGCGCGCTGGTTCGAATCACGGCTCAGCCACCGATATTTTCTCCCCCTCCACTAGACCTTGAGTGGTGGTCTGGGCGCTAGTCATTCGGATGAGACGATAAACTGAGGTCCCGTGTGCAGCATGCACTTAGTGCACGTAAAAGAACCCACGGCAAGAAAAGGGTTGTTTCTGGCAAAATTCTGAAGAAAAATCCACTTCGATAGGAAAAAACAAATAAAACTACTCGCAGGAAAAAATGCAAAAAAAAATGGTGGCGCTGTAGTGTAGCGACGTGCTCTGCCTGGGGAGAGCAGGCCGAATTTCACACTGAGAAATCTGCTGTGATAAAAACAAATACAAATACAAATATCTATGGGCTTGAACCTGTGGACACTCTCTTTCTAGTCAGGTGAATTACCGCTCGGCCAATGCTGTACATCGTGTTTTGTCAGTTGTTCATTCACACAGAATTCACTGTTTCAGGTTTTGTGCTGCCCAATGTGACAAGATCATTCCTTAAATCTGCGCTGCAAGAATACCACAAGGACAACGTAAGGACACTCGTAGTAACTGTAGTAGTAGTACCAGTGGCATTGTTGGTTATGTTATAGAATTAGGGATGGTTGCCTTACAAAATTGAATTACAGATTATTTATGAACTATGTTCATTTATCAAGTTAGATATACTTATTCCTGTGGTTTCACCATTTTTGTACAATTGTAGGCAGACTTCTCTCTCCCTCTCTCTCTCTGTCTGGTTGTCATCTTTGGTGGTCGCTTGACTCACTCGGGATGACAAGTTTTCTCCCTTGCTTTTCCCCACAGACGGCTGATTTGTAAGGGTTTGGAAAAAAATTACAAAAAATACAAAATACAGAGTAAGAAAATGAAACTTTGAGAACTGGTTTATTACGTGTTGAGCTATTACATATAAAAAAATAATCAAATTTCTTATCTTATTTTTACAGTTTTGCCATATGTAGAAAATAATGCCAATTTTTCACCCCGAATCACCATACCCATGCTCGCTTTCTGCATTAAAATCACTTTCTTCTTCATCATCATCCACCTCTTGAATGTCCGACCCTTCAGTTTGTAGCATTTCAAGTACTTTGGCAACACTAAAACATTGCCGTCGCTGCCTTGTTCGCTCCTCAACATTTTAAGAAGAGCCAGCTTTGCTAACAGGCTGGCACGCGAGCAGACGACCGGTCAGTGACTTTGTCAGCTTGTGTGCGAGACGGGCCATGCATGGCAGGCTGGCCAATCATACCATTCGATTGTGGAGTGACCCAGAATAGCACATTCTGCTCGGCTAATCACAAAATCACGTGTACAGTGCGTGATGGATTTTTATTTCTTGAAAATGCTATTCCATTCCGTCATCTGAAACCGAATACATTTTATGTAGGAATGCTCACGCATTCCTTCGTCCGGAGAGAGTTAAAAAGTCCTTTTCGTAACACCAAGAGTTTGGTTTGCTGGACTAACACTGGACATCCGAGGGGTCTGTGTAGAGGAGAAGAGAGGACTGGCCGTACTGAGTGAGTTAACCTGTATAACCGTATGTACCCCAGCCGTGTAGCCCTTCATACTCAGTTTTTGGAGGGGAAACACATGTGAAGTCATCATGTTTTTTTAATGATTTTTTTGTTTCGTTTTGTTTCTGTTATTTTTTTATTTTGTTGTTTTCAGTATACAAGTTCCTTGCATTGTCATTTTTCAGTTGTTAAATTTTAAGCCCTTTGAGGGTTAAGCCAATTGTGATGCAAGAGATTCTGATATGTTTAATGAGTCGGCGTGGGTTCAAATCCCACTGCTGCCACCATGTTACGTTACTTGCATGCACAGCAAGAACAAGGAGACTTTGGTTCAAAACAAACTTAGTTTTAATTCTGCATGTAGTGTGCGCCATTACACAGACAGGTGGGGAGAGGAAGAGTACGAGTGATTTCCCCTTACTACTCTTGACTGAAACGAATCAATAATGTAACAATTACTGCCTTATTTTGGTTGTTTTGGTGGGGGGTTTTTATGTGCCTGTGATGGTGTACTATAGAATAAAAGCAATTTTGTTTTGTTTTGTGAATTGTTGCATTTTCTTATGGTCTTAGTGATTTGTCTGTGCATGTAGTTATTGGGTGGGGTTGGCTCCAGGGAAGGCTGTTTTGTTTTGCTCAAGTATTGGTATAGCTTGACAAAGACCCATACAGCATACATGTGTCTTACTGATGAGTGATTAACAAAGGAAGAAAAGAAAGTCTCTGTGTGTTTGTGTTTGTGTGTGTGTGTGTGTGTGTGTGTGTGTGTGTGCATTTATGTATATGTGTGTGTGAGAGAGAGAGAGAGAGAGAGAGAGAGAGAGAGAGAGCGAATGTGTATGTGTGTGCACACTTAGTTACACAGATGTTTGTTTTTGTGTGGATATATACGAGTATTTGCATATATGTGTGCTTGAGTGTGTGTGTGTGTGTGTGTAAGTATATGTGTGTGAATACTAATATTGATGATAATGGTATTTATATAGCGCTGAATCTTGTGCAGAGACAAATTAAAGCGCTTTCGCACCAGTCATTCACACGCATGCATAACTGAAGACAAGGAAGAGGCAGGCAAGGGAGGCTATTTTTGGAAGAGGTGGGTTTTAAGGCCAGACTTGAAAGAGCTGAGTGCGGAGATGTGACAAAACGAAAGAGGAAGTTCATTCCAATTGCAAGGTCCAGAGACAGAGAAGGAACGGCGACCAACAGTCGAGTGGGTCCGAAGCCGATTATAGAAAGCGAGATGGAGTGTAGAGGTGAAGGCAGCCACAGAGGCAGCAAGGGACAGATTTGTGAATACATTTACAACATAGAGTGCTGATCTTGTACTTTGTGTGTGTGTGTGTGTGTGTGCGTGCGCACACATGCACACGTGTGTGTATTTATGTGTTTTGTGTCCATCATCCACCACAGGTTCTAGACCTGTTGAGTCACCTGGGCGCTGACGACCTTGACATGGTGAGTAAATTGGCCTTCTGCTCCGAGGACATGCCCAGGAAGTGGACGCCTGGGGAGGAACCGATGACGGACGAGGTTTTCTGGAACTTTGACAAGGTGATGGACAATTTGCTGGAGATGGATGGCGGTGGGGAGAACAAGCCCATGTCGGATGACTTGTACGAACAGGTGGTTGCCAGGTGAGGGAATGTGTGTGTGTGTGTGTTGGGAGTTGGTGGGTGTGGTGAGGGTTGTAGGGTGTGGGTGTGGGTGTTTTGGCTGGGTGGGTTGTGGGGGTGTGGAGTGAGGGTGTTTTGGGTGGGTGGGTTGTGGGGGTGGAGTTCTCGAGGGGTTAGTGGGGGGGGGGGGGAGCAGTTGGTGAGGGTGGAAAGGGTTGTGGGGTGTGTATGTGTGTGTGTGTGTGTGGGGGGGGGGGTGTTTGGGTGAATGGGTTGTGGGGGTGTGGGGTGTGGATGCATGTGTTTGGGGTGGGGGTGGAGAAAGTTGTGGGGTGTGGATGTGGGTGTTTGGGGTGGGTGGTGGAGAAAGTTGTGGGGTGTGGATGTGTGTGTTTGGGGTGGGTGGTGGAGAAAGTTGTGGGGTGTGGATGTGTGTGTTTGGGGTGGGTGTGGAGAAAGTTGTGGGGTGTGGATGTGTGTGTTTGGGGTGGGTGGTGGCAAAAGTTGTCGGGTGTGGATGTGTGTGTTTTGGGTGGGTGGTGGAGAAAGTTGTGGGGTGTGGATGTGTGTGTTTGGGGTGGGTGGTGGAGAAAGTTGTGGGGTGTGGATGTGTGTGTTTGGGGTGGGTGGTGGAGAAAGTTGTGGGGTGTGGATGTGTGTGTTTGGGGTGGGTGGTGGAGAAAGTTGTGGGGTGTGGATGTGTGTGTTTGGGGTGGGTGGTGGAGAAAGTTGTGGGGTGTGGATGTGTGTGTTTGGGGTGGGTGGTGGAGAAAGTTGTGGGGTGTGGATGTGTGTGTTTGGGGTGGGTGGTGGAGAGAGTTGTGGGGTGTGGATGTGTGTGTTTGGGGTGGGTGGTGGAGAAAGTTGTGGGATGTGGGTGTTTGGGGTGGGTGGTGGAGAAAGTTGTGGGGTGTGGATGTGTGTGTTTGGGGTGGGTGGTGGAGAAAGTTGTGGGGTGTGGATGTGTGTGTTTGGGGTGGTGGTGGAGAAAGTTGTGGGGTGTGGGTGTGTGTATTTTTGGTGGGTAGGTTGAAGGGGTGGATTTGTGGGGTGTGGATGTGTGTGTTTGGGGTGGGGGGTGGAGAGAGTTGTGGGGTGTGGGTGTGTGTGTTTTTGGTGGGTAGGTTGAAGGCAGGTCCTCCACACAGCCATGGAGCTTCTGGGTCACTGGTGTTGGGTCGGGCCAGTTCCTCTTCCTGAGCATCTCATGGAGGGGGCAGGACTGCAGCAGATGTTCTGCTGTCTGGCTGTCAGTCTCACAGGGGCGCCGTGCTGAGTGACTGATGTAGAATTTAGTGTGAAAGTGAAGAATGGAAATACACCACCCCATTCCCTTGAAGAAGAAGAAGAAAAAAAAAAAAAAAAAAGACAGGAAAATAAACTGCAGTGAAGAAGAAAAGATGAATAACTTAAAACTTTTATGTTGAACAGATTCTGTGGTCCACTGACAAGTGTGAAGATCTTCACAGAGAAAACGTACCCTCGCGTCAAGCTGGAAGTGATCCCCAAAAAGAAGAAGAGAGGCAGACAGGAGGCCAAGGTCAAAATGATCCCTCATGAAGCAATCACGACAGCTGACGCCGCTCGCACCATGGCCAGACGATTCTCAGACCTTGTTTTGATGCAGGTAAGTTTGATCTGGCTGCAGGTAAGTTTGATCTGGGAACTCATTTTGCTGCAGGTAAGTTTGATCTGGGAACTCATTTTACTGCAGGTAAGTTTGATCTGGGAACTCATTTTGCTGCAGGTAAGTTTGATCTGGGAACTCATTTTGTTGCAGGTAAGTTTGATCTGGGAACTCATTTTGCTGCAGGTAAGTTTGATCTGGGAACTCATTTTGCTGCAGGTAAGTTTGATCTGGGAACTCATTTTGCTGCAGGTAAGTTTGATCTGGGAACTCATTTTGTTGCAGGTAAGTTTGATCTGGGAACTCATTTTACTGCAGGTAAGTTTGATCTGGGAACTCATTTTGCTGTAGGTAAGTTTGATCTGGGAACTCATTTTGCTGTAGGTAAGTTTGATCTGGGAACTCATTTTGCTGTAGGTAAGTTTGATCTGGGAACTCATTTTGATGCAGGTAAGTTTGATCTTGGAACTCATTTTGCTGTAGGTAAGTTTGATCTGGGAACTCATTTTGCTGTAGGTCAGTGTTATTCTCGAAACTCATTTTGTTGCAGGTAAGTTTGATTTGGGAACTCATTTTGCTGCAGGTAAGTTTGATCTGGGAATTCATTTTGCTGCAGTTAAGTTTGATCTTGGAACTCATTTTGCTGCAGGTAAGTTTGATCTCAGAACTCATTTTGCTGCAGGTAAGTTTGATCTGGGAACTCATTTTGCTGCAGGTAAGTTTGATCTGGGAACTCATTTTGCTGCAGGTCAGTTTTATTCTCAGAACTCATTTTGCTGTACGTAAGTTTGATCTGGGAACTCATTTTGCTGCAGGTAAGTTTGATCTGGGAACTCATTTTGCTGCAGGTAAGTTTGATCTGGGAACTCATTTTGCTGCAGGTAAGTTTGATCTGGGAACTCATTTTGCTGCAGGTAAGTTTGATCTGGGAACTCATTTTGCTGCAGGTCAGTTTTATTCTCAGAACTCATTTTGCTGTACGTAAGTTTGATCTGGGAACTCATTTTGCTGCAGGTAAGTTTGATCTGGGAACTCATTTTGCTGTAGGTAAGTTTGATCTCGGAACTCATTTTGCTGCAGGTAAGTTTGATCTCAGAACTCATTTTGCTGCAGGTAAGTTTGATCTCGGAACTCATTTTGCTGCAGGTCAGTTTGATCTGGGAACTCATTTTGCTGCAGGTAAGTTTGATCTCGGAACTCATTTTGCTGCAGGTCAGTTTGATCTGGGAACTCATTTTGCTGCAGGTAAGTTTGATCTCGGAACTCATTTTGCTGCAGGTCAGTTTGATCTGGGAACTCATTTTGCTGCAGGTCAGTTTTATTCTCGGAACTCATTTTGCTGCAGGTCAGTTTGATCTGGGAACTCATTTTGCTGCAGGTAAGTTTGATCTCGGAACTCATTTTGCTGCAGGTCAGTTTGATCTGGGAACTCATTTTGCTGCAGGTAAGTTTGATCTCGGAACTCATTTTGCTGCAGGTCAGTTTGATCTGGGAACTCATTTTGCTGCAGGTCAGTTTTATTCTCGGAACTCATTTTGCTGCAGGTAAGTTTGATCTCGGAACTCATTTTGTTGCAGGTAAGTTTGAGCTTGGAACTCATTTCCGATAGGCAAGTTTTTTGTTTGTTTTTGTTTTTGTTTTTTTTTTGCTGCCCCATCATCTGCACCATTTCAGTGGTATTGCTCCCACACCACTCATTTAGATCCCCACACACACGGCCACACCCGGGTTCGACTGTCACAGTTCCAGCATCGGCAGTCTGCAGGGAACTATTGATGTTAGGTCGCCAGGAGGCCACACACCAGAGGAGACCCTGCACTGCTGCTGAGTCACTTTGGTCGTGTTTAGTGGTGCCTGTTCTGATTCAACGTACTTAGGACACCACCTACTAAGCCCCCTACTAACGACAATAATGGCCTAGTCGTGGAGCCAGACTGAGTGAGTGTCACCTCCAGTGTGGAGACCGCCACCATGTCCCTCAAACAACAGCCCCCCATGAATCTGCCGACACTGAAGACATTGACAGGACTCACCCCAAGCACAGAAGTGGAGGGGTATCGAAACTGAGGTCACCATGAGATCAGGGCATGAAAGGCCACAGACTCTGGGACTGTTTTGTTTATATTGATGATGATGAAGGAGGAGGAGGATGACGATGATAATAACGATGTTGCTATGGAGGTCCATTTTGATTTGGGACTGCGTGACAAGGCTGTACTCTATGCTTCCTGTCATAATGATATCCTGGTGTTAACCAGGCCGGAGAGATGCAGACACTTGCAGTGTTGGTCAGGTAATTAGAGCAACACACCCAAATACGCATCCTTGAAGTGGATGACACTTGACTGTGTGGTCCCAGTCTCCCCATTTAAACCCACAGCACACTCAACTCTGGGTAGGAGCCGGCCACAGGCTGAAAAACCCACCTCTGCTGGGATTCAAACCCGCGTCTTCCCAGCTGTCAGTCTTGTGACGCTAACCACTTCACCAGGGCGGCTTGTCCAGTAGGTAAGTTTGATCTCGAAATCATTTTGGTGCGTGTAAGTTAGATCTCAGAACTCATTTTCCTGCAAAGTAAGTTTAATCTTGGAACTCATTTCACTGCCAGTAAGTTTGATATTCTTATCAGTTCTTTTCTTTTGACTGTCATCCCTCTGAACCAAAGTTATGCGCTGTTGTGTACATGCAAATGATTGGTGCAAGTGTGCAAGTATTTTGATTTGACTTGAGGATTAGATTCAGCACTATATATAAGTACATTTATTATTATGATTATTGACATTATTGTTAGCAGAAGTAGTAGTATCAGCAGCACTAGTACAATATTATTATTGTTATCAAGATTTTAAAGAAACTGGCTTATTTCAGTGCCTTGTTTTCTTATTATTAAAAAAAAAAAAAAAGTGCAAAGCTTAAGTCAGATCTATACACTTGAAATTCTGAGCAGAGAATTGCACTTGAAATTCTGAATGAAGAATCATGTGTGAATTCCTGTGAAAACTGTATGCTGGCACACATTTTTATTGCAGTAAAAAAATGTTTTATCAGTATGATGTATTCATGAGGGCTTCCCACTAACCTTAGTTGACCTGTTCTCTCGCCAGGAACAGATCGATCTCCTGCAAACAGACGATGAGTTTGTACACATTGAAGGACCACCGGGCACAGGGAAAACGTTGCTTCTGTTGCTTCGAGTCCTCTCTTGGCTGGACGATGGTCACATGGTGTGGATTGTCTCCCTTACCCCAGCCAGTCGCTCTGTCAGCCA
The DNA here is from genome assembly GCF_041734735.1 of Babylonia areolata. Taxonomy (NCBI): domain Eukaryota; kingdom Metazoa; phylum Mollusca; class Gastropoda; order Neogastropoda; family Buccinidae; genus Babylonia; species Babylonia areolata. The sequence continues at coordinate 6,207,372 of NC_134892.1, read as the reverse complement.
TGTTTTAATGGAACAGGTATTAGGGTTGTCATACTGTGGTTATGACATGACTCTTTTTCTGTCCATTTCTCTCCATGATATGATAAGGCTCAGTTTCAGTTTCAGTTTCAGTAGCTCAAGGAGGCGTCACTGCGTTCGGACAAATCCATATACGCTTAAAAAAAAATAATAATAAAAAAAAAGGCTCAGTCTCAAATTATATTTTCTTCTTCATTCGTGGGCTGCATCTCTCACATTCACTCGTATGTACACAAGTGGGCTTTTACGTGTATGACCGTTTTTACCCCGCCATGTAGGCAGCCATACTCTGTTTTCGGGGGTGTGCATGCTTGGTATGTTCTTGTTTCCGTAACCCACCAAACGCTGACATGGATTACAGGATATTTAACGTGCGTATTTGATCTTCTGCTTGCATATACACATACAGGGGGTTGAGGCACTAGCAGGTCTGCACATATGTTGACCCTTGAGATCAGAAAAATCTCCACCCTTTACCCACCAGGCACTGCTACCAAGAATTGAACCCGGGTCCCTCAGATTGAAGGTCCAAAGCGACGGGCGCAATAGCCGAGTGGTTAAAGCGTTGGACTCTCAATCTGAGGGTCCTGGGTTCGAATCACGGTGAAGGTGCATGGTGGGTGAAGGGTGGAGATTTTTACGATCTCCCAGGTCAACATATGTGCAGACCTGCTAGTGCCTGAACCCCCTTCGTGTGTATATGCAAGCAGAAGATCAAATACGCACGTTAAAGATCCTGTAATCCATGTCAGCGTTTGGTGGGTTATGGAAACAAGAACATACTCAGCATGCACACCCCCGAAAACGGAGTATGGCTGCCTACATGGCGGGGTAAAAACGGTCATACACGTAAAAGCCCACTCGTGTGCATACGAGTGAATGTGGGAGTTGCAGCCCACGAATGCAGAAGAAGAAGAAGACCCTTGAGATCAGAAAAATCTCCACCCTTTACCCACCAGGCACTGCTACCAAGAATTGAACCCGGGTCCCTCAGATTGAACGTCCAAAGCTTTAACCACTCAGCTGTTGCACCCGTCAAATTATATCTGATTTTGCGGTCTCCTCTTTGCTTTGAAATAGATTTGTTATTAACACTCACCGTCAGGTTTACCAGATTGCTCACTGCTTCAAAGGACTGATCTATTCAAGTCCAGTCTTTCTAACTCTGGGAGGAGGAATTTTTGTTTAATGTCCCGTCACACATATCGGTGATTGAAGACATTTTGTGAAAGTATTTATGAATACATCTGAGTATTATCGGTTAGAAGGGGTGGGAGATGTGGATGAATGGAGGGTTGGGGGAAACTGGGAAAATAAGGGTAAAAATGTGGGTGAAATTTGGAAGAAAAAAAAACACCTCTAAATACAGTTACAGGAAATTACTTAAAGGACTTCGTAAAAGAGAAGTCATTAAACTGACAAGCGAAACAACTGATAATGAATGCAAAAAGTCAAAAACATCAACGTTCTCAGTCACTTGTGAAGACACACTTTCGTGTACAAAAGGCTTCATCAAGCTACAGTGAAAAATTATATGCTCAGTTGTCATTACAACAATACTTGGTCCGTAATGAATTTGATAATAGTCAGAGCTAAACTCAGAATTGGTCTGCGAATCACACCAAAGTCTGAGAGACTGTCTGAGAGTCTTACTCTGGGGGTGCTTATGGAATGAAATGCTATCAAGTATTAAAGTGAACACTTATTTGATAACACATACCATGCATATATCATGAAAAAATCTCTAAATGTACTTTTTTGTCATTATGATAATATAATCCACACTTTTGTTGATTATTAATACTGTGTTTATGCCTCTTTCTCTCCATCTGTCTCTGCATCTGTCAGTCTGCCCGTCTCTTTATATATATATTTTTTTATTATCATTATTATTACTTCTACCTTTTCTTTTCTTTTTTTTTAAATAATAATAATAATTTATTTATTTATTTATTTGTGTAAGCTTATCTATTATTTATTCACCTTCTTTTTTTTCTTTTTTTACATTATAATTATTATTTATCTATTTATTTATTTATTTGTGTAAGCTTATCTATTATTTATTCACCTTTTTTTTTCTTTTTCTTTTTTTTTACATTATAATTATTATTTATTTATTTATTTGTGTAAGCTTATCTATTATTTATTCACCTTTTTTTTTCCTCAAGGCCTGACTAAGCGCGTTGGGTTACGCTGTTGGTCAGGCATCTGCTTGGCAGATGTGGTGTAGCGTATATGGATTTGTCTGAACGCAGTGACGCCTCCCTGAGCTACTGAAACTGAAACTTTATATCTCCACCCAGTCTTTCTTCTTCTTCTTCTTCTGCTGCTTCTTCTTTTTTCTTTCCTTCATTCTTGCTTTCTCTCTCCCCCATCACTGTATTACTTATACATGTCTTAACTCTTTGTACCATACATATAAGCTTATCAATGTACACAGTGATGTGATGTGCATGTTTACATTATTTCATAGTTTTATGTTATCGTGAATAATTTTCTTTTTGTATTTGTATTTTTGTTTATCTTTTCTTTTTTTCTTTTTTCAATTTTGCCAAAAGGATCAGATGAAAAAAACAAAAAAAACAAAAACATTTCTGCTTATGCTCTTACTGTTTTAACTCACTCCAGACGAATAGTTTTCTCCCTTGCTTTTCCCTGCAGACGACCCATTTGTTGGGGTTAGGAAAAAAAAATCACAAAAAATACAAAACACAAAGTAACTGAAAGAAAATCTCTGTACTTGACCCACTGACCCCTCTTCTAATGCCGTGTGTACGCCCGCCCCCCTCCCTCTCTTCACAGCCCTCACATGCTGAGTTACTGTCAGTACCTTGTTACTGGTAGCTTTCTTCACTGCAGATACTTTATTCAACATCTTCATCCTCCTTGATGTTGAAACCTTCAGTGTGAAGCATTTCAATCACTTCAGCAGCAGTGAAAAGCTGCTGTCATGATCTGGTTTGCTCAAAAAATTTCCACTTGTATCGCCTGCGACGCCTTTTTTGATACATATGCAGATTAGCCTGTCATGTGGGGTACTGAGCTCAACGGCTCGCCAGCAAGTGTATAGTTACGGAATCCCATGAAGAAACTTTCCATTTGACCCTTGACACGTTTGTAATGCAATTGTTTTGCTTCCCCATGAGGAAAACGTGGAAAAAAATGTTAACTGTTGAAACTGCTCTAGAGTTCCATCGCCTGGAATGCTGCCTTATGTCAGGAACGCTATAGCGTTCCATCGTCCAGAGTGAGTTAAAATGAATTTTAATTAGTTTGTTCGTTTGTTCATTCATTCGTTTGTTCCTTTGTTTCCTTTCCTATTCCTCAGTCTCTGTCTCTCTCTGTTTCATTATATCAGTCTCTGGTTTGCTCTCTCTCTCTCTCTCTCTCTCTCTCTCTCTCTTCAGTTTGATAAATGCCTTTTCACTTTGAGTGATGTTGGACTCACACAGGTCTGGTCTCTGTATCCATGTTTGTGTCTCACTTCATGTCTCTGTCTCTCTCTGTGTGTCTCTTTCACCTATTTTCGTTTAGGTCAGAATAATGAAATTCTCCCTCTTCACCTCTCTCCCCCCCCTCTCTCTCACTCCCTCCCCATCTCTCTTTCTCTCTCTCTCTCTTCCCCCTCTCTCTCTACCTCTCCCTCTCTCTCCCCATCTCTCTCTCTCTCCCTCTCTCTCTTCCTCTCGTGTTGCTCATTGTGAAAAGTTAAACTTGTGTTGTCATTCTCATATGGAAAATATTTATGTTATACATTTATATATGTTTTTGTTTTTATTTCTCACTACATGTCATTACTTTGAATGGATGGTCGAACTGCACTTTGTTGCACAGATTGATTGATTTCGTTTTGGCTTTGGTTTTCATCAATATTATTACTATTGATGCATGTTATTATTTGTATTATGAACCCCCATGTCATTAGGGCTGTAAAGCTATTGACATTAAAGTGTTCAGTGTTCAGTGTTCTCTCTTCCTCTCTTTTCACTCTCTCTCTCTCTCTCTCTTCAGTTTGATAAATGCCTTTTCACTTTGAGTGATGTTGGACTCACACAGGTCTGGTCTCTGTATCCATGTTTGTGTCTCACTTCATGTCTCTGTCTCTCTCTGTGTCTCTTTCAACTATTTTCCTCTCCCTCACTCTCTGTGTCCCTCCCCCTCTCTCAGAAGTAAGACCTATGGACACAGATCGTTTTCTTTTCAATCGCCAAAGACGTGGAACAAACTCCCTGATAACCCCCGTCATTCTGATTCCCTCGCATCTTTTAAGTCTCGTCTCAGAACTCACCTTTTCCCTCAGCAATAAGTTCAACTGTGGCAGGTCCACTTTCTTTTCGTTAGGTGTTCTTGACTATGTGTGTATACATATGTATGTGTACATAACTACATGCATGTATATGAATGTGTATTGTGTGTGCGTGTGTTTATGTAAATTTGTGCCTGCCTATGTGTGCGTATGTGTTAGGGTAGCTGTTAGATACACATGTATGTTAAAATGTATGTATGCAGTGTGTGTGTGTGTGTGTGTGTGTGGTCACATTTTGGTGTGTGTATGTAACATAGATATAATGTTTTATGTTAACAAAAGCGTTTTTGTAAAGCACCTAGAGCAGATTTCTGGATAGTGTGCTATATAGAGCAGATTCTGGATAGTGTGCTATATAAGTATCCATTATTATTATTATTATTTTCATTTAGGTCAGAATAATGAAATTCTCCCTCTTCACCGTGGGGTGAATGCATGGAAATTGTAAGCGTAAGCAGTTAACTCTTTGACTGCTGCTGCTGCTGAGTAGTCCCATCAATGAAGCATTGCCCCACCCCCGAAAACGGAGTATGGCTGCCTACATGGCGGGATAAAAACGGTCATACACGCAAAAGCCCACTCGTGTACATACGAGTGAACGTGGGAGTTGCAGCCCACGAACACAGAAGAAGAAGCGTCGCCCCCTCACTGGGATAAGACCAGAGTTTACAGGTCAGATATACTGGGCGTGCTGAACTTACGATACTAAAAGATCACTTCCCAGCTATGCCCTTTGCACCTACCGTATGTATTGTGGCCAGAGGCTGGTGAACATTAAACTTCCAGAGTTCTCTCTCTTTCTCACTGCATGTTTGATATATGATGTGTATTGTAATAGAAATTATTTACGAATAATGTCAATTAAAAGCAAGTACGTCTCATGATGTGTAGTACGTATTACTTCAGTGAGGGTTACTTTTAAGACAGCATGATATATATAAGTTGTGTACTGTGTATTACTTAGCTAAACATGTCATTTTTACAAGGCATGATGCAATATCTAAGATGAATTTTTTATTTTTTTTACACCCTTTCATAAGGGGCGATGGCCTACAAATGATTAAACCATCCATCCATCTCTCTCTATCTCTCTCTCTGTTTTCCTCCCTTTCTCTCGCTTTGTCTCCCTCTCCCTCACTCTCTGTGTCCCTCCCCCCCCTCTCTCTCTCCCTCGTTCTGGCACTTTTGCCACTAATTCTAAATGTTCCTCCCACCTCCTTACCACCCCACCTTCCCTACCCTTCTTTCCTTCACCTTTCCTCCTCACAGCCACATGCTTTGTCCTCTCTGTCGTGCCGACAGGTCAAGAAGATGATTGGCATGCACAAAAACGAGAAGGAGAAAGAGAAGGTTCTGAAACGCCTGCGGATGTTCATGATGACTCGAGCCGAGCACACACTAGACAGGGAGTACTTCAAGCGACGGCTCCTCAAATTCCGCCTGCGTGCGATGCAAGACCCGTCCAGGTTGGACAGCACCTATCCACAGTCCTCCAATCTGAGGGCCGTGGCACCGGAGCATGACTGCAAAGTTTGTCTGGCATTGGATGAAACGGGCATGGCAGACAGAGGGTTGCCAGACTTTTTCAAGTGGGTAAGAGGAAGTCTGTTGCGATTCAGTGTGCAAGCGTTTATGATGCAGAAGGTATACATTAAGATAATGAGTGTTGTGTGTGTTACATGGCATCGCATTGTACATGGGTGGGATTTCTGTATTGTACGGATTTCCGTATTGGCATTTTGGTGATTTTTAACTTTCTTTCCTTTTGTTTTATTTTGTTTTTGGTTTTAAGATATGCATTTCAGCTATGTTTACATTCAGGATGATTTTTTTTTTTTTTTTTTTTAATCATTTGGCAAAAAATCAATGGATTGGGCAATATTAGAGGCATGTCCCATGCTTATGTACATGGATACGACTGCATTTGTGTGTATTTGTGTCTAATTTTCTTTTCCAGGTAGTTTTTTGTTTGTTTGTTTGTTTCTTTTGTGTTTCCTGGTTCTGGAGGATAGATATTCAGTTTGTTTGCCATGATATGGCCCTCAGTAATTGGCTGGGCTATTAGCAGTAAAGATATATAATATGGTGACAACACTTTGAAGGTTTCAGACCTCCACAAGGAAGGCGTGTTTCGAGGAAAAGATTTCAAAGCAGGGCTCAACGTCTGGTCGGCGTCAGTGGAGCGCGTGGGTCGTCCGATGTATGCAAAGGACCCTGATTCAGTGCAGACTGACCCGGACAAGTTTGGAATAATCTGTAAGCTGAAAATGCCCCTACGATGCCCTCCCTCTGTGCAGAGAGCTCTGATCTTGGTCCAGCCTTCACTGGATCAAGAGAATGTCTGCTGCTTCACAGAGGTAAGTCATGACACTGATGGGTCCTTTGCTGTATTTTACGGACTTTCAGTTTCAGTTTCAGTTTCTCAAGGAGGCGTCACTGTGTTGGACAAATCCATATATGCTAAACTGTATCTAATAAGCTGATGCCTGACAGCAGTATAACCCAGTGCCCTTAGTCAGGACTTTAGTGCATGCTTATGTGTTTGTCTACCCATCAAAGTGTGTTTTGTCTACAAAATTTTGCCAGAGGACAATCTTATGTTGCCATGGGAAAATGTGCTTCTGTTGCATGTTTCTTAGGCTGGCCTGTTGCTTTGCAAGCTACACACAGACAGAGAATCCCAATACAAGACAGGCTGTAAAGTGATACTTTTTTCTTCAGCTTTGACTCATGCACCTTTGCATACTGTACGTGGGATATATGGTTAGTTTCAGTTTCAGTTTCTCATGGGGGAGTCAGTATGTTTGGACAAATCCATATATGCTACACCACGTCTGCTAGGGAGATGCCTGACAGCAGCATAACCCAGCATGCAAGTCAGGCTTTGAGTGCATGCATGTATACTTGTGTACCTATCAGAGTAGATTTATTGTAAAGAATTTTACCGGAGGACAACACTGGAGTGACGGCCTAGAGGTAACGCGTCCGCCTTGGAAGCGAGAGAATCTGAGCGCGCTGGTTCAAATCACGGCTCAGCCACCGATATTTTCTCCCCCTCCACTAGACCTTGAGTGGTGGTCTGGACGCTAGTCATTCGGATGAGACGATAAACCAAGGTCCCGTGTGCAGCGTGCATTTAGTGCACGTAAAAGAACCCATGGCAACAAAAGGGTCGTTCCTGGCAAAATTCTGTAGAAAAATCCACTTCGATAGGAAAAACAAATAAAGCTACACGCAGGAAAAAATTTTTTTAAATGGGTGGCACTGTAGTGTAGCGACGCGCTCTCCTGAATTTCACACAGAGAAATCTGATGTGATAAAAAGAAATACAAATACAAACAAATACAAATACTTTTGTTGCCATGGGTTCATTTTTCAGTGCGACAAGTGCGTGATGCACTCGTGACCTGGGTTTATGACTGGCTGCTCACTTTGATTTTCCAGTCAAGCTTGGGAGAAAGGCTGAGAGCGGCAATAAAACCTAGACCCTCACGGACACTGCATTGGGACTATAAGCGTCTTATCCATTCTGCCACATACTTAACATCTGTTGAAACGTAAGCGTCTTATCCATTCTGCCACATAGTTAACATCTGTTGAAACGTAAGCGTCTTATCCATTCTGCCACATAGTTAACATCTGTTGAAACGTAAGCGTCTTATCCATTCTGCCACATACTTAACATCTGTTGAAACGTAAGCGTCTTATCCATTCTGCCACATACTTAACATCTGTTGAAACGTAAGCGTCTTATCCATTCTGCCACATACTTAACATCTGTTGAAACGCTGTATGATGTATGACATTCATGGCGGTGGAAACAGGTGAGACCTTCCAATGAATCAGAGTAAAAACAGCTCAGAATTTGCTCACATTGTTACAAACAACACTTTAGTGGGGAGAGGAGACAGGACAAAGTCAAGAAGGTGGAGATCAACAGAGCAGACAGGTGAGTGGGTGACGCAGCATGTGTGGATGATGACATTACACTTTACAGCCTTGACATCAAGTTTGGCAGTAGGTGCAAACATGTTTGCAGCAGCAACAGCAATCGACCGATCAATACTCGACTTCTTGTCTGTCATTAGAATTTAGATGCATGCTCTATGCTGCACCGCTTGGCTTTTATCAGAGACTGACATAAGCTGGCCGACAGCAAAATGAGAGCTGTAGGATCAATGTTTTTTTCCACTGCAATGGGAAGTCATTTACAGCTTAGTCTTTTGTGAAGGTCTATGGCTCTTAAACTAGGAGGCAAGACTGCACTGGCTCTTAGTACTGCAGCCTTTGGGTGGGGGGGCGGGGGGGGGGGGGGGGGGGGGTAGTTGGCCTTTGGGAACCATCCCAGCGCTGACAGTCCTTAAACCCTCATGGCCAAGAAAGTGGGGATGTAACTTGGGCAAGACACTCTCCACTGTTAACAAATTCTAGCCCAGATAATCAGGACAGCAGTTGCTTCCTCTGTTGTTCTGATAGTCTTTGTCAGACATGACTAACTGTTATACATACACATGTTGCACCTTGTGTCTCTAAAATTCCGTTCTTTTTTTTTTCAAATTTGGAGGATGCAGTTTATAATCTAAAGCACAGCTTGTAGTCAGTAAAATACTGTAGTCTTCCTCTGACAACCACATCTTGTGGGTTCCCTCCTTTAACTCTCTCCATACGAACGGCGAAAGAGACGATGTTAACAGCGTTTCACCCCATTTACCATCATCAAAATATTGCAAGCGGAAGGCTCTTATACTGAAGAGGTGAATGTTGACAAAGAATACCACAATTCTGACGATGGAAGCTAAAGGTTGGGTCATTCAGACACCCACTGGACATCCGAGGGGTCTGTGTAGAGGAGAAGAGAGGACTGGCCGTACTGAGTGAGTTAAAACCAGATGCCATACATGGTCCATCAATAATTTCTCATTTTGCTGGCTGCTTAAGGAAAACTCTTCCCTTCTGCCAACCCCATGCTTATTCCCTCTTGACTGTCAAGTCTGCATTAAAAACAACAACAACAACATAACTCTCTTTCACAAAAAAAAAGAAACAATTACACACATCACATAAACATACATAAAACACTTACCCTTTTGAGTGACAAGTCTACTTTATGCTCAGTGACAAATATTTGCAAGGGGATGGGTTGGTCGTTGATGGTTTGTTTTTTTTCCTCTATTTTTTTTCTTTTTGAATTCTAGCATGCAAACTACAAGAAGGAAGGGAAAATAAGTAAACTTTTCTGAAAGAAAAATGAACACACTATCCAATGGTGGCAATTTCACACAAATTAAACGATTCCATGACAGGAAAACTTCTACAATGACACAGACAGAAATTTTCCTGGGGCAATTTTCTGCACACCTGAAGGGAACAGAAATTTTCATTCTGGGGCACTGAAGGGATAAAGTTAAAGAACAAGAAATATTTTCAAAATGTTTTTTTGTTTTTTTTTTCAACAGGAAATGACTCTGTCTAACCCTGCACGGCAAAAGGGGAACCAGGATCGTGAAATCTATGCAGCGGACGGCATGCCGGTGTTTCTGATAGGTCACGGGAGCCACAAGGAATCGTCAAAAGACATCTGGTTTTGCTACGAATGTGGCGAAGAGCTTGCCAACTACCTCAAAAATGTGCTGCATATTGGTAACAATCTTGATTCTAATTTGAGAATAGAATTTCCTTCTTCTTCTACGTTTGTGGGCTGCAACTCCCATGTACAAATGGGCTTTTATGCATATGACTGTTTTGACCCTGCTATTTAGGCAGCCATACTCTGTTTTTAGGTGTGTGCATGCTGGGAATGTTCTTGTTTCCATAACCAACGCTGACACAGATTACAAATAAAATTTTTCATACTTATTTGATCTTCTGCATGAAGGGGGTTCAGGCACTAGCAGGTCTGTACATCTGGTTTCCCGGGAGATTGGAAAAATCTCTACCCTTTGCCTACCATGTGCCGTGTCCAGGATTTGAACTCGGGACCCTCAGATTGAAAGTCTAATGCTTTAACCAGTCGGCTGCTGTGCCCTCACTGTGATAAGACAAAGCTTACGGGTCAGGGTGTCAGTCACTACTCTGATCTCAGCAGTCAAGGGGTTAAGATAACTTGTTTGCTGCCAAGTTTCTGTGTGAAAAGCTCTCTCCAGAAGAAGATATTTTAGACTCAGTGCTGTCAGTCACATGATTCAGATCTTGTCAAAACACAGCGGACTTGTTCACATCAAACTTGGTCGAGGGAATCAAGTGGGGGTTGTTAGTCAATTTCCTGTTGCATGGGAAAGTTGGTTGCACCTGTTAATTTTCATTACCATATGCAAAGTGGTCCATTTAACATAACCCATCAATGATAACTTAAGTCTGCCTATCGCAGTGAACAGTCCAGTTGACATAAGTCACCTATGGCAGTGAAAGAGTTACAGTTACAGTCACCCATCTGAATTTTCTCTCAACAGGTGAGGAAGAATGTGACTGTGAAAACAAACCTGTCATCTATGAGATCACTGAGAAGTTCTGCCCTGACTGCAAGAAACTGACGAAGGGGACGATGCCGATGGCTAACCTGCCCCTGAAATACAACGACGTCATGATCGTGGCCACACAGAGGGCCTTCCAGTTCTCACTGCCCATGGGGAAGTTTGCGCTAGCCATGGGGGAAAGGGGCCTGAAGATCGCCGTCAACACGACCAGAGAGGAAGGTAGGTTCCTTGTTGGGGAGGGAGTGTTGCATTCTGTGTGGAGCGGTGGCCCGATGATCTTGCAGCTTACTAGAACGCGTGTGTCCAATGGTTCATGAAGTCCTCGGTAGTATAGTGGTCAGTATCCCCGCCTGTCACGCGGGAGACCGGGGTTCAATTCCCCGCCGGGGAGGAATTTTTTTCTCAAGGCCTGACTAAGTGTGTTGGGTTACGCTGCTGGTCAGGCATCTGCTTGGCAGATGTGGTGTAGCGTATATGGATTTGTCCGAATGCAGTGACGCCTCCTTGAGCTACTGAAACTGAAACTCATGAGTTTGGGTGATGAACTATTATTAGTATAAGTCAGTAACTGTGTTTGTGACTTTTTTTTATGGTAAACATGTGTGAGTGCAGCTTTGGCTGGTTTTAAGAAATGAAGGGTATGCACCCCTGAAATGTCCCCTTTTTGGTCAGCTTGGCAGTAGGCAATACAGCTGCATTTGATATTTTATTTTAACTCATTCTATACTGCCTGACAACTTCCTTCATTATATTCTCTGTCCTGGCCGTTTGTTTATGTTATATGAAAAATATCTAAAAAATGCAATTACATACAGCTGTGAAACTTTGTGATAATATAAAGAATAGAATGGACTAATATTTGGCAAAGTTTCAAAGCACTCACTTAATTATTGACTGATTTGTCATATTTAGAAGAAAAAAAAAATCTGTTTTTCACAACTGACATAAAGGGGGTGAGTTTTTCTCTTATAACAGAAATTTTACAAACGTGGTCTTTTGTAACCATAGGCACTTCCTAATTGTAGCAATGGGCAAATGCGTATGCACAGTGGATGTCCACTATAGAATCAGTTTGCATTTGACTTTGAGGCACAGTACTTGCCGAATTTGACAGAGACGCCATCTTGTCGAGCGAGCAAGTGAGAAGGGTGACTGTACACTCGCATGTATTGTACTCAAACAAAGGCATTTTCAGCCACAATAAAAGTACAGGTGCACTTTTGGGTGACTGTAGAACAGAGCTGTGCCATTTAGTTTTGCACAAAACCATTAACTTATGAACTACCAATTTTTAAACTCACAGTACGCTATAGCGTACCACAGTAACAAAGCATTGTGCGCATGAGGTATGCTATAGCGTACCTTAGTACAGAAAGAGTTCAGATTTGACTGCGGATGTAAACATGATGAAGTATTCAACATTCCCATTTTTTATTATGTCCAGGCGCCGCCCCAATCCCAGATGACGATGTCATCCTCATCGCAGATGTCACTTCTGTTCATGGACTTGAGCGCGCCATCATCATCGTGATTCCTGAAGTGAATGACCCCCCTGCCCTGCCTGCCCGCTATCAGGGCATGCTATACCCAGAGCCTCCCCTCAAACCAAAGCCCGAGAAGAAGAAGAAGAAGAAGAAAAAGGATAAAGACAGTAAGTTTCTTCCCAAACACCTGAAAGATGCCTTGAAGAAAGGAGAGCAGGAGGGGAAGGACGGTATCACCGTAACAGCATCGGGTGAAGTGGAGGAGGACATTGCCGACACAGTCACCCACACAGCGGCAGAGGCACAGCCCGCCAAACCAGATCCCCACATGGAGGCAGGGAAAGAGGAAGGCAGAAGTCTCGCCATGGCTGCTGGGACCAGCCAGGAGGGAACAGGAGACGATGGCGTCGAGGATGAAACACAGGACATGGATGTGGACCATCAGAACTCAGACACTGCACCCAGGCCAGAAGAGCCAGCACCAACAGAGGACTCAGACATGAAGGAGTCTGCTGCAGGTGGCGCCACAGGCGCTCCACCCTCACAGAAATGTGGAGTGAAAGTGGATGACAGCCAGCCATCTGCAACCACCCACATCCCAGAACTGGACACCCCCTACACCTACAATGACACGTTCAGTAAAACTGAGATCACTGCTGCTTTGCAGTCTTTGTCGCCACTGTCTCGAAAGGACGTTTTCTACATTGGCTCTCGTGCTGTGTGTCAGATGATTCTGATTCACTTGGGCAAAGGCACGCGTAACAAGAACATCTCCAGTGACGAGCCCATGCAGACCGAGGGATCGACAAATTAGAGTTGAGTTACAACGACCTGTTGACTGATGGCCCTAACGTCATGTTGTTCAGCGCTGGGGTCTTGAATCAGTTATTTCAGTTACGGTTGGGTATGAAACAGACGCCATAACCTTGCCTCTGATAATCTGGATGTTATCTTCCTGTGCAATTTAAACGGACACAAGCATCAGCTCTACCCTGGCAATGCTTGAAATGTACAACGAGGTAAGGTTGCTGTATAAAGATATTAGGATAGACAAATGTTAACTGCACTAAATGTGTGGAACGTCAAATGCAGGAGATATTGCCTTATCAAGATTTCAGGACAAACGTTAACCACACCCACAGTGTGTGAGCAGAAAACTTTTTCATTTTTTCATTCAGGAAATATGATACTGTATTACACTGAGGTAGGCTTAGTATCTTGTCTAAAGAACGGACATTTTCTTGCTGGACTTAGTGTTCAGTTTGTGATGACGTGTTGTGAGTTTTTAATTGACCCAGTGCGTTTGTGTAAATATTTGCAGTTTCAACATTTACATAAATGCAACTAAATACAACATATAACAAACAAGCAACAAGTATAACTAGTTAACATTTTAAATGGACATAATTTTTAAAATATTTTTTAGTTTACTCCCTACTTTCCATCAATATATGCATCAGCTTGCACATGCCATCGTATGTGACAACCCCAAATTGATCATATATGCAAAAATACAGAAACACCCTTCTAAAGCAGGAAAGTTTCCCCAGACACATCATCTTCACTTGCTTCACGAATGTGGAATTGTGTGAGCAGAAAATGATACATGCTTTGGTGTATTGAAGAGTGCAAACACTTCACCAGCATGACTGACAAATTATAGATGATGAAGTACTAAAAACTGCATTCATTGACCATGGCTGGTTTCCAAGCTTTAAATGTACTGGATTATCGTAACAGCAAGAATAAATTCTTTGTAAACTTACCATGGGTATGAAATAACTGAAGGACATTTTTTTGTGTGTTGTCAGGACTTGTCTGTCATTGTCAAAAGAAAATCATTTTACCCTGTTCAGATTCACAATCATTTTAATCCTTTCATTGAAATATGCTTTTTTCACCTTATACACTCTGGGTTCCTTTTTTTTTTCTTTTTTTTTTACTTCGATGGGGTATATTGTAGAGCATGGTCGGCTATATGCACAATGGGTTTGGTGGGGATGGGGGTTAGCTGTGTAGCTTTCATACACAGCATGCATGCTGTTTTTTGATAGTTCAGAATTTGTGAGAAGCCCCACTTGCTCATTAATTTTGTAATGACCAATTGTGATATCATCATAATTATATTGTTGACATTTTTAGAAGTGGTTCATACATGTTTTGACAGGGGTTACATTTTAAGAAAGGACATACATATTTTTAGGAAGGACCCACACTTTAATCAATAGTAGAGCCCTATAAGTTTTACATTTGGGCCAGCAGCAAAGTGAAAGCTGTATTATCAATGGTTTCTCTAGTCAATGGGAAATCATTTACAGCTTAGTCTTTTGTGAAGGACTATGACTCTCAAACAAGGAGGCAAAATTGCACAGGTTCTTAGTGCTGCAGCCTTGCGGGCTAGTTGGCCTTTGGGAACCATCCCAACACCGACTGTCCTAAAACCCTTTTGGCCAAGAGAGTGGGGATGTAACTTGGGCAAGATACTCTCCACTATAATCAAATTCTGGCCCAAATAGTCGAAACAGCAGTTGCCTCCTCTGCTGTTCTGATGGTCATAGTCAGACACGACTGACTATCATATATATATATATATAGAGAGAGAGAGAGAGAGAGAGAGCCCTATGAATTTTTAAGTGGGTCTTCCACTTTTAGGAAGGACTTAATGTCATTAGAAGAGGCTTACACATTTTTAGGTGGGTCTTCCTTTTTTTGGAATGATTTGAGTCATTTTTCTATGTCACCTGTTTACTGGCAAATATGCAAACAGTTTCTCTTTTAGGGATAGGAAGACATTCTTGAATCTTATACTGTTAGAAGGGTCTTTTACTGAAAGAAGGTATGTGGACAGTGAACAAAATGATTTGTACAGAACTTAAACAGCTGTGGAAAGAATGGTCCTTGCACAGGGAGGTCAATTTGTATGGTGCTGTGCATTGTTTATCATTCTTGCTGTGGGGGTGACTTTATGCAACATATGATTTGTGTAGTGCATATTTACAGTATCAGTTACTTTTTTTTTCTTTTTTTTTATCATTATCATCATTATTAGTGGTTTTATTCTGTTTGTTGTTGATTAACAATTCAGAATATATGTTTGCATTGTGTATGCTTATCAAATCTACATCAATACATTTTGAGAAATCACTATTTTTCTAGGTTATCTTTGATTCTTCAGAAGTCCTGCCATAACGAAAACGTGTTCCATTTTATGGAGATGTGTGACATGTTTTCGTGTAAAACGCAATATGCCTGACTCTAAGGAAATTTGCTCTGTTTAGGACAGTATTTCTGAGTGGACATGTCTCCTTAATTCTACTGACCTTGTTGAGAATTCTCTCGATGTTGTGGCCTTTAGTCTAGAATAACGTCACTGTTCTAACTTTGTAATTCTGATGTTCTCTGGTTTTGTCTGGAATTCTCTTCAATGTTCTTTGTCTAGAAAATATCTGTTGTGATATTCTGACTTGTGTCTGGAATTCCATTCATGTTTTGACTGTCTAGAATTCTGTTGACATTTTGACTGTCTAGAATTAGGTATGTCAGTTTATGATGCCCTGGCTAAGTATGGAATTCTGTTGATGTTGCATCTTTGAGAAAATTTTGTTTATGTTCTGAATTTGTCTTGAAGTAATGATGTTCTGACTTTGTGAAAAAAAAAATCTGTTGATGTTTTGTTTTTTGTCTAGCTCTATGTTCAGATTTTGTCTGGCATATTTTTTTTTTCTTCTGTTGATATATTGACTTTTGTCTTAAAAACAATTGATGTAATGTCTAGAAATCTGTTGCTGCTCTGTCCAGAATGTTCTACTGATGTCTGGACTTTAGAGTTTTATTGAAGTTCTGGTTTGTTCTGGAAATACGTTGTTTTTACTTTGTCAAGAATTCTGTCATTATTTGTCCAGAGATCTTTTGATGTTTAGTCTGGAATTCTAATGTTCTATCTAAATTTTTATCATTTTGTTCCAATTTTGCATATAATTCCATGTTCTGATTTTGCTAAAATTCTATCATGTTCCGACATTGTGTAGAAATCTGTTATGGTCTGTTTAAAATTCTGATTTTTGTATACTTGCTATTTGTGTTTCTATACATACTTACCTGGGCCTTTCACCCCTCGTGGGGTATGGGCCATCAACAAGAGACCTCCATGGTCCCCTATCCTGAGCCTTTGCCTCTGGCTTCAGGAAAAGCTGCTTGGTGTCTGCCTGGAGGCCTCTTCGCCAGGTGTTTCTCTGTCAGGCTTTCTCTTTACCTGAGGGTGCCATGTCAGGCCTTTTCTGGTCATGCTTGACAATAATTTTCTTAGCATGTGCCTAGTTGTGCCTGATCCATTCCCGTCATCGTCTTTCAATTTTGCCGTGTGCATGCTGCACAGAAACTCGGTTGATCATATCAAAATGATGGTTGTTTTTGTTATCCCCCATGTCTCAGCACCAAACAGCAGCACTGACTTCACACTGGAATTGAAAAGCCAGATTGTGCATGTGTTTCGACAACACCTTGGAGCTCTAGAGACTTCTGTATAGTATTATGTCAGTTTATAATGGTCCCCCATGGGGATGCCAGGGGTCTTTCGTCACACACTGTGCAGAAAGGTCTTTCCAAGTTCAAAGAGACACTCGCTCAGCAGCACGAGGAAAAGAGAATGAGAAGAAAGGCTGCAGCCCAGGCAGACAGACCAGTGTCAGACTTCATCTGTGCCCTCTGCCACAGGGACTGTCATTCCCGCGTTGTTGGACTGGCCATCCACACCCGACGCTGTACCAGGATAAACACCTAGAGCGCAACTCCATAGTCTTCCGAGACTGAAGGATGCCTACCGTGATGGTCCCCCATGGGGATGCCAGGGGTCTTTCGGTATAAATAGCATCCCCGCCTTCTGGAAATTCTGTGCTAGAAATTTCCTCTTTTCTGTCACTCTCTTTGTTTCTGCCTATTTTCTTCCTTCACTGTTGTCTCCTTTTTCTGCCTTCCCAGTCCATTCCCATTTCTTTTTTCAAGCAAGCCTTGACACTTTTTTTTTCTCTTTTCCACAGTCTATGATGTATTATATGTGCTGTTTTGCTCTGGCGATTAGGTAATCAGATGTAAACAGTGGGGTGGGTACTAGCTGCCCATTCTGCAGTGTTATTTGCCTATATGGCCTTTTTTATGTATTTTTGTTTGGCTTCGAAGTCGTTTTTTTCCTTCATTACGATTTTTTGTTATTTGGGGATGATAAATTAAGCGGAATGACTGGCATCCTCAGCATGGCCTTGTCTTATTTGCCATAAGGAGCTAAATGGTTGGGATACTGTGTCATGAAGTGTGTTTTGTGGGTTTGTCAATGTTTTTTTGTTGTTTTTTTTGTAAATGTGACAGTGTGCAGTTGAGTATTTGTATGGTTTGACAGTGTCCTGATATGGCCCTGTGCAGTCAGCTGGACCATAAGCAACAAGAAAAAGTTTATGATGCTCTGAATTTGTATAGAATTCTGTTGGTGTCCTGATTTTGTCAAGAACTTGGTCAGAGTTGTGTTCATGTCTGAAATTTTGTTGATGTTCTAACTTCATTGAGAATCAGTTTCACTTTTTATTTTCCTGGTAGCTGACAGAACTTTTTTTGTCTTTTTTATTTTATTTTTAAAATATGAATATTTCATTCAAGAAATTTTGTTCTTGAAATTTTCTATATTGTTATTATTTTGGTTTTTTTACTAATGTTTTATTGTTTTTGTTTTTAAATGATGATGAAGGGAAATTATCAAAAGTGCAATTTCTAGTTAAGTGTCTGTCTTATCATTCTACCACATTCTGCAACTGTTGAACAGACTTTCATTCCAGTGTAGCGTTTAACATGTGCAGTCCAAACATACCATTCAGAACACTTTTTCAATGAAGTTTGCTCAGGTTTGTTTCTATGTTTAGGACTAGTGTTTCGAATTTGAAGAAACACGTTTGTTTTTTTGTTTTTGTTTTTGTTATTGTTTGTTAAAAGTATTGTAACAGTGCTACTGACATAAAATGAAGAAATCATGTTTTAATTTCATTATGTTTTTGATGAGTGATAGCCATTATTAGATAATTATCTCCCTTACTAATAATCAGTTTTCAGCCTGTAAGTATAATGTCCCATTAACGGGCACATTGAGAGATGAGTGTGTTTATGTAACTTCCATACTGAGCAAAAGAAGTTCCATTTTCAGCAACAAAAATTGTAATTAACTGCTACTGCTCATTGTGTCAGTATGTCACAGAAAAATACAAAGTTTTGTGCATAAAAAAGAAAAATATGATAGTACTTTTTGTGAAAATATTTAAATCTATTTTGTGCCCTTCCCAGAGGTGCAATATCATAATGATTAGTATGTATAGAAAGAGCTGATCATTTGCTATTTTTGTGCCAAATTTGGTATCGAGTATTTCCAGAGAAAATGACAATATTAAAGTTTACCACACACACACACAGACAACTGAACATTGTGTTATTACATAGAATCACAATGTTTACACAAGTGAGTCAAAAAAGGCAACGAAAGTGAAAAAGAAACATGTACTTATTTCTCTTTCATTAAGATGCACAATATTGTCACTGTTACTGCTAGTTTTGTCAGTGTTTACTTCATCTTTGAGTAGGACACCATTTTTTTTCTATTTCAATTGATAAGCAGTCTTTTCATCATTCTGATTCAAATCTGTCATGGAAATTCCTGAAAAATTCAGAGGATTGGCAGCTAGTTGTGCAATTTCTTCTGTGGATGGTAATGAGGATGCTTGTCATGAAGTGGAATATCTTTGCAGCTCATATCCATATAATTTACATTGCAAATGTAAAATTTGCCTGGTTTGGATTTCTAATATTCTGTCATGCTTATAGAGTGCCATTTCTGGTTTAATAGGTGAGTTTAGCAACCTATTGCTTCCCCCCCCCCCCCCCCCCCCCCGAGGTCAAGTTGATAAAAGCTGTAGTCTTGAAAATTTTACTACAGTTGTTCCTTGCGTGTGTCAGGTTGGGTTTGTTTTATTGTTTGATTTTTTTTTTATCTTCTGTTTGCAGCATGTTTAAATTCAGTATTGGACATAATATTACTCAACTAAATATTGTGTCATACTGTCTTTAAGATTTGCTTGAAATTATTCAAATTAATTAAGTTTGGTAGTTTGTTTTTTTTGTTTTGTTTTTTGTTTTTTGTTTGTACTTTTGTTTTTTGTTGTTGTTTTTGTTTTGTTTTTTTCGATTTAAATGACAGCTTGATGTCTGTGATATGTGCCTGAAAAAATGTCATTTAAGGTCCTTTTTCAATGTTGACAGTATCAAATATTTGTAAATAAAATGTAGGCGAAGCAAGATTTTACGAATCTTTCAGTTTCACAAAATCATGGTTCACAACTGAGATGTGGCAGTGTTTTTTGTCATTGCAAGGTGTGCTCAAGACTATTCTTGTGCATATGCTGACCCGTTGTGCTTCAAATCTGTCTTTCAGAAAACGAGAAGTCTTCTGCTGTGGATATGTGGACACACACTTGCTTGTAATTGTATATTATCCCCTGACTGCTGAACCTTAATGAAAGAAATCAGTGTGGCATAAATCTAAAGTACAGTTACTACTTTTTGTGTATTGCGGTCATTGATATTGCTGAATGAAAGTGATGCAGTCCCAAGAGGAAGAAGCCCTAATAAAGAATGGTGACTGACATCCTGACCTTTAAGCTTGGTATTATCAGTGATCACTCGGCTTATATCACAGACTGACATAAGTTTACATTTGGGCCAACAGCAAAGTGAGAGCTGTGTTATCAATGGTTTCTCCAGTCAATGGGAAACCATTTGCAGCTTAGTCTTTTTGTGAAGGACTATGACTCTCAAACTAGGAGGCAAAATTGCACTGGCTCTTAGTGCTGCAGCCGTGTAGGCTAGCTGGCCTTTGGGAACCATCCCAACACCAACTGTCCAAAAACCCTCTTGGCCGAGAGAGTGGGGATGTACTTGGGCAAGACACTCTCCACTATAATCAAATTCTAGCCCAAATAGTCGGAGCAGCGGTTGCCTCCTCTGCTGTTCTGATGGTCATAGTCGGACACGACTGACTATCATATCAGTGATCAAGACGACAGCTTTCACTGATGACTGTACTCTGCAGCAGTCAAGGGGTTAAAAAGCAATCCTTTTGAATTCAAGCAGTCTGATTATGATGGGTGCAACTTTCTTCATCTGTGATGCTCCTAACCTGGAATGTTTGGTTTTCACTGGCAGACAAGCAATATGGAAGTGTTAGACATTTTTGATGTGGCATCTCAAGGTTTATAATTGATTATGTTAAAAGGTAACATTAGCATCAGTAACCTTTTTGCCTTCAGAAACAACCCTATCAGTGACCATTTATTTGCTTTTCATGTGTATGACAAAACTTTTTTTTTTTTTTTTTTTTTTTTTTTTTACCTGAAGGGTGCATGTGCCATTATTTTCATTCAAAGATGACATGCAACTCTGCTTTGTTGCAAGCAGCAGAAACATACAAGGCAGCAAAAGGAACATTTCATTGTTGTTGACGTTCATGAAATGCTTAAAAGGGAAGGTGAATAAAAGACTGAACGATGGAAGAAGGTGGGAGGAGTTAAATTCAGATAACCATCCTGCATTGTTTCTTGTTTTGTTGTTGTTATTGTTGTTGTTGTTTTTTTACTTATTCCAATTTAATTTCATGAATTCAATGAAGAATAAAGAAAATGTTTGAAGAAATATAGGTCATAATGCCCATGTGTCAGATGTCAGTTTCTGAGTCTGCCTTTCAGAATCATGTATCTGTATGACCATAAAAAAAAAAAATATATATATATATCTATAAAGTGAAATTTGCTATAGGCATGTGTTTGTGTGTGTGTGTGTGTGTGAGTGAGGGAAAGAGAGAGTGTGTTATGTCTATGATCTATTTTTTGCTTCCTTGTCTTTACTTTTAGTATTATCCACAACCTCAGCATGTAACGTATACACATTCACTGATCTCTGCACACTGGAACCTCAAGACAACCACAAAAGAAAATCAGCACTAATTTTTCTTTAATTTCCTTACAAACTCATAGTTCTCAGAGCTACTCTTTCTCACACACATATAACACCATGGTCGAAATTTTGTGAAACACTCACAGATTACACTCAGCTTTTTTAGGTTGTCACAAACATGCACAAACCTAAAAATTCAAAAGGATAACAGGTTGCTCACTCTGGCCTGTGTGAAAACTGTGGGCTCTGATGATTCGACTAAACACATGACTTTCACAAAGACCTTACAACGATGAAGAGTTAGATTCCAGCTTCGTAGTGAACGGCACCAGGGATGTAGTAGCCGACCAGACTGCCGCGACCTAGAACTTCTCCGATGAAGAAACAGAACATGATTTCTGCTCCCACTAATGTGTTCAGCCAGGCCTCCTGGAAAAAAACAAACCAACCAAAAACAAGATAAATGAGTCTAGCTCTGAGAAATCCTGATCATTGTTGTAATATTCATTTAGCTCTCACCGAATAATCATCTCGGCTATTCATTTCATGTTTGTAGAAGGAGTATCTGGGAAAAGTGTCAAATGCTCCATGACTAAACACTCAGTGAACATAAAAATCACATAAACTGATGAAATGCGACTCGTGCAGTTGAACGGCGAAAGGTTTGCAGCAATAATACAAGGTTGTACTTCAACATCCGTATAAAGAGAAGTCCCGAGCCGATACTGAACACTGCAAACATTTAATTTCCAGATTGACCAGACTGATATTCAGGATTTATGCTTGAGAGCTCCATTTTCCTCCTAAGGAGCATGGTGAAATAAAGCTGAGTTGGGGCAAACAGTAGTGTATGCTGTCAATGTAATGAGCACCACTCATAACCAATGACTCTTGCACGTGCACTACCATTCTTTCCAATGGAAAACCACACCTGTCTATAATTATAAACCAATGAACAACTGAAAATATATGGCAGAAAGTGAGAAACACTGAGTCTTCAAACAAATATTTCGAGCTGTTCATGGTGCATTGGTTCCTGAAACAGCTGTTTGTGTAGTCAGTGAGAGATCAGTGGTAGACCTATGTACCCTGTATAATTAAAATAATAATCTTTTTAAATGTTTTTGATATTTCAATTTGAAGAAAATATACCTGCATTTATGAAGTGGTCCTAAACTTTTGGTGAAATCTGTATTTCTTTTCAGCCAAACACCATGACACTTCAAAGACTTCATTTTAAGTTTTCTTAAAAAAAACAAAAAAACTAAAAAAAAACCTTCCTCGAATGGGCAATCAAAGTGTGCAGATCAATCCATACTTGCTATATCACATCCACTGAAGAAAAAAAAGCAAAGGCAGATGCCTGACCATATCATACTCCAGGCATAATGGATAGGTTTTTTTGTTTTTTTTACTTAAAAGAGAGAGAGAGAGTGTGTGTGTGTGTGTGAGTGTGTGTGTGTGTGTGTGTGTGTGTGTGTGCCGGAGACAGAATGACCTTAAACACAAGTTGACAAAACCACTCTGCTTCTCTTACCCTGACAGTGAGGGTCTTCCACTTGCCGGTGCGAGCTGCCTTGATGAGGTTGTTGAAGCCTTCCTGCACCTGAGGCATCTCTCCCAGCGTGGGCGGCTTCAGCTCCACCTTGGCGTAGGTCCAGAAGGTTTGCAGTCGGGGAGTGGCATCTGCAACCACACACACACACACAACCCCATTAACTTCAATTTCCTTTCTATCCATCACTCAAAAGCAAAAAACCAAAAACAAAAAATCCCAACCGAGTGCTTACCAGCAATGAACAAGACAACATTATGTGCCACATGGCACAGAGAGGATTTCAGTGGAAGAGTTTAAATCAAAGTGTCGACTAGGTCACTACTACTGTACTAGCCATAGAATTAACACGTTTTATTAACAGTGGCAGTGTTCA
The DNA here is from genome assembly GCF_041734735.1 of Babylonia areolata. Taxonomy (NCBI): domain Eukaryota; kingdom Metazoa; phylum Mollusca; class Gastropoda; order Neogastropoda; family Buccinidae; genus Babylonia; species Babylonia areolata. The sequence continues at coordinate 6,184,181 of NC_134892.1, read as the reverse complement.
GCACTGAGCTGAGCAAATCACACTGATTGGTTGAGCTGAGCAAGCCCTTTGGGACTGTCAGTACTCTGTTACCCTATCTGCCCCCACCCCCCTCCCCCTCCCCTCCAAAAAAACAACAGCAGCTAAACTTGCTGGCCAACTGTCAAGCTACCACCTGTAGTCTGCACCACTTTGGCACAATCACATTACCCCCAGGCCAACACTCCACTCTAAAAATCCATGTACAGTCAAATCTGACTGAACCACTCTACCCCACTAATCTTACTTTGATAGTGACTGACAAAACCACATAAACTGACTTATTCTGAGTGGGTAGCTATTTTTGAATTTGATTTCTCTTAACACATCTCTCTTGACACACGTGATGTACCATCTGAGTGGAGCATCGCTAATGTAGCACCCATCTTCAAGAAAGGAGAGCACTGCGACCCAGCTAACTACAGGCCAGTAACTCTGACGAACATCCCTTGTAAAATTCTTGAGCATATCATTGTCAGCAGCCTCATGAACCACCTCGAGAGCAATAAAATCCTGTGTCCTAAACAGCATGGTTTTCGCAAAGCAAGATCTTGCGAGACCCAACTGCTGGACTTTACTGAAGAGCTATTCACCGCCATGGAACAGAGAAACCAAGCCGAAGTGATCATAATGGATTTTGCCAAGGTGTTCAACCGTGTTAACCACAGTCTCCTCCTCCATAAACTCCACCACTATGGAGTTCAAGGCAAGATCAACAAATGGATCAGGGCTTTCCTGCACGAGCGACAACAGTCGTAGTCAATGGAGCCTCCTCAGAGCACGCCAATGTGAGATCAGGAGTCCCGCAAGGGTCGGTTTTAGGCCCAGCGCCGTTTCCAGCATATATCAATGACCTCCCAGAGCAGTCCACCTCCTTGACACATCTCTTTACTGACGATACTGCTGTTTATCGCCGCTCTGCTAGTGACTATGACCAACGCAAGCTCCAAGATCTCCACCGTCTTAAGCAGTGGGAGCAGAGCTAGGCTATGGCCTTCCACCCAGGAAAGTGTACCACCCTCCCTGTTACCCGCAAGAGAACCATCACTGAGAATCAATTTCGGCTCCATGGTCACATGCCACATACCCTGGCGTCACCATCTGCCAAGACCTCAGCTGGGACCTACATATCAACATCATCTGTGCCAAAGCCAACAAGACCCTGGGCTTCTTGCGACGCAATTTGAAAGTGAGCGCCACCCATCTGAAGGAGACTGCCTACAAGACCTTTGTGCGGCCCATACTTGAGTACGCCTGCTCAGTATGGGACCCACATAACCAACAGAACATTGGCAAGACTGAGGCAGTCCAAAGATAATTAAATTGTTTAATCATATATTTAGTAGTTTTGAAAATAAGGTTATTGTCTCTGGAGATTTTAATGACCCAAATATTGACTGGCAAAACGAGGTTTGTTGTAAGAGTGACGAACACCCGGCCATAAAATTTTTGGAGTGTGTACAGCAAAATTATATTGTACGACTGACTACCGAGCCCACTCACTATAGAAGTCTACAGACACCCAATGTCTTAGATTTATTATTTACAAATACAGAGGATGATGTTTCTAATGTGGATTACTGGCCTCCTTTTGAAAGAGCCACCATTCAGGCAACTATCACCCAAGAGAACAGTTTGGATTTACCAAGGGTCGCTCGTGTGTAACACAACTACTTGTTATGTTACATGATTGGTTAGTCAAGTTTGATGATAAAGTACCTGTTAATGCAGTATACCTTGATCTGATGAAAGCTTTTGATTCAGTTCCCCATCAAAGACTTATTAATAAGCTAGCTGGCTATGGTATACAAGGCAAGCTTCTATCATGGAATGATGGATAGATAATTTTTTAAATGGTGGATTCCAATTTGTAAATGTCAGTGGCAGTAGTTCGTCTAAGATAAAGGTAACAAGTAACAAGTCGTTTACCACAAGGTAGTGTTCTGGGCCCAAAACTGTTTATATACTTTATAAATGACATGCCTGGTGAGGTTGACTGTGATGTCAAAATTTTTGCGGATGACACCAAAGGTTACTCAACCATCCGGAATATAGAAGACAGAGACCATTTACAAATGTGTGTACATACATAAACTGGTTGAATGGACAAATACTTGGCTGTAGCAATTTAATAGTGAGAAATGCAAAGTACTCCACCTCGGAAAGAACAATCCACATTATGATTACATAATACAAGAGAATGGATCAACTCGTGTACTGGATAGTACAACTGCTGAAAAGGATCTGGGAGTCACCATGGACCCAGAATTCAGCTTTGATACATATACAACTTATAAGTAATATTGTGAAAAAAAGGAAATCAAATTTCTGGTATGCTTTGAGAAATATTATAAATAAATCTCCTGAAATTATGGTTCCTTCATTCAAAGCTTTAGTTAGGCCCATAACTGAATATGGTGCCCCTACTTGAAAAAGCACATGATAAACATGACTGATGGCGTTCGGCGCAGATTTACTAAGTGTGTAACTGGTACTGGAGACTGTAGTTAGGAGCGCCTAGCTCTATTTAAACTAGTTGCCCAGTCTAGAATTTAGGTGACTAAGAGGTGATCTCATTGAAGTATTCAAGATCATGCACAATATTTATAATCCCTGCACTACCTCTTCCCTGTTCACCTTGGCTAAATTTGATGACTCAGGGCACAACTTCAACCTTAACAAGACTAACTTTGTAACTAACCAGTTCCACATTTTTTTTTTACTAACCATATCAATAATCCGTCAATGCATCATCAGTAAACGCCTTCAAAAACCAAACTAACAAAACTTTTATTAGTTTTAAGGACCATGTATTTTCCATCGATTTCAATCTTTAGGCTATTGAATCCGAAATAAATGCAGTATACACTATGCCTGATTAAACCTTGGAACAGTTCACTGTATAGTGATCCAAAAGCAAAAGTGATCCAAAATGGACACTATTACGAGGGCAAAAGGCTTCTACTGTTCTAGCCTATAGCCGAATATTTCTGTGATTTTGTGACATTGACTTTGTGTGTGACTTTGTGTGGTTTAACAATTCATAAATTGACCCAGAAATCTTGACAGTCTAAATCTTGACAGTCTCCTGACCCAGTCTTCTTTAATTTTACTGCTCAACAGGACAGGAAACGTCAGTTTGTCATCGAAAGTTCTTTTCGAACTACGGCCTCCCAGCAACTGAGTACTCAGACACACCTGTCTCGAGCAGACGAACTTCGTCTTGGTCACCATAAAGGTCAATGATCGTTTTTGTGTGAAGCAGTAACACTTAAGCGATGACACTATGACAAAATAATAAATAAATCATATAAAAAGTAAATGCACTTGCTCACTTACATTTCACAACATTGTTGCCGCTGGACGTAGCGGCATTCACAAGTCGCACAGCCAAGGTCGATGCTGCCTTCGCCATTTTGTTTGCCGGAGAGGTTAACAATACGCATGCGTGTTCCATTTGTCTTTTTACCACTTCAAGCGCTAACACAGTTTGCATCAATGATAATAAAAGACACTTATATAACACACTGTCCAGAAACCTGCTTTGGGTGCTTTACAAAACACTTTTGTTTACATAACAAATCATACATCAGTGTTGCCTATACACACCAAAATGTGACTAACAAACCAAACACACACACACACACCGGCACTGGCACACACACACTGCACAGATGGCTCACTGAGTCACCAAAGACCAATCTGGTTGGGGATTCACTGCGAAACAAAATGGAAAAACAAATAGGGAAGAGAATGTTGCCTACAAAGTCACAACCTCCAGCCAGACGATGGAATTTGAAGCTGTGACACAAATTGAAAGTGGAATGGGAAGCTCAGATGAGTGCCATGAGGCAATGCGCAACTTTCAGATTCAAAAACGTACATGGTCATATACTGCCCGGGACATGCAGGTGTAATGGGAAATGAGCGATCGAACTGACAGGCTAACGGAACAACAACGAGCGACCTTTATCTGGGAAAATCAGAACATGATACTCAGAAAAGTCAAAGAATGCCAAAAAGAACACTGGTACAAGGCCATCACACTATCGATCGCCTCAAAGAAATAAGGGTAGAGAGAGGGAGCGGCCGTAAGTCTAGCATGAAAGGTAGAGCACGATGCTTTGCAAATCAAACGAATATCCGGGTATCGTTTCCAAACCAACATTGCGCAAATTTCTTCAAAACGGAACAGAGTCTCTGCAGTGGGCTTTTCCAAATACAATAGACTGAGCAACACGCTCAGTAGACGCCACGTTCCCGGCTGGCATCAGAGATCTTTTCCCATCCCTCTTGCGGCCAATCAGTGGCAGCCTGCATGCGGGCGCGCGTGTGTGTGTGTGTGCCTGTGCGCGTATGTAGGCGTCACAGTGTGTGTCTGTGTGTTTGTGTGCGTGTACTAGTATGCGTGTGCGAGTGTGTAAGTGTACACGTGTCAGGCGGAGAGCTCTGTGCCAGTGCACTGACGTGCGGCGTGCGCGCGCGCGCACACGTGTGTGTGTGTGTGTGTGTACTGTACGTGTGTGTAGGCTGTGTGTTTTACATTCATTTGCTTATTTGTTTATTCATTATCATTATTGGTTGTTGTTGTTGTTTTTTTGTTTTTTGTTTTTTGTTATTCATTATCATTATTGTTATCTTTTCTTTTTGAATTTTTTCTTATATATATTTTGTTTGTTTGTTTTCTTTTTTTATATATTCATTCACTTTTTTTAAACTTTTTTTTTTCTCAAGGCCTGGCTGACTAAGCGCGTTGGGTTACACTGCTGGTCAGACATCTGCTTCAGTTGGCAGACGGATGTGCAGCGTATATGGATTTTTCCCGGAACGCAGTGACGCCTCCTTGAGCTACTGATTCTCATCTGATACTCTCTTCTCCGTGATCCCTTCCAACCCCACATTTGCATTTCACAGCATTTAAAGTTTTTTTTTTTACTAGTATTTACAAGTTCGTGAGATAACCGTGTTCGTGGTTGCTTCAACATTTCTCTTTCCTCAATCTCCAACCCCATCCCTCCTCCCGGCATCTTTCATGCATGCTTTTTGCTGTTTTTATGTCAACTCGATACTGGTAAATGTATGTTTGTGTTACCAGCGAATGTATGAATGTATGTATGTATTGTTATTATTATTATTAGTCATGATGTGTTTGACCTCATCACAATGGTGGGTCTTATTTTTCAACTTTTTTGTTTGATCAAAAATAAAATGAAGTAGTACATAATGGCTAAGTAATTTTTTTAAGGAAGGAAAGATAATAAGCAGCAAACAGATCATCAAAATCAGTGTGACACTATCATCCTTAATATCTGAATACATGTATTTAATCAAGTTGTAATGAAAAGTCAACTCAGTTTTACTCCAGATAGAATAATTATTTGGATGCAGGCATCTGAATACAAAGTTAAGAGAACAGAGATATTTAGAACTTCACATGGAATTACAATTTCACAGGGAATTCCAATTTCACATTGAAAACGATTTCACAGGGATTTAGAATTTCACATTGAAAACGATTTCACAGGGAATTAGAATTTCACATTGAAAACAATTTCACAGGGAATTAGAATTTCAAAGACAATAATTCCAGAAAGCTACAGCCAGTGAAAAATCTAGAACTTTACCATTTTATTCTAACACTGAATATACTAAACATTTCCAAGGCAGAAGTTGCAGCCCTTAACAGAATCGTAAAAACTGCCACCAAGATTACCGGGGCTGATCTACCTTCTCTAGAAGACATGCATGATTTTTGACTCACTTGTGTAAACAAAGTGAGTCTATGTTTTAACCCGGTGTTCCGTTGTCTGTGTGTGTGTGTGTGTGTGTGTGTGTGTGTGTCCGTGTGTCTGTGTGTCCGTGGTAAACTTTAACATTGACATTTTCTCTGCAAATACTTTGTCAGTTGACACCAAATTTGGCATAAAAATAGGAAAAATTCAGTTCTTTCCAGTCATCTTGTTTAAAACAATATTGCACCTCTGGGATGGGCACAAAAAAAATAAAAAAGAAGCCTAATTATATGCAAACTGCATTTACTGTTATATTTAATTTTTTTGGATTCTCTAAACTTGGCACTTTGACCTCTTATTCTGACACAACAACAAGAGGAGTCATTATTGTCAGTTTTTGTTCAAACAGGAACTTCTTTTGCTAAGCATGGAATTTTTATTTATTTTGGAAACGTTTTGGTGCAGAGTAAAGAAGGGAAATTACTCTGTAATTAATGCTAGGGGGCTTAATATATCACAAGTGAGTCTTGAAGGCCTTGCCTCTCTTGTTTCCTTTGTCATGTAAGCTGATTTATGTACCTTTAAAAGAATGTATGCATGATAGGTTTGTATGGTTTCTTGCTTTATCATGTAAGCTGATTTATTTACCTTTATAACAATGTATGCAGGGTATTTTTGCAAATAAAACCCTCTTACATTCACGGATGTTGGTTCAGGACTCTATGTTCTCCGTGTGTGTGTGTGTGTGAGGTGAACAATTTTGTCTTTTTTTCCTTCTCTTTTTTTTCTTACATTTTTACACACACACACACACTTCATTCACAACAGCACCCACACACACACACACTCTCTCTCTTTCTCACACACACACACACACACACACACTCTCTCTCTCTCTCTCTCTCTCTCTCTCTCACACACACAAAAGAAAAGTGAGAAATAAAACATGTGCCACTTTCCTTATTCCTGTTACCTTTCAAGAACGCTATCGGATGCTTAAACTTATGGCTTGTTAACATTTCAATCATCTACTGAAATACCTGTTTTCACAATCAAACGCTCAAAGCAGCTAGTCAGCCTTGATCACATTGATGACATCCAATGCCTACAAAAAAGTGATATGTCCCAACTAGGTGGAAATTTTGTTGCAATAATTTTTAGACTAATCTAGATGCTTTTAAAAGCAAATTAATATGGTAAATTTACACAATGCATAAGTGGTGAACCAATATTCATGTCTAAAGTTCATGTTCTGTTTGTCGCTTCAATCAAGGCATATGTACCATGTTTATCAGGCAGGATGTCAACTGATGTTTTCACTTGGTCCGTTGTATTACATGTCCCGTAGTTTGCAGTTCACTCACGTACTTGCTGAAGTCTTGTGTCTAGGAATACAAGGAAATTGTTATGTACTTTTAACAGGCACTCACTAACCTGTATGCACTAAACTGCGCTTTTTTATTTGCTTTTTTTTTCTTTCAATTTCCTCTTCCTCCTCTGGGACGAAGGTGGCACAATGGGTAAAACACACAGCTGCCAATATAGTGAGTCCGTGAGGGTGTGGGTGACATGGATCACAGGATCTTTAACGAGAGTATTTGATCTCCTGTGAGCGCACACACACGAAGAAGGTTCAGGCACTTGCAGATCTGTATGTAATTGTACTGACCTGAGAGACTGGAAAAATCTCCACCAGGTGCGCTGAAACAAGGGGTCGAACTCAGGAAACTTGAGCAGAAATCCAGTGCTCTATCCATTAGACCACCACACCCGTCCAAAAAGTAATGCAATACAATACAGTAGAACTCAGTCAAGTTACAAAGTGGATAAGAATCTTTGCCAGCTGGGATCGTACTGTTGGTATCAAACCTGTTTGCTGAAGAACCGATAAGTGTTTTCAGGACTTAAGTGGAATAATTGTGAAATGGTTTATTCAAGTACAGGTCTAGGCCCCTTACGTAGGCGTAAGTGAACTTTTTGTTGTGCAAAAAAACCTCATTAAAATACTTGTGAACATCACAGTACAAAAATACAGCCGAATCGCTCTTTGTAAGTTCAGATGAAGAAAAATGAACTTTTTTTTATGAATTAGAAATTTCTTTGAACAAGAAAGCTTTGAAAAAAAGAAAGAAAGAAAGAAAGAAAGAAAAAAAAAAGAACAATGACAGGGGATGCTAGTGAGATAACATGTGGAATGTTGGCCCTTTTGAAGATCTGATGCTGCCACACCCTGATAAGTTAGAGAGGTATTAAGAGAAAGAGTTCAAAGGCAAAGAGAGAGGACAAAGGCAAACAGAAAGAACAAAGACAAAGACAGAGAGGACAAAGACAAAGAGAGAAGACAAAGGCAAAGAGAGAGAACAAATGTAAAAAGAGAGGGCAAAGGTGAACAGAGAGGACAAAGACAAACAGAGAGGACAAAGAAAGAGTACAAAGACAAAGAGGACAAAAACAAACAGAGAGAACAAAGGAAAACAGAGAGGCCAAAGACAAAGAGAGAGGACAAAGGCAAAGAGAGAGAACAAATGTAAACAGAGAGGGCAAAGGTGAACAGAGAGGACAAAGACAGAGAGGACAAAGAAAGAGTTCAAAGGCAAAGAGAGAGGACAAAGGCAAACAGAAAGAACATAGACAGAGAGGACAAATACAAAGAGAGAAGACAAAGGCAAAGAGAGAGAACCAATGTAAACAGAGAGGGCAAAGGTGAACAGAGAGGACAAAGAGAGAGGACAAAGAAAGAGTACAAAGACAAAGAGAGAGGACAGAGGACAAAAGCAAAGAGAGTACAAAGACAAAGAGTACAAAGGCAAACAGAGAGGACAAAGACAGTTTCAGTTTCAGTAGCTCAAGGAGGCGTCACTGCGTTCGGACAAATCCATAAACGCTACACCACATCTGCCGAGCAGATGCCTGACCAGCAGCGTAACCCAACGCGCTCAGTCAGATCTTGAAAAAAAGGAGAAAAAAAAGGAAAAAAAAGACAAAGACAAAGAGTACAAAGACAAAGAGAGTACAAAGACAAAGAGGACAAAGAAAAAGAGAGGGGACAAAGACAAACAGAAAGGACAAAGAAAGAGTACAAAGACAAAGAGAGTGGACAAAGACAAAGAGAGAGGACAGAGGACAAAGGCAAAGAGGACAAAGGCACAGAGGACAAAGGAAAAGAGAGAGGACAAAGGCAACGAGAACAAGGGAGGTGGGAACTCAGAATGAGTGGTGTGGGAGAAATGCTATTGACACAGTGCAGATAATGGGACAGCAAAAAAAAAAAAAGAAAAAAAAAGAGAAGTTTAAAAAAATACATACCAAAAACCCCCCACAAAAAACCCAACAGAAAGCGAGAGTGAGCGAGAAGAATATATGGATGAAGAGAGAAAGAGAAAACCAAAGAAGTATAGAGAGAGAGGGAGTGAAGGAGGGAGAATGATCAAAAGAAAGACATTATGTTCAAAGCACTGATTCGACACCAAACACACACACACACACACACACAAATTCAGCAAAATTCATATATTTATCATTCATGGACGGAATGAAAATTTCAACCTGAAAAAAGACAAAAGCAAAAATAATGCGCACAGATAACATCCGATATTTCGCACAATGGAACCTGGACAGTAGTCTCTACACACTGAGTCTCTTTGAAGGAATGTGAGGAGGTATCACAATACCTGCTTCAAGCGGGTCGCTATAATTTTCATATTTAACATTTTCTAAGACAAATAACGATTCGGACCGACTATGACGGAGCATGTAAGAACAACAGTCACTGCTTCACTGCATGATTTATCCCTCCTCGAAATAAACCTCTCCCGACCTGGTTCCCTTTCTTGGAAAGCATACTTCAAACAGAAGTATACAAAAATATTTATTAAAAAAAAAAATTAAAGAAACAAAGACAGGCATTTGACTAACCCGTCCCCACAACAACAAAACAAAAAAAAAAAAAGAAAAGAAAAGAGTACTTCTGATGAAAACGCCAATACTATCAAGTTAACATATGAATATATCAAGAAAGAGAAAGAGGGGAGGGAAGAAACATGGACAAGACAATGACTGATAGAAACACTAACATACACACATACATGTATGGGAGAGAGAGTACAGAGAGTGCAAAGAGAGAAAGTAGAAACAGAGCAGAGAGAAAGCGTAAAGAGAGGGAGAGAATAGAGCAAGAGTATATAGAGAGAGCGACGGAGACAGAGAGACAGAGAGAGAGAGAGAGAGAGAGAGAGCGAAAAAGAGCAAGAGAATTTGAGCCACAGACACAGAAAAAGTATGAAAGACAAAGCAGGACGCAGAGAAAGAAAGAGAAAATTAAAGATACAGAGAAAGAGATTGAATAAAAGACAGAGAGAGAGAGAGTGAGATAGAAAGAGAGAGAGAATACTATTTCTTCTTCTTCTTCTGCGTTCACTTGTATGCACACGAGTGGGCTTTTACGTGTATGACCGTTTTTACCCCGCCATGTAGGCAGCCATACTCCGTTTTCGGGGGTGTGCATGCTGGGTATGTTCTTGTTTCCATAACCCACCGAACGCTGACATGGATTACAGGATCTTTAACGTGCGTATTTGATCTTCTGCTTGCATATACACATGAAGGGGGTTCAAGCACTAGCAGGTCTGCACATATGTTGACCTGGGAGATCATAAAAATCTCCACCTTTTACCCACCAGGCGCCGTCACCGTGATTCGAACCTGGGACCCTCAGATTGACAGTCCAACGCTTTAACCACTCGGCTATTGTGCCCGTCGAGAGAATACTATAATCTCCCAATCCCAGCCTTCAACACTGCCCCACCACAGACCTCCCCCAGCATCCCCCTTACCCCTAAAAAATCTGAATGACAGAAGAGAGAGAGAGAGAGAGAGAGAGAGAGAGAGAAAAGGACTGGTTTCCTGAAACAACAGATTCTTATGCTAACTCTCTCTCTTTAAAGGTCCACGGTGAAGTGAGGAACAGACAAACGGAAAGACAAACACGGACAGATAACAGGAACAAAAACAGGGTGATAAAGTTGAACAGAAAAGAGGACAGGAGACCCAAGAAATCAAGACAAAAAAAAAAAAAGAAAAGAAAAAAAAGGAGATGTGTGGAGAGAGGTTAAAACATCCCATAGCATTCGAAAGCTATCGGGGCAGTGAATTCATGTCCACTGTGTCCAGGGCTCGGCATAGGAAGGCTGGAGGGGGGTGGCGGAGGGGCGTGGGGTGGGTGGGGGGAATCGGGATTGGCAGGGGGGCAGGCCTCTCCTTTCTTCTGCCTTTCTTTGAACCTTTCCCCGACTGAAATCAGGTACCAATTCAACCAGCTGGGTGGGGTGAGGAAAATCCGGAGTAAAGCCCCCACAAGGGCACAACACCGTGCCGAAACCAGGGCCAGACCCCCCCTGGTCACTGGTGAAGAACAGCGCACCACAAGTGCGACGAGTTCAGCGATTCTGCCACGGTGTCGCAGTGTGTGGAAAGAGAGAAATCTGAACACTGGACACTGAAACGTTGAATGCCATTAGCTGTAAAGCCCTGGTGACACAGTAGGTACAAATCAGAACAAGAAATGGTGCAAAACAGATCAAATGGAACAGAAAGGACAACAACATAATTGAAGCAAAATAAACTACCAAGTGATAAGCGACACTTTGGTACTTTGTCGGTGTGGAAAGAAGAGAGAGAGAGAGAGAGAGAGAGAGAGAGAGAGAGAGAGAGAGAGAGATGAAAAAAAACCCCAAAACCCAAAGAGGGCAAAACGTTTAGATACAGTGGACAACCAGGACTTCCGTTGTTGTTGTTTGATGTTCGTTGGTCTTTTTTGTTTGTTTTGTTGTCTTTTTTTCTTCTTTGAAAATACCCTTGCGCACTATTACCATGTTTGTACTGAAATGACCAAAATGCATGTGTTATAGTTAAGTTATATTTTCACTGTAATATGTAATTTGTTACATGAAAATGTTATGGTGATGACGCTGAAGAGAAAATATAACCTTCAATGCAAGGGGAAAAAAACAAAACAAAATAAAAGAGTTGGGTGGGTGTAAGTGTGGGTGATGGGGGTGTGGATGGCGGCGGGGGAGGGGTAGAGGAGGAGGGTAGAAGAACTACAGGTAGAGTTGATCCCCCTGTCCTTCCTTCAGAGCATTGTCCAGCTGGTTGTTTGCGGCCAACGCCTGGAAATGCTGAAACACACACAAAAACAACAACAACATATACACATGTGCAATACTCTTCTTTCCACCCAGCCTTCTTTTGTTTATTGTTTATCTCCATATTATATCGATGGTCATCATCATCCATTAACTTTTGTTTATCTACAGATTATATCAGTTGTTTTCATCATCCATTAACTTTTGTTTATCTACAGATTATATCAGTTGTTTTCATCATCCATTAACTTTTGTTTATCTACAGATTATATCAGTGATCATCATCATCCATTAACCCCTAGGCTGCCTGCATGACGAGATAACTCGTCATGGCAAGCATGTATGCTTCGCTGCCTGCATGACGAGATAACTCGTCATCGAAATATTCTGACTTTTCCCTGGTTTGCATTCACTTCCTTGGCAAAAATAGTGGTAGCTTTAGCCTGGGGAATCTCTCTAGATTCTATTCATAGCTAGAAACCCCATCTACGTCATGAAGCAGTCCTTTATTTGAACGTTTTGGTTGGGTCACTGTCCAAGTGTTTGCCTGACTTCTCTCCTCGCTCGCTCAACAAAATGTCGGACTGACGCCGTGCTCAAGACATGCGATCGTGACGAACTAAATCAAAAACGATTTCTTTCTTTAGCTGATGCTCAGAAAGAACTTAAGCGTAAATTCGAAGGAGAAGATAGAGATGAACATTTATAGGACGATATGATAGAAAATAAAGGGAGCAATCAAGAGAGTGGCCAAGATGCAACTGTCAGTGAGTGATGTCAGCTGTACAGCTGTTAGCAGACGACAGATGACCGAATTGGCAGCAGAGCGATATTCTTGGCACGCAGCCAACGCGGTCTGATGAGAACTGAATCGAGTGACCGTGTGAGAGGGGTGAGGAGGAGGGGGGGTGGAGACTGAGGGGGCGTGGCCTCACATCCATCTTATCACTTGGAGAAGTCACAATGTATTGTGTATCTATCTCTTAAATATATATATATTGTGGTTGTTCTAGTATGATTTTGTGTTTGCAGATATCCATTTGTCCAGAAAATATGATGTTTTTGTGCAAATTACCTGACTAATGTTTGTAATGAACAAGTTGAAAATGTGACAAAAAACAAAACACTGATTTCAAAACAACAACATGTCACTAAAAATATATAAAATGGGAAAATAGCATGTGTTTTGTGTTCTTTATTCATTTACCTTTCAGAAAATATATACTTTTATGGGTCTTTCTCCAATAACAAAGAGCACAGAATTTTTGGAAAATTTATACCCGTTTTTTGTGAAAAAACCCTGGCAAATAGATTTCACTTAAATCTTATTCTCCTGGCAGCGAAAGGGTTAACTTTTGTTTATCTACAGATAATATCGGTGGTCATCATTATCCATTAACGTTTGTTTATCTACAGATTATATCAGTTGCTTTCATCATCCATTAACTTTTGTTTATCTACAGATTATATCAGTTGTTTTCATCATCCATTAACTTTTGTTTATCTACAGGTTATATCAGTTGTTTTCATCATCCATCAACTTTTGTTTATATACAGATTATATCAGTTGTTTTCATCATCCATTAACTTTTGTTTATCTACAGATTATATCAGTTGTTTTCATCATCCATCAACTTTTGTTTATCTACAGGTTATATCAGTTGTTTTCATCATCCATCAACTTTTGTTTATCTACAGGTTATATCAGTTGTTTTCATCATCCATTAACTTTTGTTTATCTACAGGTTATATCAGTTGTTTTCATCATCCATTAACTTTTGTTTATCTACAGGTTATATCAGTTGTTTTCATCATCCATCAACTTTTGTTTATCTACAGATTATATCAGTTGTTTTCATCATCCATTAACTTTTGTTTATCTACAGGTTATATCAGTTGTTTTCATCATCCATTAACTTTTGTTTATCTACAGGTTATATCAGTTGTTTTCATCATCCATTAACTTTTGTTTATCTACAGGTTATATCAGTTGTTTTCATCATCCATTAACTTTTGTTTATCTACAGGTTATATCAGTTGTTTTCATCATCCATTAACTTTTGTTTATCTACAGGTTATATCAGTTGTTTTCATCATCCATCAACTTTTGTTTATCTACAGATTATATCAGTTGTTTTCATCATCCATTAACTTTTGTTTATCTACAGGTTATATCAGTTGTTTTCATCATCCATTAACTTTTGTTTATCTACAGGTTATATCAGTTGTTTTCATCATCCATTAACTTTTGTTTATCTACAGGTTATATCAGTTGTTTTCATCATCCATCAACTTTTGTTTATCTACAGGTTATATCAGTTGTTTTCATCATCCATCAACTTTTGTTTATCTACAGATTATATCAGTTGTTTTCATCATCCATCAACTTTTGTTTATCTACAGGTTATATCAGTGGTTTTCATCATCCATTAACTTTTGTTTATCTACAGGTTATATCAGTTGTTTTCATCATCCATTAACTTTTGTTTATCTACAGGTTATATCAGTTGTTTTCATCATCCATCAACTTTTGTTTATCTACAGATTATATCAGTTGTTTTCATCATCCATTAACTTTTGTTTATCTACAGGTTATATCAGTTGTTTTCATCATCCATTAACTTTTGTTTATCTACAGATTACATCAATTGTTTTCATCATCCATCAACTTTTGTTTATTTACAGATTATATCTAAGGTATTCATCATCCTTTACAAATTCATTTCTATTGTGAAGACCGTCAACTTCATCATTATTGCCTGAGCCATTTCTTTTGCACTGTTGCTGCTTCACAGATCGATGGACAGTGATGAAAAAAACATAGGCAGGTAGATATTCTTCCTGTTCATTGAAAGATTATATCAACAGTCCACATCTTTTATGAAAGCATTTTTGTTATAGATGCTATCATCATCAATGCCTAAGTTGTTTGATTTAATAATAATAATATTGGGCATTTGTGGCGCTTAATCTTACCAAAGCCCTAAGCGCTTACAAAAACAAGAATACACATAGGACAAGTATACTGGGACGAAACAGCACAGGCATCAAGGGACAGTCACCACTTCCACCACCACGATTTTTGCCATTCTCTTATCATGCACACAACAGACACAACACGAAGAAGGGACGCACAAACTGGAGAGGAACGAAATAGTAATGCCAATCAGGATGTGAAAAGAGTAAGTTTTAAGAGAAGATTTGAAGGATGACAGAGAAACCGAACTGCGGAGGGAAAGAGGGAGCTTATTCCACGAGGACGGGGCCTGGAAAGAGAATGAGCGTTGGCCCGCGGTCTTGGTATAAAAGTGTGGGATACGGAGAAGGTGAGTGTCAGATGAGGAGCGCACCTGTCGCGATGGAGTGTGCAGATGTAGAAGATCGGTAAGATAGGAAGGAGCCAGACTGTTCAGGGATTTAAAGCACAGCAGAGACAGTTTATATTCAATTCGTTTCTCAACAGGGAGCCAGTGAAGAGAACAAAGCAAGGTAGATTTAGATCGTCTCATGACTCGACGAGCAGCATTGTTCTGCACCTTTTGAAGTCGAACGAGAAGATTCTGAGGACAGCCAGCAAGGAGAGAATTACAATAATCCAGTCTTTAGAGAACAAAAGCAGAAACAAGAGTTTTGGTGGCCTCTTCAGAAAGAAGATGACGAACAGAACCAATGCGGCAGAGCTCCAAGAAGCACGCACGGCATACAGAGGAAACATGATGGTGAAACAACAGTGTCTGATTTGCACCATTACTGCTTCATAAAATAATGTGGCTGTTTGATTTGCAATGGTATAGCCATATAAAACAGTGTGACTGTTCTGCTTTCGGTGTAATTGCTTCATAAAACAATGAGACTGTTCAATTGGCACAGTTATACTTAGTTTCATAAAAAACAATGTGGCTGTTTGATTTGCAGTGTTACAGCTTAATAAAGCAGTCTGTCTGTTTGATATGCACTGATATAACTTCATAAAACAATGTGAATGTTTGATTTGCACTGCTATAGCTTCATAAAATAATGTGACTGTGAGATCTGCACTATTACAGCTCCATAAAACGATGTAATTGTACTGTGCTACTGGATCATCAAACAATGTGACTGGTATGCACTGTTATTGCTTCATAAAACAATGTGATACGCCTGGAAACCACATAAAAGTAAACAACTCCTCTGTCATGAAATTACTTTACAAAGCGCACAGAGCTGCATTGCACAATACTGTGTCCAGTATAAAAATGATTCCTTATTGTCATCATTGTTACAAAGATATATATAAATATATAGATATCTATAGATCTCTCTCTCGCTCCCCCTATCTATCTATCTATATAATAAGATTCCTCTTTCATTCCTATATCCTTTTTTCTTCAAAATACTTTCTTGTGATTTCAGTGTTTTAAAAGAAACACATGTGAACACAACAACAAAACAACAATCATTCCTTATTTTACTAAACACACAAAACATAAATACACAAACTACCTTTGTCACTTTGATACACACACACACACACACACACACTACATACACAGCACAAAAACTCCCACCCACACCCACCCACACACACACATAGTTTACCTGGGAGTTCTTGAACTCAGAGTAGAGGGTGAAGAGCACATGCAAGGCCTGGATCTTGTCGTTCTGATGACTGGAGTTTTTGTACACCGGGATGTCCAGAATAGCTGCACCAGACACACGGCCACGCAATCCATTCATCAGTATTCATCAGCTGACACAGCCAC
This sequence comes from Babylonia areolata, assembly GCF_041734735.1. NCBI lineage: Eukaryota > Metazoa > Mollusca > Gastropoda > Neogastropoda > Buccinidae > Babylonia > Babylonia areolata. Next base: position 6,167,546 of record NC_134892.1, on the reverse strand, counting down.
TCAAATCATACATCAGTATACATCAGCTGACACAGCCACTCAAATCATGCATCAGTATTCATCACCTGACACAGCCACTCAAATTGTACATCAGTATTCATCAGCTGACACAGCCACTCAAATCATGCATCAGTATTCATCAGCTGACACAGCCACTCAAATCGTACATCAGTATTCATCAGCTGAAACAGCCACTTAAATCATACATCAGTATTCATCAGCTGACACAGCCACTCAAATCGTGCATCAGTATTCATCAGCTGACACAGCCACTCAAATCGTACATCAGTATTCATCAGCTGAAACAGCCACTTAAATCATACATCAGTATTCATCAACTGAAACAGCCACTTAAATCATAGATCAGTATTCATCAGCTGAAACAGCCACTTAAATCATACATCAGTATTCATCACCTGACACAGCCACTTAAATCATGCATCAGTATTCATCAGCTGACACAGCCACTCAAATCATACATCAGTATTCATCACCTGACACAGCCACTTAAATCATACATCAGTATTCATCAGCTGACACAGCCACTCAAATCATACATCAGTATTCATCACCTGACACAGCCACTCAAATCATACATCAGTATTCATCAGCTGACACAGCCACTCAAATCATACATCAGTATTCATCAACTGACACAGACAACCACACAAATCATACATCAGCATTCATCAACTGACACACACAGCCACGCAAATCATACATCAGCATTCATCAGCTGAGACACTTGCCTTCACTTCAGCTAAACTTACGCACAATCAAGGGTTCATCATCACTGTAATGAAGGAGTGATGGCCTAGAGGTAACGCGTCCGCCTAGGAAGCGAGAGAATCTGAGCGCGCTGGTTCGAATCACGGCTCAGCCACCGATATTTTCTTCCCCTCCACTAGACCTTGAGTGGTGGTCTGGACGCTAGTCATTCGGATGAGACGATAAACCGAGGTCCCGTGTGCAGCATGCACTTGGCGCACGTAAAAGAACCCACAGCAACAAAAGGGTTGTTCCTGGCAAAATTCTGTAGAAAAATCCACTTTGATAGGAAAAAAAACAAAAACAAAAAAAACTGCATGCAGGAAAAAATACAAAAAAAATGGGTGGCGCTGTACTGTAGCGACGCGCTCTCCCTGGGGAGAGCAGCCCGAAGTTCACACAGAGAAATCTGTTGTGATAAAAAGAAATACAACAACAACTACAACAATAACAACAACACGTCCACAGAATACCACCAGATGCACTGCCAGGACATGAGATGGAAAAAAGAAAAAGTGTGACAATTCCAAGGGATACATGGTGCAGAACGGTTGAAAAAGAACTGAAAGGTAAATGGCTATACCTGGTGGAAAGATAGCCAAGGCAGCACAAGACAGGAGAATGGCTATACCTGGGGGAAGATAGCTAAGACAGCACAAGACAGGAGAATGGCTATACCTGGGGGAAGCTAGCTAAGACAGCACAAGACAGGAGAATGGCTATACCTGGGGGGAAGATAGCTAAGACAGCACAAGACAGGAGAATGGCTATACCTGTGGGGAAGCTAGCTAAGACAGCACAAGACAGGAGAATGGACTATACCTGTGGGGAAGCTAGCTAAGACAGCACAAGACAGGCAGCAGTGGAGATCTCTGGAATTGGCCACAGAGAGGGTTAAAATAAGATCCATCAGATGCCACGGCAAAATGATTCAGTTTTACGAACCAATGGTACGGATTCCAACAGCAGAGACATGCCATTGTGTGGGTTTTGGGCCCAGCGGCCAGCTTTTATCCGCAGATGAGTGTGTGAGCTGTGGGCTCAAATGGGAAAGACAGGAACAACAAAGTCGAGTGCCATCCACTTCATGGATTGCTGTATCTGGGAGCGCCGCTGCTCGATTTTACTGACTGAAATCTCCTGACCAAAACTGCAGGTGTCTGTATCTGTCAGTCCTGGTTGATGCCTGAAAGTATCATGAAGGGAAAACGCAGCAAAGAACGGACTTCATGCCAGGCTTCAACTATTTGTCCAATACGTCTTCTTTGACTTGAGGAACGGCCTGCAAAGCAGAGTATTTTGAAATTAAATAAACTCAACATTCCTCCCCCCCCTCCCCTACACACACACAGTATGCAATATTCTATCTCTCCTTTGACCCTAACACGCTACCATACTTTGAACCTGGGGACACATGTGAATTGATAGCTCTGGAGTAATGGCAGACGGCAATCCTTACGGAAAAGCACAAGCGTCAAAGGACAAACATTCCAAGCATTTTAATAATTCTACTTACAGCAGATGATTTCTGTGAACTGCCCCAGATCACAGTCCAAGTCGGCAGTGGGAAGAGACACCTGACACACACAAACACACACACACACAAACACACGAGTAAACACACTGCAAAACATACGCACACACACACACACACACACACACACACACAAAACAACAACCCACACACCTTTTCACACAAATAATCACACAACCATTTCACCTTAATTCATTCAACCATGGAGACTTTACAGACTCTGGTTTCCATGCTATACTAATGTGGGGAAAAAACCCCAAACAAACACACCCAGAAAATATATTATTTTCCCTCCAAAATACTTGTGGAACACATGTGGAAATACTGTAGAAATAAAGTTCCCTTTGTTTGCAGTTAATGCAAATGCAGGTACGTTAAAACCATTTTCATGAGACAAATCTTGATGCCAAAGCAATGCTCAGGCACAGGGGCAAAATGAGTTAAAAGCTGAAAATGATCTCAGAAGGTTTAATACAAAAAAAAAAAAAAAAAAAAAGACATGGGAGGAAATAAACTTTGGAGTGCAAGTTTCACGCGGGGATCATTTCCACTTTACGTCCATCCTGCGTAAAGTCTCTCACCTCTTTGAGAAGCTCCTCAAACTCTGGCGGCCACTCCTGCATCAGGGTGTCAATATCTGGCATGTTCCTGAGGGAAAAGAACAAATCACTGATTTATGGATAGTGTTCATAAATTCTCGTCACCTAGAATTACAATGACAATAAATGTCAAGAACGAAAATGAAACAATAGTAAAAACAATAGGAAGAAGCAGAACAACAAGAAGAAAAACAAGAAGAAAAAGAACAAGAAGTGGAAGAAGAACAAGAACAAGAAGAACAAGAAAAAGAAGTGGAAGAAGAACAAGAAGAAGAAGAAGACCAACAACAACAAGTGGAAGAGGAAGAAGAAAAAGAAGAAGCAGAAGATGTATTATCATTATCAATTTTATAATTATTATTACTATTATTATTATCATTGTTATTATTATAATGATCACCAAAAACAACAGTAGTATTTGTAATAAAAACAACTACAACAACAGTACAACACCAAAGTTCATAACAACAACAACAACAATAATAAAAACAGAAATAACAATACTGAAAGAAAAGAACTGATAAACCATTGGTTGTACAAGCAAACAAACAAACAAAAAATAAAAAAAATTTTAAAAAAAGAAAGAAAGAAAAAAAGAAAGAAAGAAATCAGTTGTGGATACACACAAAGACAGGCACGTATGCATGCACGCACACAGACATGCACACAGCACACACACACACACACACACACACACACACTCTCCTTCTTCTGCATCGGTGGTCTGCAAAACATCCTTCACTTAATTCAACAAGTGGGCATCTAAATAACAATCATAAGTTTGTATATTGTATTGTATTGTATTTCTCTTTTTATCACAACAGATTTCTCTGTGTGAAATTTGGGCTGCTCTCCCCAGGGAGAGTGCGTTGCTATACTAAAGCGCCACCCATTTTTTTGTATTTTTTCCTGCGTGCAGTTTTATTTGTTTTTCTTATCAAAGTGGATTTTACTACAGAATTTTGCCAGGAACAACCCTTTTGTTGCCATGGGTTCTTTTACGTGCGCTAAGTGAATGCTGCACACAGGACCTCGGTTTATCATCTCATCTGAATGACTATATCACCCTTTCTCTCTAGGAGCTCAGGGAGCTTTCACATTAGACAAAGTTACAAACTACAGAACCACTCATGACCACTCTGTCTTTCTCCCTCTCTCTCTCTCCCACACCCTTCCCCCACTCCACCCCTTCTCTCATCCCTCACACATGCTAAGTGAGTTGTCAAGCATGGGGTAGTGTTGTAGAAAGAGGAAACCGAGAACGCTTACAGGCAGGTTTTAGAAAAGATCCAAGTTTTTAAATATTCTTTTTTTTTGATGATGAAGAATGGGGAGAAGGATGACAATGACGATGCTGCTGTGGAGGTCTGTTAATAATAATAATAATAATGATATTTATATAGCGCTGAATCCTGTGCACAGACAAATCAAAGCGCTTTAAGTTGGGGACTATGTGACAAGGCTGTACTCGACGCTGCCTGTCATAATGACATCCCGGTGTCAACAACCAGGCCTGAGAGATACAGACACTTGCAGTGTTGGTCAGGAAATTTGAGCAACACACCCAAAAACGCATCCATGAAGTGGATGATACTCGACTGTGTGGTCCTGGTCTTCCCATATAAGCACGCAGCTCACTCAACTCTGGGTAGGAACCGGCCACAAGCCAAAAAACCCACTTCCGCTGGCAGTTGAACCTGCATCCTCCCAGCCATCAGTCCGCGTCGCTAATCACTTCGCTATGGCAGCTGGTGAAAAGATGAGTTTTCAGTGAAGAGTGAAATGCAGAGTAAGTGAATAAATGTATGAACCACTTTTACCTCCACCGTTCAGGCAGCCATTCTCTGTTTGTGGGGGCAGACAACAAAACAACAACTTCCTCTTCTTTGTTCGTGGGCTGTAACTCTCATGTTCACTTGCATGCACATGAGTGGGCTTTTACTTGTTTGACCCTGCCATGTAGGCAGCCACACTCCGTTTTCGGGGTATGCTGAGTATGCCTTGTTTACATAACTCACCGAATGCTGACATGGATTACAGGATCTTAAACGTGTGTATCTGATCTTCTGCTTGAGTATACATACAGAGGGGGTTCTGCACATACACTGACCTGGGAGATTGGAAAAAATCTCACTCACTTTGTTTAAAGATGTGAGTCAACAAAAAGCAATCAAGGAAACGGTCCTGACCTGGAATAGTGCACGTTGGGGGGAGGTTTGGAGCGGTGCAGGTCGCGGATGCTCTCGATCCAGTTCTCGATGGCTTTCGGGTTCTTCTCCGCGCTCTCCAAACTCTTCACCACCTGTCGGAAAACCACACAGCAACACATGATTGTCACTATTGTGACGTGTTGATGTGCTGTGGTGGTGGTGTTGTGTTGTGTTGTGTTGTTCTATGATGTGTTGGTGTGCTGTGGTGTTGTGTTGTGTTGGTGTGTTGTGCTGTGCTGTGTTGTGTTGTGCTGTGTTGTTCTGTGATGTGTTGGTGTGCTGTGTTGTTCTGTGATGTGTTAGTGTGCTGTGCTGTGGTGTTCTGTGATGTGTTCGTGTGCAGTGCTGTGTTGTGCTGTGGTGGTGGTGGTGGTGTGTTGTTCTGTGCTGTGTTGTTGCTGTGTTGTGTTGTATTGCCCTGTGATGTGTTGATGTGCTGTGCTGTGCTGTACTGTTATTGTTGTACTGTTCTGTGGTGCTGTGGTGGTGCTGTTGTGTTGTGTTGTGCTGCGTTGCGCTGCGCTATGCTGTGTTGTGCTGTGTTGTTTTGCTGCATCATGTTGTGTTGTGTTACAGCTCTTTTGTCACAACAGATTCCCCTGTGTGAAATTCAGGCTGCTCTTCACATGGGGAGTGCATAGCTAGAGTGCAGTGTCATCCTTTTTTTTTTCTTCTGTCTGCACATGTAGTTTTTGCCCTATTAACCCATTTACCCCCAGGGTGCCCAGCACTAATCACCTATGAAATACTATGCCAGGAGAACAAACACCTTCCAGTTTCCAACAGCAGGCAATTATTAACATTGATTAGAAATATAATCATCTCCTTTCATTGCACTGAGTTATTTTTCCTGCATTCTACACATAATAAATTTGTAACAGGATGTATTTACACAATGGCTGTGTTAACATGCGGCCGTTTTTACACAAAGGCTGTGTTAACATGCGGCCGCATTTACACATGGCTGTGTTCACATGCGGCTGTATTTACACAATGGCTGTGTTTACATGCGGCCGCATTTATTCGTGGCCACATCTACACGTGGCTTAATGGTGGCTGTATTTACATCCAACCATATTTACACAAAGGCTGTGTTTACATGCGGCCGCATTTACCAGAGACTTGGCGGTGGTCTGCTTGGAGATGGCCCTGAGCTGAAGGTCAAGGACAGTGGGGTCGGACTGCTTGGCACAGGGCTCGTCCAGCACCGTCAGACCCAGCGTGTCGGGTTTGTTGTCTGGCCGGGGAATCTGGGTCACACACCCACACACAGAGAAATAAATCACTTTGATGATGGTGGTGATGATGATGATGATGATGGTGGTGTTAGTGGTGAGGATGGTGATGATGGTGATGACGGTGATGACGATGATGGTGATGATGTTGAGGATGGTGATGATGATGGTGATGATGATGATGGTGATGGTGGTGGTGGTGGTGGTGGTGGTGGTGGTGATGAAGATGATGATGATGATGATGGTGAAGACGATGATGATGATGATGATGATGATGTTGATAGTATAAAATATATATACATGCTGCTAATGCTGATGACATTAATAACACCATTAATACTACTACCAATAATAATACTGGTGATGATGATAAACTTAAAAAAAAAAAAATAATGATGATGATGGTGATGATGATGGTCATAATAATGATAATGATGACAATGGAAAAGATAATCTTGATAATAATGATAAAAGTAATATTAAAGATGATGATGATGATGATGATGATGATAATAATGACAATAATAACAGCAACAATAATAATCTAATGCAGGTCATACTACTATCAATAATAATAATAATAATGATAATGATGATTATAATTATTATTATTTATCATCAGCATCACCATTATCATTATCATCATCATAATCATCATCATAATTATGACCATTATTATCATCCACAAAATAATCAAGAACTGTTCATAAACAATGCTCTACGCATCAGTCACAAATTCTTCTTGAATTTAAAAAAAAAAAAAAAAAAAAAAAGACAATAATAACAAAAATCATGAACTGAATGGTCATGATAAACACCCATGACTGCAAAATCTCACGAATATGTCATGAACATTGACCCTTGAACTTTTAACGATTTTGTTAATTCCCATTTTACTTCATACATAATTCATGAATCTTAGTTCACGACGTCTTATGAACTGCTCAGTAATATTTTATGAACAACCGATGACAAAAATCAGCAGTGACAAAATGGTATCCTACAAATGACCACTAAGATTGCTATTGTATTGTACTGTATTGTGTTGTAATGCGTTGCGTTGTGTTGTGTTGTGTTGTGTTGCGTTGTGTTGTGTTGTGTTGGAATCTGCAGTGGACCGTGACAAATGGCGCGCTGCTGTGCACAAAGGCACCAAGTTGTGCAAGGCCAACAGGACTGTTGCAGCTGTTCAGAAGAGGCAGGCCAGAAAGTCACGGGCAAACAAGCTCCCTGACAATGATATGCCTGTCTTTGTCTGCCCCAACTGTCAGCGAACATTTCGTGCGCAGATTGGACTATTCAGCCATCTGCGCATTCACAGATAGATTCATGAGCATCCCCCCCCCACCACTACCACCCTCCCCCGATCCCCCAGCTGGATGACAACGATGGTCATCATCGATCTCGATCGACACACACCATTGTGTTGTAATGCGTTGCGTTGCGTTGCGTTGTGTTGTGTTGCGTTGCATTGTGTTGTGTTGCGTTGTGTAGCGTTGCATTGCGTTGTGTTGTGTTGTGTTGATCCCAGCATTCACTGACCTTAATGAAGGCATCGATGTCGCCGACAGATGGGATGAAGTCTGGAATGAACGGCTTCAGCTTGTGGTCCAGTTCGATGGACTGAGGTGTGTACCTGCAATACAATACAATACAATATGATACTATACAATACAATACAATATGATACAATACAATACAACACAACACAATACAATACAATACGACACAATATGACACGATACGATATGATACAATACAATATATGATACAATACAATACGATACAACACACACACACACACACACACACACCACACAAAAAGAAGCACAATACAATATATACAACACAAAACAATTTGTCTTAACCATTCTGCCACATTCCTAGAATACAACACAACACAACACAATATAATCTAATGCAATACAAGTCGACACAATACAATGCAACACAATGCAATCCTACAACACAACACAATATAATCTAATGCAATACAAGTCAACACAATACAACACAACACAATATAATCTAATGCAATACAAGTCAACACAATACAATGCAACACAACACAATCCTACAACACAACACAATACAATCCTACAACACAACACAATATAATTTAATGAAATACAAGTCAACACAATACAACACAACACAATCCTATAACACAACACAATATAACCTAATGCAATACAAGTCAACACAATACAACGCAACACAACACAATCCTACAACACAACACAACAGAATATAATCTAATACAATATAAGTCAACACAATACAACACAACACAACACAATCCTACAACACAACACAATATAATCTAATGCAATACAAGTCAACACAATACAACGCAACACAACATTGTGATCATCTGAAGAAATCAAGCACGCACTTTTTTCTTTTTTTTCTGACATACCAACATATTTTTGAAAAGTGGTAAAATAAAATTTTTTGTTGGTTTTCCGGTATAAATACCAAAAAATCAGGATGGTAGGCACGACCAATCCCCAACTCTCTTTCCTGCAAAGTGCATGTGGACGCACCTGGTAATGTACTGGAACAGTTCCTTGATCTCAGCACTGACTGACAAGTTTTCAAATTCGGCTGGGTCATATGCTCTGGAACATAATATAAAAATGTATTACGTAACGTCACATGGCAGACAAAGCATCTTTACACCATTACCACTATAAAAAAATCAAATACGTACATTAATCATTATGTGATAAATCAATTTTATGCTAGGATCACAGCCAAAAAACAAAAACAAAAAAACCCAAATGAAATACATACATAATATTATGCAATGAAACATCTTTGTACCATGATCACAAAAAAAAGAAAAAAAGAAGATACATTGTGTGATGAAACATCTTTACACCATGATCACAACAAAAAATCATGTATATACATAATATGTAATGTAATGTAATATAATATAATGTAATATAATATATGGTCTGGACGCTAGTCATTCGGATGAGATGATAAACCGAGATCCCGTGTGCAGTATGCACTTAGCGCACGTAAAAGAACCCACAGCAACAAAAGGGTTGTTCCTGGCAAAATTCTGGAGAAAAATCCACATCGATAGGAAAAACAAATAAAACTGCATGCAGGAAAAAAAAAAAAGGGTGGCGCTGTAGTGTAGCGACACGCTCTCCCTGGGGAGAGCAGCCCGAATTTCACACAGAGAAATCTGTTGTGATAAAAAGAAATACAAATACAAATACAAATAATGTGTCATTGCCATCATCACCAGAGTCATTTTCACTTGCTCCACCAACTTTGGACTGTTATCATCATTATCGTCATCATCACCACTGGAGTCATCAGTCATCATCCTCATTGTCATCTGCCACACACTTCTTTCCCTTCCATCAGGAATAATCATCATCACTATCATTGTCATTGTCATCCGTTTCAGTTTCAGTAGCTCAGGGAGGCGTCACTGCGTTCGGACAAATCCATATACGCTACACCACATCTGCCAAGCAGATGCCTGACCAGCAGCGTAACCCAACGCACTTAGTCAGGCCTTGAGAAAAAAAAAAAGAAAAAAAAAGGTGAATAAATAATAGATAAGCGTACATAAATAAGTAAATAAATAAATAAATAATAATTATAATATATAAAAAAGGGGTAGTAGTAATAATAATAATAATAATAAATAAATAAACAAACAAATAAATAGGTAAATAAATAAGACAACAATGACGATAAATAAGCAAATAAATGTAAAACATGAAGACACATATTCACACATACACCCACACATGCATCATCTTCATCACACCACCTTCCCCTGGGATCACCATCATCATCATCATCATCATCATTGTTGTCATCATCATCATCATCTTAAAGACACCACTTACCCTTCCACTTGGGAATGGTCATCACTGTTTTCATTATCATCATCATCGTCATCGTCATCATCATCACCTTCATCATAACCATCTTCAACACACCACTCATGCTTCCACATACGAATGGTCATCATCACTGTTTTCATCATCACCATCATCATCATTGTTGTCATCATCATCATCATCAACATCATCTTCCATACACCACTTACCCTTCCACTTGGTGCTGGTCATCATGGTTTTCATTATCATTACCGTCATCATCATCATCTTCCATACACCACTTACCCTTCCACTTGGTGCTGGTCATCATGGTTTTCATTATCATTACCGTCATCATCATCATCACCATAGCCATCTTCGACACACCACTAACGCTTCCACACAGGGGTGGTGGTCATCACTGTTTTTATCCTCATCATCATCGTTGTTGTCGTCGTCATCATCATCATCATCTTCCATACACCACTTACACAAAGGGATGGTCATAATCATTGTTTTTATCATCATCATGATCATCGTTGTTGTCGCCATCATCATCATCTTCTGTACACCACTTCCACAAAGGGATGGTCATCATCATTGTTTTCATCATCATTATCAGCATCGTTGTTATCATCAACATCATCATGATCATTATCATCATCATCATCATCGTCCAAACACCACCTACCCTTCCACCTGGGGGTGGTCATCGTCATCATCGTCATCATCAGAGTCATCGTCATCGTCTTCATCATCCTCGTCTTCAGAGTTGAACTGCTGACCCTGCGGCCCCCCGCCCCGCCCTCCGGGTAAGGGTTGTGACGGAGCCTGAAACGTAACGACACACGGCAATCAGTGGTGTGTGGGTGGGGGGGTACTCCTCTGCTCCGTAATTCAGGCAGATCCATTTCTTCGCTGACTTGTTCCGCTCATTCTTATATATTTGTAGCAACTTGTATTGGCGCCTGAAAGCTAACGACACCTCAACTTACAAGAATGAATAAAAATAAAACAGAATAAACAAAGAAACAAACACTAATACCACACTGCACACTGAGACAGAGAGAGAGAGAGAGAGAGAGAGACAGAGACAGTGACAAAGACAGACACAGTGAGAGAGAGAGAGAGAGAGAGAGAGAGAGAGACAGAGACAGAGAGAGACAGACAGATAAAGAGAGAGAGAGAGAGAGAAACAGAGACAGATAAAGAGAGAGAGAGACAGAGACAGTGACAAAGACAGATAGAGAGACAGAGAGAGATAAAGAGACAGATAAAGAGAGAGAGATAGAGATAGAGAGAGATAAAGAGAGAGAGAGAAACAGAGACAGAGAGAGACAGACAGATACAGAGAGAGAGAGAGACAGACAGAGACAGACACAGTGAGAGAGAGAGAGAGAGATAGAGAGAGAGAGAGAGAGACAGACAGACAGACAAAGAGAGAGAGAGAAACAGAGACAGAGGTAGACAGACAGATAAAGAGAGAGAGACAGACAGACAGAGACAGACACAGTGAGAGAGAGAGAGAGAGAGAGAGAGAGAGACAGAGAGACAGAGAGACAGAGACAGATAAAGAGACAGAGACAGATAAAGAGAGAGAGATAGAGAGAGAGAGAGAGAGAAACAGAGACAGAGAGAGACAGACAGATACAGAGAGAGAGAGAGACAGACAGAGACAGACACAGTGATAGAGAGAGAGAGAGACAGAGAGAGAGACAGAGACAGATAAAGAGACAGAGACAGATATAGAGAGAGAGAGAGACAGATAGAGAGAGAGAGACAGATAAAGAGACAGAGAAAGAGATAGAGAGAGAGACAGACAGAGACAGACAGAGAAAGAGATAGAGAGAGAGAGAGACAGAGACAGATAGAGAGAGAGACATAAAGTGAGAGTGAGAGAGACAGGCAGAGACAGAGAGAGAGAGAGAGAGTGAGAGAGAGAATTAATCAAATCTATCTCCATTGGTGGGGGTGGGGGGAGGGGGGGAACATTGAAGAAAAAAACACTAAAACCCACAACTAAATACATACATAAATAAACATTTTTCAAATGCTGAAATAGGGCTGTGGGAGACACATATTGCGGGAAATGTGTACCCCACTTTAGAAAAATGAATCAATTAATAAAACAGAATAAACCAACAAACAAACACAAATGCCACACCTGTATGCAACAAATACATTTGCTTTTCTTTTATCAATCCAGTGCGCAGGAGTTGTGTGAACAAAATGTGTCTGATTCCAATAAATACCGAGGTCAGGCAATACAGCCAAACGGTTTGATCATCGCACTTTCAATCCAAGGGTATCTGGGTTTGATTCCAATACAGATACCTGAAAGACTAAGGATGGAGATTGCTTTGAAAACTTTTTTTTTTTCCTCACCTTTTTCTCTCACGTCAACATAAAAAAAAAAAAAAATGTACAGACCTGCTGGTGCCTCTAATGCTTTCACGTGCACAAACATGTTGGAGATTTATAAGCGCATGTAATCTAACGATACACAGTGGTGACACTGACTCGTGAATGTCGCTGCTCTGTCCCTCAGACATTCATTGATTGATTTCTTTCTTTATAAGGAGGAAGGTGGCAGAATGGTTAAGACGCTCAGCTGCCAATACAGAGAGTCCGTGAGGGTGTGGGTTCGAATCCCGCTCTCGCCCTTTCTCCTAAGTTTGACTGGAAAATCAAACTGAGCGTCTAGTCTTTCGGATGAGACGATAAACCGAGGTCCCGTGTGCAGCACGCACTTGGCGCACTGAAAAAGAACCCATGGCAACGAGAGTGTTGTCCTCTGGCGAAATTACGTAAAATGAAATCCACTTTCATAGGTACACAAATATGTAAGCATGCACTCAAGGCCTGACTAAGCGCGTTGGGTTATGCTGCTGGTCAGGCATCTGCTCAACAGATGCGGTGTAGCGTGTATGGATTTGTCCGAACGCAGTGACGCCTCCTTGAGAAAGTGAAACTGAAACTGAAACTGAAACTTTCTTTACTGACTTGCTCCTTCATTTATTGGTGAACGGTTATGTCACAGCTTGCGGCGATGTAATGACACACAACAGTGACCGGTGGGTGGCCACCACCGCTCTATATTGACTGATTAATTTCTTTTCTTACTCAAGCATTCCTTCAACTTTAACGTTTGAGTTGGAGCCTGTAATGTAAAGATACACAGCAGAAGTTACCGAATTATCTATGCATTTGTTTATCTACCTTACTCAGCTCTATCCAGGTAGGCAGCCTTCTAAAGCATTAGAACTTGGTCTCTGACCGAGGAAAGGTACTTCAGAAGTATCCATAGCATACTATATCGTATCTGCCTACCTCTAAAATTTGGTGACAATGAAACAGAACCTCCCATACACACACTCAACTCCTTTCTGCATTACATTGCTGCCACCACCACCACCAAGAGAGAGAGGCAGGCAGAGACAGAGTCACACAGAGAGAGAGAGGGGGAGTGTGGGGGGTGGGGGGATAGAAAGAAAGAATGAGGCAGAGACAGAGAGACAGGCAGAGAGACAGAGAAAGACAGAGACAAAGAGAGAAATGGACAGAGAAAGAGAGAGAAACAGACAGAACACAAAGAGAGAGAGAGAGAGAGAGAGAGAGAGAGACAGAGGCAGACAGACACACAGACAGACAGACAAACAGAGAAAGACAGAGACAAAGAGATAAATTAACAGAGAAAGAGAGACGGACAGACAGAACAGAGAGAGAGAGAGAGAGAGAGAGAAAGAAAGAGAGAAAGAGAAAGGGAAGGAGAGACAGACAGACAGACAGACAGAGAAAGTCAGAGACAGAGAACAGAGCCAGAGAAAGACAGACAGACACAGACAGAGGGGGGGGGGGGGGGGGGGAGAAATACATAAGCATGACAGGGTTGAATCAAAATAATTAAAATACAATACAGCATAAAATATGTGCATCATGTACAATCAGTGTGACATAAGAAACAGAGACAGACAGAAAGAGAGAAAGATGAGAGAGAAAGACAGAGAAGCAGACAGAGGTGAGTGGGAAAGACAGACAGACAGGCAGACAGAGAGAGAGAGAGACAGACAGACAGAGACAGAGAGGGGGAGGAGGACAGACCGACTTACAGACAAATAGTAAACAAAGCAAACATAACTCCTCCACCACTCACAGCAATTCAATAACTGTTGTTTGGATAGTAGTTTGCACAGGACAGGAATGTCAGACCCCTGCCGGAGTCTGCACTAGTTGGGTCACGGTTAAGTATGTGTAATTAAACTGTTGTTTATTAATTGAATTAATATATGACATAAGTGCAACCAAAAAAAAAAAAAAAAAAAAAATCAACTCACACCTCTGTGCATGCAGTTAATCATACATGTACCTCATTAAAAACAAAAACATATATGTTCTCATTCATTAAGCCAGGTACACTTCTTTCCCAGGCCATCACTCTTGCCAATGCAAAGCAATACAACAACGATGATGATGATGATGATAACAATGCTAATGTAACACATCAGGCACAAATCGCTGTCACTAAAATACCTTTTCATGTCACACCTCGCTCAATGATCATAAACAATCCTATTTAATCCTATTTAATGCATTATTAACCTGGAGATGATGCATCGTGCTAACTTGAATGAGATTTAAGACAGAGAGAGAGAGAGAGAGAGAGAGAGAGAGAGAGAGAGGGACAGAGAGAGACAGAGAGAGAGAGAGAGGGTGAGACAGAGGCAGACAGAGAGAGGGTGAGAAAGAGAGAGAGAGACCGAGAGACAGAGAGAGAGACCGAGACCGAGACCGAGGGAAACAGAGGGAGGGAGAGAGACAGACAGAGACAGAGAGAGAGAATTATTCAAATCCATCTCCATGGGCAAAAAAATAAATAAACAGATAAATAAATACACAAAAAAATATTTTTCAAATGCTGAAATACAGCTGTGGGAGACAAATAATTGTGGAAAATGTGTACCTCAACTTGGAAAAAATAAATGACAAAATACAATGAAATAAACAAACACTATTACTGCCCCTGTGTGCAACAAATACGTTTGTTTTTGTTTTTCAATCCAGTGTACACGAGTCAAGAACAAAATGTGTCTGATATCAATAATCACTGAGACAGGCGCAACAGCCAAACGGATAGATCACTGGACTTTTTATCCAAGGGAAGAAGTTCGAAACAGAATCAGGCAAGTCATTGGGCCCTACGAAGACCTGTTGACCTTGGTCAAGAGACGCAAGCTCAAACGGTATGGCCATGTCATGAAATCATCAGGGCTTGCCAAGACATTCCTGCAGGGCACAGTGCAAGGAGGGAGAAGGAGAGGCAGACAGAGGAAGAGATGGGAGGACAACATCCCAGAATGGACGGGCTTGAGGTTGAGCGATACAACCAGGAGGTCAGAAAACCGAGAGGATTGGAGGATGCTGGTTGCCAGATCACCTGTGGCGCCCCAACAGTCCACAAGACTACGGGATAGGTGAAGGTGAAGGTGAAGTGGGTTTGATTCCAATGCTGTTGGATTGAGGGTGGAGACTGGTTGGGTTTTTTTTTACGGGCGCAACAGCCGAGTGGTTAAAGCATTGGACTGTCAATCTGAGGGTCCCGGGTTCGAATCACGGTGACGGCGCCTGGTGGGTGAAGGGTGGAGATTTTTACAATCTCCCAGGTCAACATATGTGCAGACCTGCTAGTGCCTGAACCCCCTTCGTGTGTATATGCAAGCAGAAGATCAAATACGCACGTTTAAGATCCCGTAATCCATGTCAGCATTCGGTGGGTTATGGAAACAAGAACATACCCAGCATGCACACCCCTGAAAACGGAGTATGGCTGCCTACATGGCGGGGTAAAAATGGTCATACACGTAAAAGCCCACTCGTGTGCATACGAGTGAACGTGGGAGTTGCAGCCTACGAACGAAGAAGAAGAAGAAGAAGAAGAAGAAGCTGGGTTTTCTTTGTTTTTATCTATTTCTCCCAGGTCAGCAAAATAATAATGAACACATCAGCTAGGTGCCTTTAATGCTCTCATGAGCACACACATGCACAAGATAAGATACGCAAACTTAAGATCCCATGATCCTCACAGAGAAATCTGTTGTGACAAATGAGCAATACATTACAATGTCAGCGTTCAGTGGATTGCAGAAACACAAGTATACGCAGCATGCACACCCCAAAAAGAGGCGAATGGATGTCTCAACAGCAAGGATAAAAAAATGAACATACTCTCGTAAAATACGACTGGAACATGTGCAAGTAAATGTGGGTGTGGCAGCCAACAAGCACAATAAGAAGAAAGAATAATCAGTCACAGATGTCTGTGTAGCTCCTTATTACAAATGATTCTTTAAAAAAACCACCAAAAGTTAAAAAATAAACAAATGCATACATAAATTACTAACAAACTAAAATAAATTGCCCCCTCCTCCCCCCACTCCCCTCCGCCAAATGAATTATTCATAGACTGACATGCAGATCCATATCATAAATGTATCTCAGAATTCTTTCGCTCAATACGTAAATACAGGTGTCCCATTTTCTTTCGCTGATATGTAGAAGGCTACTTCTTTTCTTTTTTTCACATGATTTATATTATGCAGCTGTAAAAAAAAAATGATGATGATGTAGATAATAATGATCATGATGCCATCCAACACCACACACCAGACCTGTTTACCACATTTCTTCTCCTTTTTTTTTCTTTTCTTTTTGAACTCCAGGATGCTAGCATACTCAAAAAGGTCATTAACAGAAAGGTGGGGAGACCAACAACAACAACAAACAAGAGAGGCAAGGCCTTCAAGACTCACTTGTGATACACTTAAAAAAAAAAAATCCAAGCTTTCTATGTATTGAGCATAATTTCAAAATGTAATGTTTAAGATGAGAAAGATCAGTTTAAAGCAAATTAAGTCCCCTAGCATTAATTACAGAGTAATTTCCCTTTTTTACAATCAGCACCAAAATGTTTGCAAAATAAATAAAACTTCCATGCTTAGCAAAAGAAGTTCCTGTTTGAACAAAAAATGATAATAATGACTGCTCTTGTTATTGGGTCAGAATATCAGATCAAAGTGCCAAGTTTAGAGAATACACAAAATATAAATATAACAGTAAATGCAGTTTGCATATAATTAGGCTTCATTTTTTAATTTTTTTGTGCCCATCCCAGAGGTGCAATATTGTTTTAAACAAGATGACTGGAAAGAATTGAATTTTTCCTATTTTTACGCCTAATTTGGTGTCAACTGACAAAGTATTTGCAGAGAAAATGTCAATGTTAAAGTTTACCACGGACACACAGACACACAGACAAACACACACAGACAACCGAACACCGGGTTAAAACATAGACTCACTTTGTTCACACAAGTGAGTCAAAAAGTGTTAAAAATTCCCCACCTTTAACCCACCAGGTGACCACTCTGAAATTGAAAATCAAGGCCATTATGACTGAAAACCCCACTGCTTACACCATTCGCGCTATTGTTCCCAACAGCTTAACAGAAAACAAAGGCAAGTGCTTGACATTAACTCACTCAGTACGGCCAGTCCTCTCTTCTCCTCTACACAGACCCCTCGGATGTCCAGTGGGTGTCTGAATGACCCAACCTTTAGCTTCCGTCATCAGAATTGTGGTATTCTTTGTCAACATTCACGTCTTCAGTATAAGCGCCTTCCGCTTGCAATATTTTGATGATGGTAATTGGGGTGAAACGCTGTTAACGTCGTCTCTTTCACCATTTGTATGGAAAGAGTTAAGAGTTGACATCAAGCACTCCTGTGTCTGTCACTGCTAAACCTCTAGGAACAGAAAAGGAACCTGGCGTGGGAGTGACTGGTTTTTGTTATTTGTATTTGTATTTCTTTTTATCAAACATATTTCTTTGTGTGAAATTTGGCGCTGCTCTGCCCAGGGAGAGTGTGTCGCTATACTACAACGCCACCCATTTTTTTGTATCTTTTCCTACATGCAGTTTTACTTGTTTTTCCTATCAAAGTGGATTTTTCTACAGAATTTTGCCAGGAACAACCCTTTTGTTGCTGTGGGTTCTTTTATGTGCGCTAAGTGCATGCTGCACACGGGACCTCGTGTTTATCGTTTCATCCGAATGACTAGCATCCTGACCACCACTCAAGGTCTAGTGGAGGGGGAGAAAATATCGGCGGCTGAGCCGTGATTCGATCCAGCGCGCTCAGATTCTCTCGCTTCCTAGGCGAATGCGTTACCTCTAGGCCATCGCTCGACTTATGGACGTACTTCTACAAGTTTTCATTCAGGTTCTACCGGCTGTTAAACAACCAAAGGTGTTTTTTTTTAATTAAAAAAAAAAAAAATTCAAATGCCAATACATATATCCATACAACACAGAAGCAACCCCCCCACCTCCACCCCCATATGCTTTTACTTCTTTTGTTGCTAAATTAAAAATCTGTTGTTGTTTTTTTTCCCCCAAAAAAAAAATTCTGCAAAATCACGGGTAACAATGATTTCAGCAAGTTAAGTTAACACTGAGAGATCAGTTTAACTTGGTAGTCATTAAGTAAACAGGTCTGAAACAGGCACCAAAAAATACCTCTGCACCCTTCCATACACATACACATAAAAATAAAACACCCCCCAAAACCAAAAAAAACCCCAACCTTTGTCATAAAGCTGGGTCACAAAAAAGCCAGCAGTTCTTCTTCTTCTACACAGCACCTTTGCTTCAAACAGAAAAAAAACAAAAACAACAACCGTACTCCACCTCAACCCACAAAAAAAAATTCCAAAAAAATCACCCAACCAAACAACAAAACACTCCCCCTCCACCAGACGGTGTACCTTCTTCACCCCAGCGATATCCGGCAGCGCGTCCCGCGTCACACCGAAAGGTTTCGGAACGGCTGAGCTGTCGCCGCCGGAGTCTGGCTGATCTCTCAGAACCCCCCGCACTCGGATGGGGGGGATCTCGTGCGTGGTGGTGAGTTTTGGCTTCTTCTTCTTCTTCTTCTTCTTCTCCTTCTTCTTCTGCCCTTTCTCTTGGGTTTCAGGTGGTGTCTCTTCCGGCGGCTGTTTCTCTTCTTTTTGTTTGCTCTCTTTCTTGCTGGCCTTTTTGGCGTCCATTTTTTTGTCCTTGGGTGGTTGTGGCTCCTGCAGTGGTGCTGGTGCTGCCTCTTTGGGGGTGGGTTCTGCCTGGAGTTCTTGGCCTTGCTCCATTTCTTTCTCTTCCTCCTCCTTCTCCACTTCCATCACTGCTTGGCCGGGTTCTCCCGCCATGGGTTGGCCTCCGGTGTCTTCTTCCTCCTCTTCCTCATCTTCTCCTTCGTTCTCATTTTCTTCGTCGTCTTCGTCGTCGTCTTCATCTTCGTCTTCATCCTCGTCATCCTCGTTCTCATCATCGTCTTCATCCTCGTCGTCGTCTTCGTCATCGTCGCCCTGCGAGACGGCACCAGCGTTCTTCGGTCGCAGCATCTGCATCTGCGCCATCTGGTTCATCTGCATCATCTGCATGCGCTGCATGTACGCCATCTGGGCCATTTGCGCCATCTGCATCTGGCCCCCGTACATCTGCGCCCGGGCCCGCATGGCTGCCTGCTGCATGGTCATCTGCTGGGCCCGCATCTGCTGCTGCTGTGGCGACATCATCTGCGGCATCTGCTGCTGCTGGGGCAGGCGGGGCATCATGCCTCCCTGCCCCGGCATGCGCTGGCCCATCATCATCTGCTGGCCCATCATCATCTGTGCCCGCTGCTGCTGCTGCTGTAACGTCATCCCCTGGGGGCGGGCTGGCTGACCCTGGGGTGGGGCCGGACCCCCTCCCCCTCCTCCTCCTGCCGCTGCCCCGGGGCCCGCCCCTCCTGGGGGCTTGGGGGCCAGCTGAGGCAGGGAGCTTTGCTTGGCCCCCGCGTCCTGGGCCCCCTGGGGGTTCACCACCTGGTTGCCCGGCGGCGACGGGGTCGCGTCCTGACCTCCCCCGTCCTCCTGACCTTGACCCTGAGCCTGAGCCTTCCTCTGGCTCCTGGCCGAGAGCAGGGCCTGGCGCTTGGGGGGTCCCTTCTTGCCCTTCTCTTTTTTCTTCCCCTCCTGATTGCCGTCAGGTGGACACAATGAGGTGGTGGTGGTGGTGGTGGTGATAGTTGGGGGAATTGGGGTTTGGTTGGGGGTGGGTGGTGTGGTGGGGTTGAAAATGAGAGCAAAAAAACCCAACAAAAACAACAACAACAACAAAAAACCCAAACAAAACAAATATCACAAAACATCTGAGAGTAATATATCCTATATGAGGGGGGAGAGGGGAGGGTGGGGTGGGGGCCAAACAACTTTGATGACGGGGGAGGGGTGTGTGTGTGTGTGTGTGGGGGGGGGGGGGGGTATGTTGAGAGCAAACCATCTGAGAGCCAAAAGACTTTGATGATGGGGGACGTGCCTGCCATTCACTGGATAACTATCATCTTCATTCACATAAATTTTTTTTTTTAAACCCAAAAAAACCCTCCTTCCCTTCCTCATCCTCCTACATAACTAACGCCTTGTTTACTTCACCATGATAATGATGATGATGGTGATGACAATAACAACAAAAATATCAACGATATTAATAATAAAGATAACAATACTAATAATAATAATTATCATTATGCCGATAATCATAATGATAAATATTGTAAATTTGATATTATCACTACTACCAATAAATAGTAATAATAATACCAATAGTAAAGTAACAATAATAACAATGATAATATATCCTTCCAATCTACTCTAATCTCTGTCTTTGTCTCTATCCTGTAAAGTGGCGAGTTTTTTGTCGGTTTTTTTTTTTTTTTTTTTTTTTTTGTTCCTCATTACCAGCTCTGTGTGTGTACATGTGTGCATGCATGTGTGTGTATCTTTTTTTTAAATTGAAAAAAAAAAAAATTATATCTTCTTTACTTTTTTTTTTTTTTTTCCAGAAGTGGATGAGAAACAGAGACAAAAGATTTAAAAGTATGCAGTTTTCAATCAAACACACAGAAAGAAAAGATTTGCTCTGTCCCAAATTATCTCTAAAAAAAAAAAAAGGATTGTTGAAGCACAATATTTCAGTCAAAAATAAATATAAGAAGAGAAAAATAATAGACAAATATGAACTGACACAAATAAATAAATTCACACACACACAGACACAGACACAGACACACACACACACACAATGTTCATACCTCTCCTCCTGGTTTCTCCTCGTAAGGGTCATCGGATGGGTCAGACATGGCCGACTGCGGGGGAGAGTTTCCTCGGCTGTGACCTAAATCTTGGCCAATCAAAAACACCCACAGTTTCAACAGAATGAACACAACGCATCTTAACGACACATTATGTGAAACACAAAACATGTAACTGAGTGGTTCCCAATCATGGACACGCATCTTCCTCAGCTGCAGCCTCTTTGTTGATCTATGACCTGGTTTCCTCAACTACGACCTCTCTGTTGATCTATGACCTGGTTTCCTCAACTATGACCTTTCTGTTGACCTATGACTTGGTTTCCTCAACTATGACCTTTCTGTTGACCATAACATAGCTCCCTAACCTGTTTGCAACCTTTCTGTTGACCTCTGACTTGGTTCCCTCAACTATGACCTTTCTATTGGCCGTAACATAGCTTCCTAAACGGTTTGTAACCTTTCTGTTGACCTCTGACTTGGTTCCCTCAACTATGACCTTTCTGTTGACCATAGCATAGCTTCCTAAACTGTTTGTAACCTTTCTGCTGACCTCTGACTTGGTTCCCTCAACTATGACCTTTCTGCTGATTGATGAGTTTTCATAAACTATATCCTTTCTGTTGACCTATGATCTGGTTTCCTCAACTATAACCTTCCTGTTGACCTGTGACCTCGTTTCCTCAAATCAAAACTTTCTGTTGACCTATAATAACGCCCTCATGTTTTATGACATGCTCAAAAAAATGAATGAAAAGATGACAGCAAACACAGTAAATGGTGACTCAATTTCTCATGTGAACATGTCATGGGACAATAATTATTAGGTGACTGCTCTAACCCACCATCCAAAAATATTAAAAGTATGAAAATGTCATTACAGCATAGTCAAATAGGGTTAAAAAAAACAACAACAACAAAAACCCCACAACAACAACCAATACATAAGAAAACAAATATACAAAGTTATGTATTAAAATAAAAACAAAAACTAACCAACAAATAAACAAACAAATGTACAATTTTTAACAAGAACCCCATAAATCCTATGGGAATAACAGGTTTATGCACTGAAACGTCAAGAATAAATATATCACAGAAAAACATGTAAAACGGTATACACAGACAAATGCAAGGAAAAAATGAATGTGCTCATAATGAATTCACACAATGGTACAATACTGACAGTGTTTGCACAAAGCTAAGCTCTGTCAATGTTTCTGGGCACCTCCAGTCTGTTGGGTTGTCATGAAGTTAATACCTGTTCAGAAAAAAACTTTTTTCTTTTGGCCACACACAAAAAAAAAAAATGTGTGTGTGTGTGCTGTGCATGTACATGTGTGTGTATATGAGAACACACTCAAACTGTAGACATTCATATATATAATATGATATGAGAGAGAAATTTAGAAACAGCAAGGTAATATGATGGAAACAGACTGACAGAATTGAAATGACCAACCACAAAATCAAATGACCAATAAAAACAAACAATGTCCACATCAGAATTCTTATACAACATACCCATATTTTTTTTACAAAGTACCAGTTTCTCTTTATGCTGTAATGCCTTTTGCAAGAACAAGGCAAGAACTATCGGAATCTTTAGTATTACATTATGACTTCAACTAACTTAATTCAAACTGAGAAGGTGTTTGAAAGCTTTGGGTTTAATAAAAAACCAAATAAACATTACTTAGTGAGAGAGTAATACAGAAGCACAAAAGGTTTATGCACTACAACATTTCATTTATATATATATATATATATATATATATATATATATATATATATATATATATATATATTCACACACACAATGAACACAAGTCAAACCAGCACCACACCTTTGCACAGTTCAATCCCAAATGATCTCTTCTGCCAGAATACACACAAGGCTTAATCCTGCACACACACACACACACACACGCACACACACACACACTACACACACACGCACACACACTACACACACACCACAAACCCACCCCACTTCTTTCTTCCCACCCACACAACACCCCTTCTGCCAAAAACTCTCCTCTCTCCCCTCCCCTCCTTCTGTCACCCTCCTCCCTCTTCTCTCCCTACCCCCCACCCACCCACACACCCCCACTCTCCCCACACTTCCCCTGCCCTCTCTCAGAATGATTCTTGCCAAGAACTACCAACACCACCACCACAAGAATCCGGACACAACATTAGAGGGGAAAAAAAACAAAACAAAAAAACCCCCAAAAAACCACCCGCACGGTGATTTTCAAGTTAATTAGCCGTTAGGTCTCGGTATAAAGATACCCTGGGAACACTCCAATGACAGGGTCCGTCACTGATGATGATACTGCACAGCTCTGGCTGACCTATGACAGGTCGCATGGCGAGCACAGCTAGTCAGATCATGACGAGGATGACAAGAAGAAAAAAAAAGTATAAAAAAATAATAATTAAAAAAAAGAGAGCGAGAGAGGGGTTAACGGCAATGTCAGTGCAAGAGGCGGGTAATCATTGTACCCTGAATGAGAAGGGGTTATTATGTCATTATTGTTGTACTTGACAACCTTAATACACCAGGTGTGATTACCGTATCTAACAACCTTAGTTATTTTTTGGTTCAGGGGGGAAGGAGAGAGGGTGGCGGTGGGGTAAGAGGTGTTGGTGTGTGTGTGTGTGGTTGTGTGCGTGCGTGCGTGCGTGTGTGTGTGTGTGTGTGTGTGTGTGTGTGACGTCATATCAAATTCATTTACCCCTGTATCTACCTTTTATATTTTTTCCAACAATCTATGATACCTCCAGACCACCACCACCCTAAAAAAAAAAAAAAAAATTTTAAAAAAGACAAAAAAAAGACAAAAAACAACTATGTCATAGTATTTGTTTAACTCTTAATGTACCTTTCATTTGCGAAACTGAAAAAACAGCAACACAGAAACAACCTTTATATGTGGATGAGTATTCACATGTTTCAATACATACTTTTCCACACACTTTAAAAAAAAAAAACTAAAAAAAACCTGAGGTAACAGAGCATTTACTCGCATTTTTATGCATCTTTCCTTTATTAACCCTTTCACCGCCAGTCAATTTAGAGTACAAAATTACCTTGTGGTATTGACACAGAAAAGAGAGTGGCTAAGAACAGCTGAGGATTCCCCCTGTGATGAAAAGAAAATATGGCCTATCCTACCACCGAACATTAAGAGCAGTAGGTTCACAGATAACAGACCCATGAATGGTCACCTTTCAGTGACACGGGTTCTCTACAACGCCTGTGCATAAATGCGAGCTTGGCGGTGAATTGGTTAATAGAAAAGGAAGGAAAAAACTACATGTGACAGTCACATATAACTCAATTCCATTATTTCTATGTTATGTTTTGAGGATTAAATTGTTGTTATTGCAAAAGCATGTGGTGTGTGTGTGTGTGTGTGTGTGTGTGTGTGTGTGTGTGTGTGTGAGTGTGTATTTGTTTGTGTTTGTTTATGCTTGTGTCTGTGTGTGTGCTATCTGTGTTTGCACTAAGTGTGTGCTAGACTTTGGAAAAATAACTGCTTGTATACATGTGTGTGTGTGAGTGTGTGTGTGTGTGTGTGTGTGTGTGTGTGTGTGTGTGTGTGTATTTATGAATGTGTATGCATGCATGTGTGTGTGTGCGTGTGTGTGTGTGTGTGTGTGTGTTTGTGTGTGTCCACGCATGTGTGTGCATGTGTGCGAGTATGTATGTATGTATGTGTGTGTGTGTGTGTGTGTGAGTGTGTGAGTGCATGCGTGCGTACGTGGATGTGTGTGTGTGTGTGTGTGTGTCTCCCTGATGAGAGCAGCTGTACTTCCATGCACGGATATCTGCTGTGGCTGAAGTATAACATTATACAATACAATACAACATAACAGAACAGAACACAACGCAGCACAACACGGTACTATGCGATAAAGCGACAAGGGAGGGGCTGCAAGTGTTGGCAGACCACGTTCCCTCAGCACAAAAACCCTGCAATCACAGCCCTTGTCGTGAGCACTGCCAGACACGATTGGTGAGAAGCTAGTCTATCATTGGTGACACACAATACAATATATTTAATTCTATTCACACACACACACACACACACACACATTTTCGATGATCTTAAACATATGCTCTCACACACGCTCGAGTGCATGGATACAGACACACTGATGGGACACATGCACACACACACACACACACACACACACACACACGCTTTTTCAGTTTTTGCCGTGGCAAAGCACAGTGACATACCACCACAGTGATTGAACTAAAGTATCAGTGCTTAAAACTGACCAAAGTGCCAAGCACAAAAACATGCTCAGAGTCAGACAATACCCACATATATGCAACACACACACACACACACACACACACACACACACACACACACAGACACATACACACACACACACACACAAAGAAGCAGAAAGACACAGAGAAAATAAAAAGGCAAGAAAACAAACACGCACACACACACATGCACACACACATGCACACACGCACAAACACACAGCTAAAGAAAAAGATGAAAAATGAAGCGAAAAGTGATGACTTACAGACAGGCACAACTCTTCGTTCTGTGAGGATATGACAATGGTATTTGTGAATCTGAAGAGAGAGGTTAAAAAAGGTAAGGAATGTTGCATGTGTGTGTGTGTGTGTGTGTGTGTGTGTGTGTGTGTGTGTGTGTGTGTGTGTGTGTGTGTGTGTATGTGTAAGCATGTATGCAAATATGCCTATATATAAGCGTATCATAAGAGGTGTGTGTGGGTGTGTGTGTGTGCATGCGTTCATGTGCATGCAAAGGATTAGGAAACTAGTGAAAAACATGTTTCAAAATTCTTGACACTATCAAAATAAACAGAAAAATATTCATGTGATATGTATGCCATGAGACAGCCATGAAAGCAGCACACAAAATGACCCATTCTTCAAAATACAAGGTATGAAAATGAAAATGATTAGTAGTAATAAAAAAAAAACATGATCAATTTCCCTCAGAAGTATTCCAAAAGGAAACCAGTTCTGTTAACAAAGTTTCAAAACCACAAGCATTTAAAGTAACATCCAACAACTAAAACGACAAAAATTAAAACCGAAGCATGCATGATTCTTTTTTTATCCATAAAAATGAGTTTTATAAAAAAAATACACTAAACACAAACTTTTTAAATGAAAACAAAGACACATTCATACATGGCACACATGCAAATCAAGCTTAATAATAATAATTAAAAAAAAGCATGCATTTTGCATAACAAACCAACTTTTGACACCCAGTACACTAAGCTGCAGAAGTTGAACATCAAACTCTGGTGCTCAGGAAAAGAGAAAAAATAGAGCACAGGTAAGAAAAAAAAAAAATAAAAAAAATAAAATATAAATAAAAGAGAAAGAGTCACCTCTTCTGTTCTGATGTAATGCCTCTCGAGCTTTCACTGTGGAGATTGAAGATGAAAGCAGAAGATGAAAATGATCAAATGATGAGGCTTGATTAATAATAATTCTAATGTGCGATAAAGAATATATATATATAATAATATATTATTTGGAGACAATGCACAACAGAGGAGCCAGAACAGCGTACACTGATGATGCCTTTGAAGCAGAGTGTCACAGAGAGCGAGGGGGAAGTAATCAGAAAACAATATTCTCATATCTTTTTGATGCCTTTTTTCAGGCCCATCGTGTGTATTAACTTCTGAGTATTAAACACACTTATGCAGTTCTGGTTCTGTGCATATTACATATATACACATATTAGGCAGTCCTAACTGTATGTGTGCATACAAGTTTATTAGTAAATAATTTTATCACAATACAATATTCGCAATATTAGAGAAAGCTTAAAACTGAATGAAATGTTCAACTGATCTCTCGCTTGGCTCTTTTCTTTTTTTCATTTTTTTTTCTTTTAAAAAGTTGGTGGATGGTACTACACAGCTGTGTTGACTGTTTCACAATGCTTTAAAATTTATTCCCCTGTGTGTGTGTGTGTGTGTGTGAACATGCATGTGAATGGCATGTGTGTGCACATGAATAGTTCATTCTCTAAGTGTATGCAAACAGGAGCGTGCACACACACACACACACACACACACACACACACTAAACAACAACCACGACATAATCTCTCTCACACCCCCTCCCAACCCCCCCCAACACACATGCTCACATTCTCACATTCTCATACGCATTCTCTCTCTCTCTCACACACACACACACACACACACACACACAAAGGTAGAGGCATACTCGCACAAACATTCATGCCTGCATGCATGTGCATGTGGACGCACCCACACACCTGACAAATACCCCTCATCCCCACTCCTTCACACCTTCCTCCCTCCACAGACACACACACACACACAAAACAGGAAAGTCCACGACTGGGACTTGTCACCATGACAGATCCTAATCCAAGAGAAACAAATCTGGTCCATTCCTGATGAATGGTCCTGACACCCCTTTCTGGCCTCACTCTCCTTATATCAGCCTGTATTTTCCCAGGAAACTGAACGATGCATGAATGATACGGATATTTATACAGTGCCTATCCTCTAAGTCACATCACATTCACTCTGGGGGAAAGTATGACATCAAATTACAAATTTCGAGATGCTGGCCTAAAAACTAATCTAGTCTTCTGAGTTGATATCAAGTTAAGGATGTTACTTAAAACTAGTCTAAACAGTCTTCTTCGTAAAATAAATCCGTTTCTTTCCAACATTTATAAACAAATGTTAGCACAGTCAAACTGTTGCCTTCATATACCATCTAGTTCAAGAGTTAGTAATGGAGAATGTGAGAACTTCCTGACAGCATTGATTAGTAATAATAATTTATA
Organism: Babylonia areolata; assembly: GCF_041734735.1. Lineage (NCBI taxonomy): Eukaryota > Metazoa > Mollusca > Gastropoda > Neogastropoda > Buccinidae > Babylonia > Babylonia areolata. The sequence continues at coordinate 6,139,314 of NC_134892.1, read as the reverse complement.
ATAGATAATATTTTCAGTGAAAGGCAGTTGGAACCCAATCCCATACAACAAAAGTAATATCCAGAATCCCCACAGAAAATTTTCTTTCTTTCTTTTTCTTATTCTGAGACACAAAAGAAGACCCCATGCCATGAAGAAATATATGTTCAGAAAGTGAAATATTAATGCCAGAAACAGCAGGAATGTTTCAAGACAGGACAGTTTTTCACATACCATCTTGATCTGCAAAGAATCCCCAAATAAAAATAAAAATTGATCAAAAAGGAATCCCAAAATAAACACTCAAACTAGTTGATCAACAACGCATCCCAAATATACACTCAAATTGATCAACATGGAATCCCAAAATAAACACTCAAATTGATTGATACAGAATCCCAAAGTAAACACTCAAATTGACTGACATCAAATCCCAAAATAAACACTCAAACTGAACTGACACAGAATCCCAAACATACACTCAAACTGACTGACATGGAAACCAAAAATAAATACTCAATTGACACGGAATCAAAAATAAACACTCAAACTGACAGAAATGGCTTTAAAAAACAACAACACACTCTTGAAGTGATCACCATGGAACCCCAAAATCAACACTCAAATCGATTGATATGGAATCCCAAAATAAACACCTAAACTGATCAATTTTCCAAGCCAATCTGTCTGACAGACATCTCTTTCCACAACACAAGTTATACATTTCTGCTCATACTCACATTCACTATTAAGATGTAGAGAAAGTGGGTGTTCAAAGTTAAATGAAAAAAAGAAGAAAAACAACAACAAAAAGAATGGCATCTTCATTTTGTTGATGACATTTTCTTCTTCCTCTTCTTTTGTTGTTGTTTTTTGTTTTGAATTACTATTAGATTGACTATTACTTAGCTAAGTTTCTGTGTATATGATAGTCTAAAGAAATTTGGAAAAAAAACAAACAACTGGAGTGATGGCCTAGAGGTAACGCGTCCGCCTTGGAAGCAAGAGTGCGCTGGTTCGAATCACAGTTCAGCCGCCGATATTTTCTCCCCCTCCACTAGACCTTGAGTGGTGGTCTGGACGCTAGTCATTCGGATGAGACGATAAACCGAGGTCCCATGTGCAGCATGCATTTAGCGCACGTAAAAGAACCCATGGCAACAAAAGGGTTGTTCCTGGCAAAATTCTGTAGAAAAATACACTTCGATAGAAAAAACAAATAAAACTACACGCAGGAAAAAATACAAAAAAATGGGTGGCGCTGTAGTGTAGCAACGCGCTCTCCCTGGGGAGAGCAGCCCGAATTTCACACAGAGAAATCTGATGTGATAAAAAGAAATACAAATACAACAAACACAAACTGTATCCCAAAGAAGGAAAACTGTTGCCTGATTCTGGAAAGGTGGGTCAGGTTTTACCGACTATTCCTGGCTGTCAACTGTTAAACACATATTTAAAATTGGAGTCTGAGCATCCATGGACATATTCATTAAAAAAAAAACTAATTTTGTGTGTGTGTGCTAAATGATCTCTTCTCTCTCAAAACAAAGGCATTTCACAGCATCATTATAAATTCAGTACATGTAGTGATGTACCGGTACATGTGTCTTACCGGCAGATTTTTGTTTATGTTTGTATAATAAGCAGTTTTCACAACCACAACTGAATTTCTGCTAAGAGATAATAAAGCAGACTTGGCATTTGCTTATAACAATATTATAAAATCACTGTGCATACATAAAAGACAATAATGATTTCTAGGTAATCAAACCTGATACAGCCCTGAGAACACAAGATGAAAAGAAAAAAAAAAAAGAGGAAAGAAACAAAAAAACAAAAAAAACAAAAATTGTCTCACCCGAAGGATTGGGAACTCGGGGTGTTGGAGAGTAGGTGCTGGCTATCTCTTCCGCGTCTGGAACCTCTAGCGACTCATCGTAAGGCTGATTCTGGTGAATTCTGGCCTGTCGATATGAAATCACAGTCTCTGTAAGACCCACAGCTCACCCATGGCAAGAACTATGCTATGTACCAACTATTTAAAATGCAAAAGTGTTGCACGTCTGATCTAAAGCATCAGTGTAATTCAGTTTATGATTATACATTTTGTAGAAACTGCCAGACCCTCTCAGACCATCCCCTTTTCCAAGGATATCTATCTATCTATCTATCTGTCTATTTATCTATAGAAAGCAAAGCCTATCTATCTATCAATCTGTCCATCTATCTATGGAAAACAAAGTCTTTTGAAGGTTACAAATTATACATTTCATGGGTTACAGTAATTAGTTCAAACACATCCTCACAATGTTTCTTCCATATCTTTACACTTATCATATGTAATCACATCAGCAAAAAAAAAGAGATAATAATAGCAATAATTATAATGTTTCATACAAAGTGTCCCTATGATTATAAACCATAAGCTTGTAATTTCAACAACAAAAAATTTCTAAAGTAAGCTAATATGAAAATAAAAATGGAAACCAGTTTTATTGCTGGACTCACAATTCCATCCTCACTTCCTATGAGGTTAATCCCCACTCTATTGAGTTTCGCTGGGTGTACAAATATATACATGTATACATGTGTGTGTGTGTGTGTTGTTGTGTGTGAGTGTGTGTGAGTGTGCATGTGTGTGTGTGTGTGTGTGTTTGTGTGTGCATGTGCATGTGCATGGGCGTGCTTGTTTGTTCAAAAAAGAAAGAAAGATGGAGAAAGAGGGATGCGTTTTATGCCAGGAATTTATATGAACACATTGACTAGACTGTGCATGTGGTGTTTTACTTTGACTTTCTACATGTTAGGTCTTAGATGTGTGTGTGTGTGTGTGTGTGTGTGTGTGTGTGTGTGTATGTTTATGCTATAAGTGATCATTAAATCAGTTTGTTTTTTTTTATAAATTTTTTTTTATACAGAATCTGTTTACTTTTCTTCCTTTATTGGCATTTTCTTGTATAAGTTGTAGTGTCATTTCTTTACTCTGAATTTGGTATGTATGCTGAGATTACTGTGTTACTGTTATACATAAATAAATGCATTAGTGTTCTAATCTAAACAAGGATGTCATGATCAAACATTGGTTTGTTCTGTGTAGGAAATGCCTTTGCTTTTTTTTAAATTTTCATATTATATAAAAAATCTTTTAACTCTCTCCATACGAACGGCGAAAGAGACGATGTTAACAGCGTTTCACCCCAATTACCACCATCAAAATATTGCAAGCGGAAGGCTCTTATACTGAAGAGGTGAATGTTGACAAAGAATACCACAATTCTGACGACAGAAGCTAAAGGTTGGGTCATTGAGACACCCACTGGACATCCAAGGGGTCTGTGTAGAGGGGAAGAGAGGGCTGGCCGTACTGAGTGAGTTAATGTATTATATGTCACTTTTTTAACTGCAAATACATCAACAATTGCTCTTTTAGAGATAATAATATATTCTTGTATCTTGCATCTGCCTTCTCTCTTGTATGCCTTCCCAAAACGCTGAAGGTTTATTCTTTTATCCACTTTTTCTCTCTTCTGTTTACATTATAAACCTTAAAGGTCTGACAAGTTGCACCAGTTTCTCATCTCAGCTAAAATCTGATTTCCTAAACATTGGGAACTAGGAGGAGAATATGAAGTGGGTTTGTTACAATTCATCTCTTTTTTCTCACTATTAAAAGCATGAATTTTGTTGTCAGTGAGTTTTATTTAATGATGTTTTCTCTTCTTCTCCATTAGTATAATATTCATAGCAAACCACAATAATTTGATTTCATAGCAAACCACAATAATTTGATAACAATGGATGCACTATAACTGGGGGGATGAGAGTGAGGGGGTTGGGGGGACACTCATGAAGAAAAAGTCAGAAAAGAAAAAGGGTGAGAAAGAAGAAAACTCCAACCACTGTTTTCTTTTCATGTCTCCACCACGGCTCATCCAGTTAATGTAGCGAATGGGAATTCACCCGAATGACAATCCTGTAGATCCTTTATCAGCTCTGTTTAATGTGGGAGGGAACATGACTGACTAGAATATAAACTGGTCTATACTAGGATTATGGACCTCTTCAAGGGAGGGGAACACAAAGGGTTTATTTGGGGTGAGGGGTGGGGCAGGGGTTGAGGGAAGGGGAGAGGCAGGAGGGGGGATGGAGGGGGAGGAGGGGGGCAATACTCAGTTCACAGTGTACAGACATTTATTGTATGAATCTGGGTGGGACTGGCATTAAGTTCTTCTCTGTAGAGTGAAATTGGTGTACATTTGGTATTCACAAACATGATACTTTGATAGAGAAAAAGCCACAATGAAGGAAGCTTGCTCATGGCTGGCTCTAATAAGTCAGTCTGTCTCAGTCAGTGTCTGCCTTCTGTTGATACTGAAAAATAGGTTATATCACACACACACACACACACACACACACACACACACACACACACATATATATATATATTTATATATCTGCCAGCATCATGTTCACACTGGAAGATTGCTGGAAATCATGATTGTGAAATGGTAAGAAATCTATAAAAGTGTGCTAAGTAACAGACCCATAATTAAAGCACCCAACTAGTTAAAGGTTCCTAGGTTCAATCTCAGAAGCGTTTGGTGGGTAATGAGTGAAGATTACTTTGGTCTCCAATACCAACAGATATGCTTGCAGACCTATTACTACATAAACTCTCTCCATGTGTGTGTGTGTGTGTGTGTGTGTGTGTGTGTGTGTGTGTGTGTGTGTATATATATATGCATTAAAGTTCAGGATACAGATCAGTTACCCTGCAGCAGCCAGTTTTGGCCATCACTGCAGTGGGCTCAAGTGATTTCAATTTCAGTTTCTCAAGAAGGCATCACTGCATTTGGACAAAGCCATATATGTTACACCACATCTTAGGCAGATGCCTGACCAACAGCATAACCCAATGCACTAGTCTGGCCTTCGACTGCATGCATATCTGTGTACACAGATGAGTAGATTTCTTCTACAGATTTTTGCCAGATGATAACACTTATGTTGTCATGGGTTCTTTTTCAGTGCACCAAGCGCGTACTGCACATGGGCCCTTGGTTTATCATCTGAGCCTAATGACAGAAGGCTCAGTTATATTTCCAGTCAAACTTCGGTGAAAAAGCTTGGGAGTTTACTATTTTCATTATTTAATTCCTCGAGTTTCGTGTCTGCGTTGTGTAAACATAGGATCATCCAGTATTCACCAAGTACGACGATATTCACCAACAAGTTGATGTTGGTGACGTAAGTGAACGAAGATGAGGAAAGAAAAAGAAGGCATGTGCTGACATTCGATACATACCAAACGTAGGTCTGATGCGGTGATTACATTAGCAACGAGCGATTTTTGCATTTCATCAAAACATCGAATGAACAAAATCCTTTTCATTAGGTTCATACAACTGTAATATCATTCGGTAACCTTCCTACTTTGAATAACGTGATGAGAAATATCACGATTAGCGATTCAACACTTACATCGTCGTCGTGTGGGTCCATATTGTCTTGCTTTGGTTTCTTGCAGGAACGCGTTATAACAGCGCATGATAACCCACAGTTTCGCAGCTGTAACCATATATATTATGAATTACTATAACTATAAAAGCGTTAAGCAAAAAAGTGAAAGTAAGATTATAGTGATAACGTGTGCAGCATTTCCAGTAATATGATTTACTCATGTTATTCCGGTTTACTCTTACATACGAAACTGATATCTCAACATGTCACTTCCGTTTCAGTCGTGTTTGGTTTTGTCAACATAATGCGAAATGAGAGGGTTCGATTTTTCTCCTTACAGTGCAAATTTGCCCACGCTTGGCGGATTAGTTTAGAAGAATGAGTCGGCAAGGTAAACGAAGCGTCATAACGGTTGAATATCAACGTTCCAACGTGGACAGCGACAGGGGCAGTCCTGTCAACAGGGAAACCAAATATAAACAATCTGTGCTTTTCCACGTTGATTCTGCTCCGAACGTAACCACTATCGCTGCTGCTGAATCTCCAAAACTTCGTTCTTCACGGTAAAAATAGTGCTATTCTTTTTCTTGGATAAGTTATTCTAAGTTAACTGAAACAGACCACAAGAGTTTAGGTTTGGTTCAGCTCGCCGGCTCATTACAAATGACAAAATTAAAATCACTGTCTTTGATAGCATAATAGGTCTAGAAAACACACCCAATTCTCACTTACCCCCCGGACATCACCTTTTCTCACCCCCAGTTTTTAATTTCATTTGTTGCTTTGTACTTTATTTACCACACTCTTTTTCTTTTCTTTTTTCTTTTTTTCTTTTTGCAACGCTGTTTAAATGTGTGTGCAACTGCATGTGATTGAGTACCTGCCCCCCTCCCCACCCCCAGTGCAATTAGTCGACTGGTATGGATCCCATATGAATGCAGTATGAGTATACACAAGTTTCTCTCTGTTCACCTGGCAATGGGATACACACACGCCCACTCAAAGCTCTCTTGCAGGACTCTTGAGCAGAGCGAATGAGAAGCAATGATAGTGTTCAGGCCTTGCCGTACTGGCATGCACCCAAGTTGCCATCCACAGGTCGTTTTCTCCATGCAAAATTCTGGCCTCTGCTACAGGAGAGCATTTTTTGACACACATCGTTCATCCATCCCATCTCCACCATTTCAACTATAGCTTCATGTGATATAAACAAGGAGTCAGGAGAGCTTTGCAGCGTAGACTGCTGTTCTAATTAACTACAAACTGAGTCTCCTCATGATAATGCAAATATTTGGCTCTGTTCCACTCTTTTTTGTTAGTTTTAATGCAAGAGAAGGGACCAGTGGTGGGTGAAGGAGATATCTGGTTGTTAATGTTATCTGTCAGATGTGGGTACCAGAAAAAGTGTCAGGAAACATTTATCCAGACTATATGGTAGGGTTTGGGTTGTAACTTGTGTTATTTTGTCTCCCAGAGAGAGGTGAATACTGGAAGCCTGTGGAATGTAAATGTTCAGCTGACCATAATTTCAGATAGCATTTCATTTTCATTTAACTCTTTAAGGCTGGAATACATTCTTTTATTACATCCCATTCATTTGTCAACATTTTATATCATCTGTCTAATTAATAAACAGATTTAGAATTAGAGTACCAGTTCTGTGCAAAACTAGGTCATGTCTCATTCCATTTCACTGTTTACAATGCTGATGATACCCAGGCAACCCAGCATCCTTGTTATATAATTCAGAAGTAGGATGGTTCACAATGTATGTGTTATTGGAGAAAGATTAAACTGTGAGTGTTTCATATGCAGTCATGTTAAAATTTAAATCCCAGGATGTTGTTGTGAGCCATTTTCACCATTTTGCCAGACTCCAGAAAAATCACTGTGAATTGCCACAAACACACGTGAAGAATATGTTGTGCTTTCCTCAAAGTGAAACGAACAACTCAACAAGGAATTGAATAAGCATGATTGCTGTTATGTGCGCACTTTTTCACCCGTCAAGTTTACAAATTGAAGTGACCATCTTTTGAATATTTACATTTTGGTCAGTTCAGCACAGTAAAACGTTGACAGAATTCTTTCGCTTTTATTACTGTTGTCGTGTTGATGTGTTCTGTTTGAAGTTAGAATGGTTACTGGATCAGCCCTGTGCTGATTTGTAACACATTTCAATTAATTTAAAGTAATTAGATATTTTCTCTGAATATTTCAAAAAAGGTTTAGAGAGTGCACTTGGAATATGTTAAGTTGCTGTGAATACTGTCAGTTGCATGGTGCTGATTAGCTGGCCACAGCACAAAACCATACCTGTGTATTGTGTACCACACAGCGAGCTGGCCTCACTGTTCACTTATCACCCAGGAAATCCTGCAGGCTTGTGTGTGGCATTACTGGTAATGTTTACTTTGGTAGCATGTAAAAAACACAACCAACAACGCATCCCAGTCATTATTTAACTTTATTTTGTTATGCTGATGCATTGATTGTATCATGCTGACTGCTCTGGACAGTATTGTGCTTTTGTTGTTTTTTGTTCTTGTTTTTTCTTTTGGATTATGTAAAAATAGAGGGGAAAAAAAAGCAGAAACAAAAACACTGCAGTATACTGTGCAGCTGGAACGGGAACTGAATTCTACTTCCGCATCTTCACAACTGCAATCTGTCTGTCACTATTTTTCAGATCATGTTCTTCAGTTCCATGTCCTCATTATGTGCAGGTCTGTTCTGCTTGTGTCTCAGTTAATCCCCTTCATTGTGTGTACACAGGCTGAAACAGTGAAAGTTAATGCTCATTTTTAAGATCCTGTTATCCATGTCAGTGTAAGTTTGGTTATGTAAAGCACAAACATACCCTTCAAAACAAAATAATGCTGCCTAAAGCTAGTAAAGGACAGTATAAAAATGGTTATCACTGTCATGCATATATATGATAAAAGTGCATTTGGAAAATGAATTTATGTATGGAATGGGTCTTGACTTAAGTCAAAAGGATCACATTGTCATGGTTTGTGGTATATAATACTAATGAAGTAAATGGGAAGAGTTTCCCATTTACAGAATGGGTGAAGAATTCTCTCTAATCAAGACTCTTGATGACTGGTTTGCAGAGCAGGTGAACTTGCAGCTGTTCTGACCAGTCATTTGATCTTTCTCAACTGGGTCATCATAAGCAAGCTTCTTTTGTGACATAGTCCATGATGTGAACAATGGTTTTATAATTGTAATGTCCAGTGTATCAAAGCCAACTCGGTGGAGGAGAATGGCTGGAAATTAAAATGTTGAACTGGTATGTTCTGTATTCCACTGCATTTCACAACTAGAAAGTGATGATGGCTTTGTTTCAGCATCTGATTTTGTTTCCCATATTAGTAGAAGTTTTTTTTTTTTTTGTTTTTTGTTTTTTTTTGCTTACAATGTTTGTCTGCTCAATGTCAAACCCAAGAGGAGTAAAAAAAAAAAATTCTTTTAGTTTAAAACTGCAGTCATGAGAAATCAGTAAGTGAAGTACTGGCTTGCTAACACATTGATGGATCATTTCATATATTGCATCATGATGCCATGAATGACTTATGACCAACACCAAACCTAATCCATAAAATACAATTCAGTTTTTTTTTAAGATATGTGTGTGGGGGACATTAGGACATTCCTGTTTCAGAATCCTAAATTCATGGACCTCTTTTAATAGGAATTTTCATGCATAGTTGAAATGACCCCCAAAAACTTATTATGATGATAATGATAAATCAAATGAATGTTGTTCACAATCCATTTTCACTATTTTCTTACTCTATTTACTAGATTATTTGATTTCAGGTTAAATAGAGATTCAGTCATTAAACTCACATGCAGTCATCTTGTGAGGACACAGAACTTTACAGTTACACCAGCAGTGATGTGTTCTTTCAGTCTGTGCCAGAGTGCTAAGCAACTTTTTCCTCCATTGTTCTCCAACAGTTTTAAATTTTACATCATTTCACTAACTGATCTATCTAAATTCTTGTTCAAGGTTGGGTGGCATTTCAATTCTCTCCTCTTGGTAGTGTGTTGTGTCCGACAATGATGTGTCTATGCACTTCTGTCTCGTTTGGTGTGGACTTGTATTTAATATGGCTATGGGGTCCCAGTTTGGATCTACATGGGCCAAGTTGTGCGAGGCCAAGTTGTGCGAGGCCAACAGGACTGCTGCAGCTGTTCAGAAGAGGCAGGCCAGAAAGTCACGGGCAAACAAGCTCCCTGACAATGATATGCCTGTCTTTGTCTGCCCCAACTGTCAGCGAACATTTTGTGCGCAGATTGGACTGTTCAACCATCTGCGCATTCACAGATAGATTCATGAGCATCCTCCCCCCCACCCCACCACCACCCTCCCCCCATCCCCCAGCTGGATGACAACGATGGTCATCATCGATCTCGATGGACACACCACCACCACATGGGCATCCACAGTGAGGGCAGGAAAATCGCCCAGGCTCTTTGGTGTTGAGCTGCTAATGCCTCCCTCTTCTCATGGACCTTGCTGATGCTGTTGTGGCGCTTCTTCTCAAAGCTGTCATGTGTATGCTTTGTTAACTGGTGCATGCAAGCTGGTCCTATCATGTGCATGCTCCTCTAATTGTTTTGTGGAAATTCCAGTGTGCACACTATTGGCCTTTATGCAGTCTATAAAGCATTTTTTGGGGGGTCCTTCTCACTTTTTTGGAGGGGGGGGCAAGGCAGAGTTTGCTATGGAGGATCTGCAAGCTTGGGGATTCTGGAGTCACGTGTTCGGATAACGTACCTAGTCCAACAAATCTGGGTTTTTAGGATGATGGTTTTGATGCTTATGGCCTAGCGCCTGTGCTCTGTCCAAGATATCTAGATGAGTGCAGTAGATCTGTGATGTGTGTGTGTGTGTGTGTGTGTGTAGTTTGTTAGTCACAGTTTGGTGTGTGTACGTAACATTGATGTAATGTGTTATGCAAACAAAAGTGTTTTTGTAAAGCACCTGGAGCAGATTTCTGGTTAGTGTGCTATATAAGTATCCATTATGATGATGATGATGATGATTATATTGTCCTTCCACCATATGCCAAGGATAATGCACAGACTGCACATGAAGGAGTGATCCAGGGACATGATGTATTCCCTAGACATGGTCCAGGTCTCACACCAGTAGAGATGATGACCGTCTTGTACACCTTCAGCTTGGCTAACAGCTTGCAGTTGTTGACTAATTTACACAATTAATTACCTCCAGCAGTTTCAAATTCATGTACCCCTGAAAACGGAGTATGGCTGCCTACATAGCAGGGTAAAAATGGTCAAACACATAAAAGCCCACTTGTGTACATATGTACGAGTGAATGTGTCAGTTGCAGCCCACGAACGAAGAAGAAGAAGAAGAAGAAATTCATGTGACTAACCATGCCATACACAAAGCTCAACCATGCCATACACAAAGCTCACAGCAAATTAATTTTGTGTGTGTGACTTGCAGTCTGGTTTTTGGTTTCATTCATGAATCAATGTGAATATGATTGAAAGAACTTTCCATGACCTTATATTTACTAATTTAGTTAGTTATAACAACCTTCCAATATGGGAAATAACTCCGCTATTTCTACGCTTGGTGTGGGAATGTGCATCTATGCTGATAGACACAGTGACAGTTCCAGGCTGGTTTACTGGGGCAAGGGGAAGTAATGCATGCAGATTTACTTGGGAGGAATAGGGTTAAGTTCCACTGAATCTCGCTCCATTCCCATTTAACTGCATTTTCTCAATGAACATCAGTGGGTGCATGTGAAACGGTCTAGAAATTCCAAGGTCACTTGTCTGTGTGTGTGTGTGTGTCTGTGTCTGTGTGTGTGTCTGTGTGTGTGTTTGTGCTGATGATGGTTTATACCACAGTTGATTATGTTTCATCATTTCAGCTTCCCGAGGGACACGCTGACGTCCAGTCTGGAATCGCTGAACTTGGGTGGTGCTGCCAGTGGATTGCCCCTTAGTGGACTTGCTCCTGCTCAGGACGTGCCGTCATCAGCCTCCATGGATGGGACAGGGTAGGTCGAGATGAATGTTCACCGTGACAAGTTGTTTGCTGGGTTTTTTTTATTATTATGGGGCCATGGGGCTCTAACCCTTCACATTGTTGCAAACGGAAGCAAGAAAGCAATATATAAAAATTTCTGTTAAAAAAAAAAAAAAGAACAAAAATACAAACAAACAAAAAACCACATATATCAGGTGTCCCCAAAAAAGTGAACCGCTTTTTGACAAATATTTTCTCAATGATAGAGAAACCGAATTCATTGAAAATTTTCACACAGTAACCTTAGGGTATCATCAACAAGTCTGCAAAATATCTAAAAGTTTGGACGCAGATTATGCGAGTATTGTCAAATTCAAAACAGCATGTCAAAAAATCCAGTATCAGAGGAAAACTCACTATTTCAGTTTATGCTCAATGTGGACTCCATCTTCCTCCACGACTAAACGAAGCCGTTTCTTCCAAGCAGAAATGCTTTTACATATTTCTTCCACCGATATCTCCTCCTATAATATAATCATCCTGTCCTTTAACGCCTGTCACTGTGTGAAAATTTTCAATGAATTCAGTTTTTCTATCACTGAGAAAATACTTGTGAAAAAGCGTTTCACTTTTTTTGGGACACCCGATATATGTGGTTTTTTGTTTATTTGTATTTTGTCTTTTTGTTCATGTTTTTTTTTTTTAAACAGAAATTTTTATACATTGCTTTCTTGCTTCCGTTTGCAACAATGTGAAGGGTTAGAGCCCCATGGTAAACACCATATAAATGCACCTTTTTTTTTTTTTTTTTTTTTTACTTCTACAGTTATTGTTGTTGTTTTTGTTATTGTTATTATTAGTTGTACTGTTATTTATTATAATATTCTTATAATATTATCATGATTATTAATACTTTTGTTGTCATTATTTCTATCATTTCTTCTTCTTGTTTTGTTTACAAATTCATATATTTATTTTTATTTGTTTTATTTATTTATTTTTTATTCTTTTTTTTCCCCCTGACTAAGCGTGCTATATTCTGCTGATCCGGCAACTGCTAAGCAGATGTGGTGTAGGGTGTATAGTCTGAACGCAGTGACGCCTCCTTGAGAAATTGAAACTGAAATAATTATCTGTATATCAATCATTATCGTTATTATTGTTACTTTGATTATTGAATTGCTTTATGAATGCATATGATGATTATCATCATTACAGCTACTGGTATCACTATTACATTATCATTACTAATAGTATTACTGATATTATTATTATTATTGATAGTGAATGATGTGGATGAATGTCACTCAGAGACGAACGCTGTGTTTCACATGGACTCAGTGGAGTTACTACTAGTATTGTTATCATGTTATCATTATCTTTCGCCGTCCGTATGGAGAGAGTTAATGTTTTATCATTACCTGTAAGCGCAAACATGGGCACCATGACAGAGTCAGTTAGGTGTTGAACTTCAGATCCAGTGTTCGCCAGTGACCAGGGTTCGAGGCCCCGTGCTGGCCTGGTGATGTGCGACGGGCGCAGTAGCCGAGTGGTTAAAGCGTTGGACTTTGAATTTGAGGGTCCCAGGTTCGATTATTGGTAACTGTGCCTGGTGGGTAAAGGGTGGAGATTTTTCCAATCTCCCAGGTCAACATATGCGCAGAGCTGCTTGTGCCTGGAGCCCCTTCTTGTGTTTTCGCAAGCAGAAGACCAAATATGCTTGTTAAAGATCCTGTAATCTATGTCAGTGTTCGGTGGGATATGGAAACAAGAACATACCCAGCATGCACCCCCCCCCACCCCACCCCCGCACCCCCTGAAAATGGAATATGGCTGCCTATATGGTGGGGTAAAAACGGATCATAGAATACACATTAAAACCCACTCGTGTATATATATGTTATATATACAGTGAACGTGGTGGTTGTAGCGAATGAATGAAGAAGAAAGAAGACGACAAATGCTGTGTTTCACAGGGACCCATTGGAGCTACTACTAGTGTTATTATTATATTATCATTACTACTACTACTGCTACTATTAGTAGTAGTAGTTGTAAAAGTGAACGATGTAGATCAGAAACGAACGCTGTGTTTCACAGGGACCCATTGGAGCTACTACTAGTAGTATTATTATATTGTCATTACTACTATTATTATTATGATGATTATTAAAAGTGAACGATGTAGATCAGAGACGAACGCTGTGTTTCACAGTGACCCAGTGGAGCTGCGCCACAGCTCCTCAGCCCTCCTGGACCGCTCGGACGTCCGCCACTCCGCCTCCCCAGAGAAGTCCATGCACTCCGCCGCCGACCGCAGCAGCCGCACGGAGCTCTCCGTCAGCGAGAGCAGTGCCAGTGCGGCGGTGGACTGCAGCCCCCACAGCAACAGCGCCTCCTACATTCCGGGGCTGGCGGACAAAAAGTCGGACTCCATGTCGGACTCCACCTCGGACAAAGATCGGAACCGCACACTGTCCACCAGCAGGCACTCGCGGGAGCGCTCATTTGAGCGGTCGCTGGACAACATTCTGG
>NC_134892.1:6020318-6120318 GCF_041734735.1 Babylonia areolata | reverse complement strand
GAGTTTTGCGTGCGTGAGAATGACTGGTGCGAAAGTGCTTAGATTTGTCGATTCACAAGATTCAGCGCTATATAAGTACCATTATTAGTATTAGTATTAGCCCTGAAAATGTAGAATAGTTGCATGCATAACAGGGTTAAAATGGCCAAATATCAAAGCCCACTCATACACGTATGCATACGGCTACGTGTCAGAATGACCAGTAAACATGGGAGTTAGGGTCCACAAACACAAAAGAAGACGATTCTTGAAAAATCAAGTAGAAGAAGAAGGGATTTGAAAGATCAAAACTTCATAAAATTTGCTCATATTGTACATGTTTTATTGATAAGGGATGTACATATATATATACAGGACATAAAAAAGTAGTACAAAATGCAAAATAGGAAACCAGTTAAATTGAAAACTGTACAGTTTGAAGTAATGTTTGGTTTGAAAAGGTTCAAGAGCTGTGGCTGGTTTTCATGCCTGGAAAACTGCAGTGGTTAGTCTGCCTGGTCCCTCAGTGCTCACAGTGTTCAAACTGATCAGAGATTTAAAAAAAAAAATTTATATTTGTTTGTTTTCTTCTGCTAACATATGTATTTGTTTTCTTATCAAAGTGGGCTTATTTACAGAATTTGCCAGGGACAACCCTTTTGTTGCTATGGGTTCTTTTACATGCTCTAGGTATATATATGCTGTACTGGGGACCTCTTTTTTTTTTTTTTTTGAGGAGTTATCATCACTTCCAAAAGACTTGTACCCAGACCACCACTTAAGGTATGGTGGAGGGGGAAGTGAAATCATCCCGATCCATAATATACAGGTCTCAAACCTTTGGACACTTGCCTCCCAGTCGGATGTGTTACCACCAGGCTGTGGTTCAACACATATCGTCAGATATCATTGAACTTGGGTTGTACTGGTATCTTTGCTAGGTCGGTTATCTTGTTACCCATGCTCACCTGCCAGTGAAGTGTGTGGTTTTTTTTTTGTTTTTTTTTTTTTAAGGATATATAGGTCAGTGGTGGTTGTTGAGGATTGGTTTATCACTTGTCTACTTGTGATACGTCTGTTATACATGTATACGTTCACCTGTGTCTTGAGGCGAAGGCGATTTCAGTCCCATTCTTCTTCTTTGGTCGTATTGTCTTCTTTCACTTTTCTGTCGGCCCAGTCCTTAGCACACTTTCACACGTGTGCATGTGTACACACACAGGGGTGTGTCTCTCTGCATCTTGCTGCATGGTGGAACGCCCACACCTTGAGCCTCCCGTTTTCTTCCAGTGCCTGGGTTGACACGAAACGTTATGGTGGGCACACTGAGGGGGTTTATGTTAAAAGTTGTTCTGTTGTTTGTTTGTTTGTTTGTAATGTACCCATCATCACTGTAGCTCAGTTTATCTGTATCTGTTTGCAAAGACATCTCCCACCCCTCAAACCACCCCCCCACGCCCCCTCCCCCCGCCCCCCACCCCCCCCCCAAAAAAAAAAAATTCGAAGATAACAGAGTTGTTTGATTTTCCTGTTCTGGTTTGGTTTTTGGTTCTTTGTTATTCAGCGATACAGTTCACGGCTCTCTCTCACACACACAAAGAAACACAACACAACACACACACACACACACACACACACACAAAAAGCACGCATGCGCGCACGTGTGCACACACTGACATAGACATGCTCACACACATGCACGCACGCACGCACACACACAAACATGTACACACACACACACACACACACACACACACACACACACACACACACACACACACACACAGTCACACACAAACACACAAACACACACACCACAACACAGTACAACACAACACACACACGCACACGCGCGCACACACACACACACACACACACACACACACACACACACACACACCACAACACGACACACACAACACAACACAACACAACACACACACACACACACACACATGCACAGACAGGACACAGGACACCCCAACAAACCCATCGTTATCTCACTTGTGAAGATTGCTTACATGTGTTCATGAATCGATGGTGGTGTCTGTCCACACACACAACGCTCAGTGATGTCTTTACAAAGTTTACATAGCCGCATTTTTGTTGTAAGTGTTTGTTACCGAATCTGCCTACTTTAAAAACTCTCCTTTTCTTCTTTCTCTTTCTTTTTTTTTTTTTTAAGGAATTATTTTTCAAACCCAAGTTAACTGTTAGTATGATGATTGGATCTTTGTTAATCAAACAGGTTAGTGGTTAATTAATGAGTGACTCAGGAAGCTTGATTGCAGTGTTTTCTTCTCCTTCTTCTTCTTCTGCGTTCACTCGTATGCACACGAGTGGGCCCTTACATGTATGACAGTTTCCACCCCGCCACGCAGGCAGCCACACTCCGTTTTCGGGGGTGTGCATGCTGGGTATGTTCTTGTTTCCATAACCCACCGAACGCTGACATGGATTACAGGATCTTTAACGTGCGTATTTGATTCTCTGCTTGCGTATACACACGAAGGGGGTTCAGGCGCTAGCAGGTCTGCACATATGTTGACTTGGGAGATAGTAAAAATCTCCACCCTTTAACCCACCAGGCGCCGTCACCGTGATTTTCTTTTTAGTTTTGTCCATCTGGGTCTGGATGTTAGTTGGTGTGTTTTGATTCAGTTCGTTGCTGTCCTGTGTGATGTTTGTGTGAAGTGACAGTGGTTGGCACACACACAGAGGAATGTACAAGTTTACAACGCGCACATGTGCACACACACACACACTACACACACTACACACACTACACACACACACACACACACACACACACACACACACACACACACACACACACTACACACACACACAGATTACACACACACACACACACACTACATACACACACACACACTGCACACACACGCATACACACTCACACACACAACTCTCTCTCGCACACACACACACACATACACTACTCACACACAAACATACACACACACACACACACGCACACACACACACACGTGTGTATATATACAACACACACACAACACACACACACACACACACACACGCACGCACACACATTCACACACAACACAGCCTACACACACACACACACACACACAAACACACTCACACACACACACACAGACACACACACAGAGACTACACACACACACACTCTCTCTCTCTCTCACTCACACACTCTCTCTCTCTCTCTCTCTCACACACACACATGCGCGTGCACACTCTCTCACACACGCACACACACACACGCACGTGCATGCATGCGCACACACACTCACACACACACACACATGCACACACATGCCAGTGCTTGCGCACACACACACACACACACACACACACACACACACACAAACACACACATGCACACCCACACACACACACAGACACACATATATGTCCTCTCTCTTCCCCCACAGTTACATTACCTAGGGTGGAAGTATTTCTGTGTAGATAGTTTTGTGATTTAACCCTTTGAGCCCTGACCACCACTTTACCAGTGGTGGGGAGGGGTGGCATAATGCCTGGCCACCGGTTGAGTGGTGCGTAAACACTTATGTTGTGTTTTGCTATTGGTTGACTTACATTGAAGAGCCAATCAGAAAAACCGTAATATTCTGACGTCAGCGAACGTAGTACCAACATTGCCGCGTCTTTTCACTGTGTTTTGTGCATGTGCTTTGGATAAAAAAGATCGATTTCTACCATGAAGCGTGCAGAGTCTCAGCCTGACACGCCTCCTTTGATAAACTGATTCTGCATGCTCAGATTCATTTTCAACATCACTATCTGTAGCAAAATCATCCGATTCGAATTGTACCTCACTATCAGAGTAATCATTGTCATACTCTACTTCCGATAAATCATCAAGCATATCAGTTACTTGCTGCGTTGTGTACAGTTGTTTTCTCGCACGTTTTGTCCCTGATTTCTGCCCTGACGGGCCAGGTTGAGACTATGCACACTTAAAGTGTTTACGCACTGCTTAACCGGTGGCTGGGCATTATGTCATTTTTCTCTGCCACTGTTAAAGCGGTGGTCAGGGCTCAAAGGGTTTAATACCAATTATTTGCAAATTTTAGCTCAGGAGCTCAGGCAAAAGGGTTAAAATTGCTCAGGAACTCGGGGCTCAAAGGGTTGAGAGATTTAAAAAAAATTTTTTTAATGCTTTTGCTTCAGTTTTGTTTTAATGTTAAAACATGCTTTTTTGTTTAAGTGGCCCCTGAACCCAGCCGTAAACTTTTCAGTATCATAAAAATCCATCACTCACACCTGTGCATTGCACATGGATGTGTTAGGGGGTTTGGGTGTTGATGGCATCATAGGGACACTGTGGCTGCCAGTCTAGGTTCTTTGCAAAGAAGTCTGGAACGAAAGTCTCAAACAGTAAATTTGTTCTCCAAGGGGGAGACCAGATTGTATTTATCTGGGAAGAGCTATTTTGACAGCCTGTTTAACTCTCTCCATACGAACGGCGAAAGAGACGATGTTAACAGCGTTTCACCCCAATTACCATCATCAAAATATTGCAAGCGGAAGGCTCTTATACTGAAGAGGTGAATGTTGACAAAGAATACCACAATTCTGACGACGGAAGCTAAAGTTTGGGTCATTCAGACACCCACTGGACATCCGAGGGGTCTGTGTAGAAGAGAAGAGAGGACTGGCCATACTGAGTGAGTTAAAAAGAGAAAGCATTAACTGTTAAAAAAAAAAAAAAGAAAAAAATTGAGATAATAACAACCTGCTGCTTACCATGTATAAAGGTAGACGTGTAGTTTTTATAGGCAGCTGTACACATCGTAACGTTCAAAGAGTTGTAAATAAATGAGGAAACAGGTGTGTTTTCTGTTTTACTGTTACATAAGTTAAATGCTGTCACAGATCATTATTTCCCCTCAGCTTTTGTGCAAAGATGGCTGCTCAGGCGCGGTGAAGTTCAGTTTTGAATCAGGCACAAACTGCTTAATGTTTCTTCTTTTTTTCTTCTTTTTTTTCTTGAACCCTCTCCCAACTCCCCACTTCCTTCTCCCCCCCCCTCCCCCAATCCCCCTCACCCCCCCACCCCTCCCCTCTACCACTTTCCCTACAAATCTAGTCTTGTGCACAGTGTGCTGGGGGGTGGGGGTGGGGGGAGGGGGTATCCCCATCTGACTGAGACAAGACGATTTCAGTTATGCAAATTACAGCTCCCAACTGGTTTTTATTGTTATGTGTGTGTGTGGTGCAGATGCTAAGCCCCACATACAAGTCCCGCAGCGAAGATTTCCGGAAAACGTTCAAAGATATACCAAAGGATGAGCGCCTGATTGTGGGTAAGTATTGCAAGTGATGCATTTCAGTTGTAGTTTTTTTTCTGTGGGTGGGGGTGGGGGGTGGGGGGGAGTCGAGGTGGGGTCTCTTCAGTTTATTAAGAACTGTAATTATAAAATACATGGACACTTTTAAAACCAAGTGACGGTTGACAAGAGCAAGAGCATGTGTTTCGATACAAAGCACACACCACATGTGTCCTGAATGCCTAAGTATATGTATACTGTTGTTTTTTGTTGCAGAATACTCCAGGGGGAAAAAAAAAAAACCAACAACAAAGAAATGTGGTGCAGGGGTGGTGTATATCTAAGTACACATGTACTGTTGTGTTTGTTGCAGAGTACTCCTGCTCCCTGCAGGGGGAAAGAAACCCTGGTGTGGGGTAGTGTATATTATATAAGTACACATGTACTGTTGTGTTTGTTGCAGAGTACTGCTGCATCCTGCAGGGGAAAAAAACTTGGTGTAGGGGTGGTGTATATCTAAGTACACATGTACTGTTGTGTTTGTTGCAGTTTTCCTGCACCCTGCAAGGAAAAAACAACAAAAAACTCGGTGCAGGGGTGGTGTATATCTAAGTACACATGTGCTGTTGTGCTTGTTGTATAGTACTCCTGCACCCTGCAGGGTAAAAAAAAAACTTGGTGTTTGGGTGGTATATATCAAAGTACACATGTACTGTTGTGTTTGTTGCAGAGTACTCCTGCGCCCTGCAGAAAGACATTTTGGTGCAAGGGCGGATGTACATCTCCCAGAACTGGGTGTGCTTTTACGCCAACATTTTTCGCTGGGAGACCCTGGTATGTCTGGAAGACAGACGTCTAGAAAAAGTTGGATCAGACCGCTAGACTCTTGCCCAAGCTTCCTGACTTTAATCCCAGTTTTAATTACACATACTTAACCGTGACCCAACTAGTGCAGACTCCAGCAGGGGTCTGACATTCCTGTCCTGTGCAAACTACTATCCGCCTATGCGGAGAAAATGAGAGAACAACGGCCGATAACCTCCTGGAAGTAGGTAACGTCCCATTTGTCCCCCTGGCTAGCGCCCTCTTTTTCCGGCAGCCATCTCGACACCTGTTCCTGTGCACTTCATATGGCTAAGTTTTTCGCATTTTCTCTCTGTCTATTGATTCTTTGGCGTTTCTGTTTTGTGTCCAATTATGTCTTCAAACAGGTCACACAATTATGTAGCTCGATTGGGAGATCGGGCTAAAATTAAGGCACGATCACAATCGATTCGCAATCAGTCTGGGCCCTCTACCTCTGAGTACACCTGGTGGTTAAAGAATGGAGATTCTTCCGATCTCCCAAGTCAACATATGTGCAGACCTGCTGGTGCCTGAACCCCCTTTGTTCGTATATGCGTGCAGAAGATCAAATATACATGTTAAAAATCATGTCAGCATTTGGTGGGTTATGGACACAAAAACATGCCCAGCATGCACACCCCTGAAAATGGAGTATGGCTGCCTACATGGCGGGGTAAAAACAGTCATACACATAAAAGCCCACTTGTACGTATGAGTGAACGTGGGAGTTGCAACCTACAATTGCAAAAGAGGATTGGAGTTGTATGTCACTGTTGCCCAGCCTAATACTTACATAATTTTGGTGGTTGTTTTTTTTGGCAACTGTGTATTCCTGCCTGTGTGTGCAGGTGGGTAGTAAGGGTGTGTGTGTGTGTGTGTGTGTGTGTGTTCCATGAGTAATTAGCTCCAGCCAGAAATAGTGTTCGATTGGCTAGCAGACAGTGGACCAATCACTGAGTTGCCACAAATTTTGGCCAAGCGGAGCAAAGCAATAGGCCTGGTATGCATCAGTTTGACATGGAAAGTGTATTTAATTAAACTGGGAGTATAATACAAACTATGTATTTGTTCTGTATTGTCCATGTGTTCTATGTGGCTTATTCAGGATTTAAGAGGCTGTGCCAGTCTTGAATAAAAGCTAATTTGTGTTTGCACATTTCTTCTGTCTTTGCTGCTGTGTGCACATGTCAGATGATTGGTATAAGGACAGGCCCGGCGCTTCCTTTTTGAGGAAGTGTCTGGGTTTGTTCCAATGTACCTTTTATTTACCTGTGTGCTAGCTGAATTGGTAGCATAAGCATCACTGACTCGAAGTTGTGTACCTTGTGTAATGGAGAGAGTTACCACTCTTTACTATTTGTTAATCATATCGTCTCCTGGCCTCATTGTTTGTTAATTATCAAACTCCCCTTATTTCTGAGATTGTTGACAGTAAGAATGCAGCAAAGTGATATCCGACTTAGGATACGGCCGACCTAGAATTGCAAGTGTGACCAGTTTTTTCTTCTCTCTATTTTTAACTGGTGATTTTCTCAGTATACAATATAGCAAAATATGTCAGCAGCAAAAGGGGGTTGATTGAAATACCAGTGCATGTGACCTTGATTTTAACACCACCTCATTGCTGACAGTTGACGATACCATGCCGAGACATCACGGCGGTCACAAAAGAAAAGACGGCGCGGGTCATTCCCAATGCCATTCAGATCACCACAGCGACAGAGAAGTACTTCTTCACGTCCTTCGGAACGCGGGACAAGACATACATGATGCTTTTCCGCATCTGGCAGAACGTTTTGATGGAACAGGTGAGCAAGGGTGGACTGGTTGGGGTTTTTTCCTTTTTTTGACTCACTTGTGTAAACAAAGTGAGTCTATGTTTTAACCCGGTGTTCGGTTGTCTGTGTGTGTGTGTGTGTGTGTGTGTCTGTGGTAAACTTTAACATTGACATTTTCTCTGCAAATACTTTGTCAGTTGACACCAAATTAGGCATAAAAATAGGAAAAATTCAGTTCTTTCCAGTCATCTTGTTTAAAACAATATTGCACCTCTGGGTGGGCACACAAAAAAATAAAATGAAGCCTAATTATATGCAAACTGCGTTTACTGTTATATTTTTTGTATTCTCTAAACTTGGCACTTTGATCTGATATTCTGACACAACAACAAGAGGAGTCATTATTATCATTTTTGGTTCAAACAGGAACTTCTTTTGCTAAGCATGGAAGTTTTATTTATTTTGCAAACGTTTTTGATGCAGATAGTAAAAAAGGGAAATTACTCTGTAATTAATGCTAGGGGAATTAATTTGCCACCAGTGAGTCTTGAAGGCCTTGCCTCTCTTGTTTTTTTTTTCTTGTTTTTTTTTGTGTGTGTGTGGGTGTGCTTCTTTGTTGTTCTCTCGTTGTCTGTCATTTGTTTGTTCTTTACATCTAAGTTTCATCGTTTCTTTGATAAATATTTTGGAGAATGGTGTGGATTGGCGTGTGTGACATTGTGTGTCTTTCTGGTTTCTTTCCGTAATTTGTGGTATTTTTTTTATGTTGAGTGATTTTTGGACAGAGTAAAAAGAGCTCTCCTTTTTTTCAACCAATGCGGAAAGAAAAAAGAGTAATAGATTTAAAAAAGGAAATAATTGAAAAAACGGTTGTGTGAAAAGTGCTCTCCCTTCTCAACAAAAACTGAATATGGAAGAAAAAAAAAGATTTAAAGAAAGAGACGGAAGTGAAGTGAAAAGCGCTTAAAAAAGAAGAAAAAAAAAAGATGATGATGAAGAAGAAAAAATGTAAAAAAAAAAAAAGAAAAAAAAAAGAAGAAGATAAATTAATAAAAATAAAAAAAATTGAAAAAGTAATTATAAGATTATAAAGAATTGAAAAAAATAATTATGAAATTATAAAGAATTGAAAAAAATAATTATAAAGAATTGACAAAAAAAAAATTATGAAATTATAAAGAAATGAAAAAAAAAAATTATATATAAAAACATTGAGTGAAAAAAGTGCTCTCCCCTTTGCAGCCGATGGCCCCGCGGGAGCTGTGGCAGTGGATTCACTACAACTACGGGGAGGAGCTGGGCCTGACGTCGAGTGACGACGATTACCTCCCGCCCCCTCACCTTGAGGACTCCCAGGACAAGATGAAGGCTGAGGACGAAGCCAACCAGCAAAAGGTGAGTCCACACACACACCTGTGCAAGGTGGTGTGTGTCCATCGAGATTGATGATGACCATCGTTGTCATCCAGCTGGGGGATGGGAGGAGGGTGGTGGTGGTGGGGGGGATGCTCATGAGTCTATCTGTGAATGCGCAGATGGCTGAATAGTCCAATCTGCGCATGAAATGTTCACTGACAGTTTGGGGCAGACAGGCATATCATTGTCAGGGAGCTTGTTTGTCCGTGACTTTCTGGCCTGCCTCTTCTGAACAGCTGCAGCAGTCCTGTTGCGCCTCGCACAATTTGGCACCTTTGTGCACAGCAGCGCGCCATTTGTCACGGTCCACTGCAGATTCCTCCCAGGAGTCAGGGTTGATATCAAACACTTTCAGAGAGACTTTCAGAGTATCTCTGAAGCGCTTCTTCTGACCTCCGTGTGATCTCTTCCCTGTGCAAGGTATGCTGCCGCTGATAAACGGAAAATTTGTCAGGGGTTGATGGTTCATTTTGGGTGATTTGTCAGGGGTTGATTGATGCTTCATTTTGGGTGATTTGTCAGGGGTTGATGGTTCATTTTGGGTGATTTGTCAGGGGTTGATGATTCATTTTGGGTGATTTGTCAGGGGTTGGTGATTCATTTTGGGTAATTTGTCAGGGGTTGATGATTCATTTTGGGTAACTTGTGAGGGGTTGGTGGTTCGTTTTGGGTGATTTGTCAGGGGTTGATGGTTCATTTTGGGTGATTTGTCAGGGGTTGATGATTCATTTTGGGTGATTTGTCAGGGGTTGGTGGTTCATTTTGGGTGATTTGTCAGGGGTTGATGGTTCATTTTGGCTGGTGTATCAGGGGTGGCTGGGTTCATTTTGGCTGGTTTGTCAGAGTTTGATTGTTTTCTTTGGCTGGTTTATCAGGGGTTGCTGGTTGACTTTGGCTGGTTTGTCAGGGGTTGATGGTTCATTTTGGCTGGTTAGTCAGGGGTTTTTGGCTTATTTTGGCTGGTGTGTCAGAAGTTGCTGGCTTATTTTGGCTGGTTTATCAGGGGTTGATGGCTCATTTTGGCAGGTTTATCAGAAGTTGCTGGCTTATTTTGGCTGGTGTGTCAGAAGTTGCTGGCTTATTTTGGCAGGTTTATCAGAAGTTGCTGGCTTATTTTGGCTGGTGTGTCAGAAGTTGCTGGCTTATTTTGGCTGGTTTATCAGGGGTTGATGGCTCATTTTGGCAAGAGTGTCATGGGTGTCTGGTTCATTTGGCTGGGTTGTCATGGTTTGCTGATTCATTTTCGCTAGTTAATCAGGGACTGCTTATTTTGTTGGACGACATTGCCATCTCATGCGTAATTTTAACCTACTACTACCCCACTAGTATTCACGTCCTGTTTGTTTGTTTGTTGAATTTTTTTCCCGGCCAGGACCTGACGGATTCGTCAGACCACCCTCCGGTCAACGACAGCCTGGCGGTGCCCAGTAACGAGGACACTGATGCTCTGGTGTCCGACGAAGTCTTCAACCAGTCCCCCTCCACCCTCACCACCCCGGCTCTTCCCTCGGCGAATGGCCCTCCCACCGATTATGGTGACACCACCGAGGATAGTGACAGTGAGTGTACTTTCACAAAAACTAAAAAAGAAAAAAACAAGTATATATATATATATATATATGTGTGTGTGTGTGTGTGTGTGTGTGTGTGTGTATTTGTATTTGTATTTCTTTTTATCAAAACAGATTTCTCTGTGTGAAATTCGGGCTGCCCTCCCCAGGGAGAGCGCGTCGCTACACTACAGAGCCGCCCATTTTTTTGTACTTTTTCGTTCGTGCTGTTTTATTTGTTTTTCATATCGAAGTGGATTTTTCTACAGCATTTTGCTAGGAACAACCCTTTTGTTGCCGTGGGTTCTTTTACGTGCGCTAAGTGCACGGAAGTGTGGTGAAAAAGAGTTTAATGGTTTCACTGTCCCATCCTTACGGGAAGGTGAAAAAGAGTTTTATAGTTTCACTTCCCCGCCCCCAACAGGTGAGGTGACAGAGAGTTTAACGATTTCACTGCCCTACCCCTTACATGTTAGGTGAAAAACAGTTTAATGGTTTCACTACCCCGCCTCTAAGAGGTGAGGTGAAAAAGAGTTTTAACAGTTTCACTGCCCTGCCCCTCACAGGTGAGGTGGCCTGCAGTGGGCACGACCACCTGGAGAAGCTGTACCTGGACGAGGTGTTCAACCTGAACGTGGACAAGGTGTTCGAGAACATCTTCACTGACTCCGCCTTCTTCAGGGTGTTCGTCGGCTCCAGGAGAACGTTTGGTGAGTGTGTGGGGGTGGTGTTGGGTGGGGGTGAGGAGTCGGGAGGGGAGGGGGATGAGGGGCAGGGGTGGAGGAGAGAGTGTGAGTGTGTGGGGAGGGGAGGGGGGGATTTGTGTGTGTGAGAGTTGCGTTTGTGTGTTGTGTGTGTGTGTGTGTGTTGGGTGAGGGGCCAGGGTGGAGGAGAGTTTGTGTGTGTGTGTGTGTGGGGGTGCAGTTAGGGGGGGGGGGGGGGGTATTTGTGTGTGTGAGAGTTGTGTTTGTGTTGTGTTTGTGTGTGCGTTGTGTTTGTGTGTGTGTGTGTGTGTTGGATGAGGGGCAGGGGTGGATGAGAGAGTGTGTGTGGAGGGGTGTGGGGGGATTTGTGTGTGTGAGAGTTGTGTTTGTGTGTTGTGTTGTGTTGTGTGTGTTGGGTGAGGGGCAGGGGTGGAGGCGAGGGGGGGAAGGGAAAGTGGGGTGGAGGAGGGGGAAGGAGGGGTTGGGTATGGAGGGGTATTGGTGTTGTGTCTGTGTGTGCGACTCCGTGTGTGTGTGGTGTATGTGTGTGTGTGTGTGTGTGTGTGTTCGTTCTTTTGTTTAGCGTCTATCCATAGTTGTTACTTCAAGACGAAAATCCATCACCTTCCCCGCCCCACCCATGCCTTCAGTCATCACTGCTTTCCCTGTTCCTCTCTCTCTTCAGTTGGCATAAAAAAAAGAAAATAAACAAAATAAAACAACCTAACTAGTCAACCAGTAAAATTGCAACAAAGGACCAGTGTGGCTCTTAATTAAACTCTGTGTTTCTTGTGTGTGTGTGTGTGTGTGTGTGTGTGTGTGTGTGTGTGTACGTACACATACATGAATAAAATCATGCACCCATCTTAATGTGTGAAATATGGGTTAAGTGGGGTGAGGGGATGGTGTATTGGTATTGTTGGTGAGTGTGTGTGTGTGTGTGTGTGTGTGTGTGTGTGTGTGTATTCTGTGTGTGTGTGTAGTCTGTGTTGTGTGTATGCATGTAAGTTTGTGTCTGTATGTCCATCCTCAATTATGTTTATGTGTGTCTTTCCGACACTGTAGATTTGAACCTCCCCCAGTGGGAAGAGGAGCCGGATGAGGAAGGTAACCGCGTGAGGAACATCAGCTACACTCTGACCCTGAACAACTCCATCGGGCCCCGCACCTCCCCCTCCACAGAAAAACAGGTATATCCCTGTCAAAATAAGACATGTTGTCCACAGTAAAACAGGTACTCACCTGTGGAAATAAGATGTTCACAGAAAAACAGGTATACCCCTGTGGAAATAAGACGTTCACAGAAAAACAGGTATACCCCTGTGGAAATAAGATGTTCACAGAAAAACAGGTACTCCCCTGTGGAAATAAGATGTTCACAGAAAAACAGGTACTCCCCTGTGGAAATAAGATGTTCACAGAAAAACAGGTATACCCCTGTCAAAATAAGACGTATTGTCCACAGAAAAACAGGTATCCTCTGTGAAAATAAGACAGTGTTCATCAAAAAACTAATATTCCCCTGTTGAAATAAGATGTAGTGTTTACAGAAAAACAGGTATACCCCTGTAAGAAATGAGACGTTCACAGAAAGACAGGTATTCCCTTGTGGAAATAAGACAGTGTTCACAGACAAACAGGTATTTCCCTGTGGAAATAAGATGTAGTGTTCACAGAAATACAGGTATTTTCCCTGTGGAAACAAGGTGTTCACAGAAAAAAAACAGTATTCCTCTGTCAAGGTAAAATGTGGTGTCCATAGAAAAGCAGGTATTTCCCTGTCGAAATGAGAGATGGTGGTCACAAAAACACATGTATTCCCCTGTCAAAATAAGATGTTCACAGAAAAACAGTACTCCTCTGTCAAGGTAAAATGTGGTTTTCATAGAAAAACAGGTATTTCCCTGTCAGAATAAGACATGGTGTTCACAGAAATACAGATGTTTCCCTGTCGAAATAAGACACAAGTGTCAGAGAGTGATATGACGGGCACAATAGCCGAGTGGTTAAAGCGTTGGACTGTCAATCTGAGGGTCCCGGGTTCGAATCACGGTGACGGCGCCTGGTGGGTAAAGGGTGGAGATTTTTCCGATCTCCCAGGTCAACATATGTGCAGACCTGCTAGTGCCTGAACCCCCTTCGTGTGTATATGCAAGCAGAAGATCAAATACGCACGTTAAAGATCCTGTAATCCATGTCAGCGTTCGGTGGGTTATGGAAACAAGAACATACCCAGCATGCACACCCCTGAAAACGGAGTATGGCTGCCTACATGGCAGGATAAAAACAGTCATACACGTAAAAGCCCACTCGTGTGCATACGAGTGAACGCAGAAGAAGAAGAGAGTGATATGGATTTAATTCATTATCAGTTGTTTTCTCTTCCTAAGTTGAGGGCTTTACGAAGTCCATTAAGTCATTTTCTTTAATCGTTCTTCTTTTTCAAACATTCACCTCTGTGGATTCCACCCTTCATTTATTCTGTTTTCTCCAAATCAGCGTTCACTTCCCTCCGCCTGCCTTTACACCAATAACATTCAACATTCAAGTGTGAAAATCATACTAGCTAGCAGGACAAAGGGGAGGTTACCTGCTTCCGGGAGGTTATCGGCTGTAGTTGCTTTCGTTTTTGCCGCATAGGCGGATAGTAGTTTGCACAGGACAGGAATGTCAGACCCCTGCCTGAGTCTGCACTAGTTGGGTCACGGTAAGTATGTTATTTAAACGTAATTTTTAGATAGAAAATTTCCTTTTAACGAAGTAATCTACAATCACCACTACGTGTGTGGAGACATTAAACATAAGTCCTCCTCCTTACTCCTGATGTAAATTCTGTGGTGTATATGTACAGCTACTACTGTTGTTTGATAATGATAATAATAATGGTAACAACAACAGCAGCAACAACAACAATAATAATAATAATATGATGATAAGAATAATGATAATAATGGTAGTAGTAGTGGTAATAATAATGATAATAATAATAATATTCATAGTGATATAATGTAATATGATGATAATATTGATAGTGAAGGTAATTCAGATTGATGCTCACACTTCACAGACAAGGAGCTTGTGGCGATTGCAACAAAAAGTTTTGATTATTCATATGTGTACAAGGAACAGTTTGAATCAGTGTGTTGCAAAGACAGCAGTTTGTGCAGGTGTGTTACAAACACAGCAATTAGTGAAGGTGTGTTATACAAAGACAGCAGTTTGTGCAGGTGTGTTACAAAGACAGCAGTTCATGCAGATGTGTTACAAAGACAGCAGTTTGTGCAGGTGTGTTCAAAAGACAGCAGTTTGTGCAGGTGTGTTGCAAAGACAGCAGTTCATGCAGGTGTGTTACAAAGACAGCAGTTCATGCAGGTGTGTTAAAAAGACAGCAATTTGTGCAGGTGTGTTACAAAGACAGCAGTTTGTGCAGGTGTGTTTAAAAGGCAGCAATTTGTGCAGGTGTGTTACAAAGACAGCAGTTTGTGCAGGTGTGCTACAAAGACAGCAGTTAGTGAAGGTGTGTTATACAAAGACAGCAATTTGTGCAGGTATGTTACAAAGACAGCAGTTTGTGCAGGTGTGTTTAAAAGGCAGCAATTTGTGTAGGTGTGTTACAAAGACAGCAATTTGTGCAGGTGTGTAACAAAGACAGCAATTTGTGCAGGTGCATTACAGAGACAGCAGTTTGTGCAGGTGTGTTACAAAGACAGCAATTAGTGAAGGTGTGTTATACAAAGACAGCAGTTTGTGCAGGTGTGTTTTAAAGGCAGCAGTTTGTGCAGGTGTGTTTAAAAGACAGCAATTTGTGCAGGTGTGTTACAAAGACAGCAATTAGTGAAGGTGTGTTGTACAAAGACAGCAGTTTGTGCAGGTGTTACAAAGACAGCAGTTTGTGCAGGTATGTTTAAAAGGCAGCAGTTTGTGCAGGTGTGTTACAAAGACAGCAATTTGTGCAGGTGTGTTACAAAGACAGCAATTTGTGCATGTGTGTGACAAAGACAGCAATTTGTGCAGGTGTGTAACAAAGACAGCAATTTGTGCAGGTGCGTTACAAAGACAGCAGTTTGTGCAGGTGTGTTACAAAGACAGCAATTAGTGAAGGTGTGTTATACAAAGACAGCAGTTTGTGCAGGTGTGTTACAAAGACAGCAGTTTGTGCAGGTGCGTTACAAAGACAGCAATCTGCGCAGGTGTGTTACAAAGACAGCAAGCCTGGCAAGATGTACTGTGTGGACTGCGAGATCTGTAACGGGGGCATCCCTTACGGCGACTCCTTCTACAACGTGCTGAGGTACTGTCTGACGCGCGTCTCCCTCACCAAGTGTCGCCTGCGGGTCACCAGTGAGCTTAAGTTCCGCAAGTCCGTCATGGGCATGTTCAAGAGTGAGTTTGGGGTTATTCTTCTTCCTTTAGTGTTTGATGCCTTTTCGCTTTGAGTGATGTTTGACGTGTGGTGTGTGTGTGTCTGTATGTGTTCGCTTTGGGTGATGTTTGACGTGTGGTGTGTGTCTGTGTGTGTTCGCTGTGAGTGATGTTGGACGTGTGGTGTGTGTCTGTGTCTGTGTGTGTTCACTGTGAGTGATGTTGGACGTGTGGTGTGTGTCTGTGTCTGTGTGTGTTCGCTGTGAGTGATGTTTGACATGTGGTGTGTGTCTGTGTCTGTGTGTGTTTGCTGTGAGTGATGTTTGACGTGTGGTGTGTGTCTGTGTCTGTGTGTGTTCGCTGTGAGTGATGTTTGACGTGTGGTGTGTGTGCGTGTCTGTGTGTGTTCGCTGTGAGTGATGTTTGACGTGTGGTGTGTGTGTGTGTGTCTGTGTCTGTGTGTGTTCGCTTTGGGTGATGTTTGACGTGTGGTGTGTGTCTGTGTCTGTGTGTGTTCGCTGTGAGTGATGTTTGACGTGTGGTGTGTGTGTGTGTGTGTCTGTGTCTGTGTGTGTTCGCTGTGAGTGATGTTTGACGTGTTGTGTGTGTGTGTGTGTCTGTGTCTGTGTGTGTTCGCTTTGGGTGATGTTTGACGTGTGGTGTATGTGTGTGTGTCTGTGTCTGTGTGTGTTCGCTTTGGGTGATGTTTGACGTGTGGTGTGTGTGTGTGTGTCTGTGTCTGTGTGTGTTCGCTTTGGGTGATGTTTGACGTGTGGTGTGTGTGTGTGTGTCTGTGTCTGTGTGTGTCTGTGTCTGTGTGTGTTCGCTTTGGGTGATGTTTGACATGTGGTGTGTGTGTGTCTGTGTCTGTGTGTGTCTTTGTGTGTTCGCTTTGGGTGATGTTTGACGTGTGGTGTGTGTGTGTGTGTCTGTGTCTGTGTGTCTGTGTGTGTTCGCTGTGAGTGATGTTGGACATGTGGTGTGTGTCTGTGTCTGTGTGTGTTCACTGTGAGTGATGTTTGACGTGTGGTGTGTGTCTGTGTCTGTGTGTGTTCGCTGTGAGTGATGTTGGACATGCGGTGTGTGTCTGTGTCTCTGTGTGTTCACTGTGAGTGATGTTTGACATGTGGTGTGTGTCTGTGTCTGTGTGTGTTCGCTGTGAGTGATGTTGGACATGTGGTGTGTGTCTGTGTCTGTGTGTGTCTGAGTGTGTCTACACATGCATGTGTCAAGTGTGCATACATAACTAAAATATCAGTACACAAATCAAGAAGGAAATCAGTGCAATAGTACCTGTAGCAAAGGGAGCTGGATCAGGGTGGAAATGTTAACTGGTGTTGAGAGGTCAACCTTAGTGTTATTGTGTGAATAGAATACAGTAAGAATAGAATTGAATTTTATTGTCATGAAATGTTATGGTTTATTAGACACAAGGCTCACGCTTACAAATAAATAAGTAAATACTTGGTATCATATTTTGGTGCACCATCCCCAAGACTATACTTTGGGAGCTTATTTAAGCTGTGATAAATATTTGTTTATGCATTTGTGTTTTTACTGAATGATTAAAGTGTGATGTTCTGTGTTTGTGTTTTTTTTTTTTTCCAAAGGTTGCCTTTTTATCAGCAAATGTTTCAAACGTTTTTTCTCTTTTAGAGATGACAAAGAATTTGTGTGTCTTGTACGCAGGTATGATAGAGAAAAGTGCGGTCAACGGATTGACAGACTACTTCCGCAATCTCTGTGAGTATACCTGAAGATCTCTCCAGCTTCCACTGTTCCAAATTTCATATCTTCTTTTTTTTTTTTTTTTTTTTTTTTTTTTGTCTGTGTATTATTTTTGCCTTCTGTTTCTTCTTCTCCTTTTTAAAATTTTTAAAACATTTCATTTCATTTATTTATTTATCTAGATTATTTAAATTTCTGTTTTAGTGTTGTGTTTGTTTTTGTTCTCTCTCACTGTGTGTGTGTGTGTGTGTGTGTGTGTGTGTGTGTGATTAGGTGTGTGTTTAGGTGTGTGTATAGGTATGTGTGTAATTGTGTGTGTGTGTAGGGGGGTGCGGGGTGTGTGTGTAGGGGTGTGTGTGTACATGTTTACATCTTTCTGATTGAGTTTTAACAGAATGACTGACGGAACTTCAGGTAAAGCAGTTAAAGAAAAAAGGAGTTACGTTTCCCTGGCAGTGAACAGGTTATGTGGAGTGATGGCCTAGAGGTAACACGTCCACCTAGGAAACGAGAGAATCTGAGCGCGCTGGTTCGAATCACTGCTCAGCCGCCGATATTTTCTCTCCCTCCACTAGACCTTGAGTGGTGGTCTGGACGCTAGTCATTTGGATGAGACGATAAACCGAGGTCCCATGTGCAGCATGCACTTTGCGCACATAAAAGAACCCACGGCAAGAAAAGGATTGTTCCTGGCAAAATTCTGTAGTAAAATCCACTTCGATAGGAAAAGCAAATAAAACTGCACGCAGGAAAAAATACAAAAAAATGGGTGGCGCGGTAGTGTAGCGACGCGCTCTCCCTGGGGAGAGCTGCCTGAATTTCACACAGAGAAATCGGTCGTGATAAAAAGAAATACAAATACAAATAATTCAAGCAAACAAGGTATTAAGTCAGTTAATTTATACAAAAGATTGGGATAACAAATTACCGATTCATGTTAAAAAATGATATTGAATTTGTAAGCATCGCAGATGAAAAGAACAGGATAATTATTTGCTGATTCTTGCAAACAAGGTAACATACATGAAAAAATAAATGGGACGTTACCTACTTCCGGGAGGTTATCGGCCGTAGTACTCTCATTTCCTGTGGATAGTAGTTTGCACAGGACAGGAATGTCAGACCCCTGCCGGAGTCTGCACTAGTTGGGTCACGGTAAGTATGTTATTTAAACGTAATTTTAGATAGAAAATTTCCTTTTTGTTTTAATCACATCACATACACCAGCTTAAATCAGAAGTTCAGGATAACTATTCACTAATGCATACTAACAAGATAATATAGATTAGAAACGATATTGAATATGTCAGCATCGAAAATTTAACGATTGGGATAAATATTTATTATTGATTCATTTAAACAAGATAACATGATTTTGAAATGACATTGAATATGTCAACATAACTGTTTTTTGGTGGCTTTAAAAAAAAAAATATATATTGCCAGCATTTCTTGATTTGAAATTTTAATTTGATTTTTTCTGCGTGTGTGTGAACATACTTAAGTGTTTGGGCAGATGTTGGAGCACGGTTTCGGATGTCCATTTTTCATTTGCATTTTTAAATGCATGTTTTACTCATAGTATTAAAAAAAAAAAAAAGAGAAAAAGAAAAGAAATTTACGTCATGCAGTACAACTGAACATGTTTGACATGGAAAGACATTATATAAATTGGATTATTACTACTTCTATTATTATTTGTATGTATGAGCTTATATCACAGATTGACAAAAGTTTACAACCAGGCCAATAGTTTCAGTTTCAGTTTCAGTAGCTCAAGGAGGGGTCACTGCGTTCGGACAAATCCATATACGCTACACCACATCTGGCAAGCAGATGCCTGACCAGCAGCATAACCCAACACGCTTAGTCAGGCCTTGAGGAAAAAAAAAAGTGAATAAATAATAGATAAGCTTACATAAATAAATAAATAATAATTATAATATAAAAAAGGTAGTAGTAATAATAATAATAAAATAATAATAATAATAATAATAATAATAATAATAAATAATTAAATAAGACAACAGTGATGATAAATAAGCAAATAAATGTAAAACATGAAGACACACATTCACACATACACC
This sequence comes from Babylonia areolata, assembly GCF_041734735.1. NCBI lineage: Eukaryota > Metazoa > Mollusca > Gastropoda > Neogastropoda > Buccinidae > Babylonia > Babylonia areolata. Next base: position 6,100,574 of record NC_134892.1, on the reverse strand, counting down.
CACACATGCATAACAGATATGCACCAAACATGCAGTTTCACAGATATGAAAGCACAGTCAAATACATATAAACGTACATGAGCTCCAACACACACACACACACCACACATTACCCTGCACCTCCTCTACCCCTAGGCCAATAGCAAAGTGAGAGCTGTATTACCAATGGTTTCTCCAATGCAATGGGAAATCATTTACAGCTTAGTCTTTACTGAAGGACTATGACTTTCAGACTAGGGGCAAAATTACACTGGCTCTTAGTGCTGCAGCCTTGGAAGGCTTGGCTAGCTGGCCTTTGGAAACCATCCCAATGCTGACTGTCCTAGGAACCCTCTTGGCCGAGAGAGTGGGGAATATAACTTGGGCAAGACACTCTCCTCTTTAATCAAATTTTAGCCCAAATAGTCGGGACACCAGTTACCTCCTTTGCTGTTCTGATGGTCATAGTGAAACACAACTATCATAATAATAGTAATAATAATAATTATATTTATATAGCACTGAATCTTGTGCAGAAACAGATCAAAGCGCTTTCGCACCAGTCAGTCACACGCATGCATAACTCTAAAACTGGAGAAACTGAAGACAAGGAAGAAGCAGGTAAAAGAGGCTGTTTTGGGAAGAGGTGGGTTTTAAGGCCAGACTTGAAAGAGCTGAGTGCAGAGACCTGACAAAGCGAAAGAGGAAGTTCATTCCAATTGCAAGGTCCTGAGACAGAGAAAGAACGGCGGCCAACAGTCAAGTGTTTGAATCTGGGTATGCGTAAACAGAGAGGATCCGAAGTGGATTGTAGTGAGCGAGATGGAGTGTAGAGGTGAAGGCAGCCACAGAGATAGGAAGGGGCAGATTTGTGAATGCATTTATAACTTAGAGTGCTGATCTTGTACTTTATTCTGTGTGAGACAAGGAGCCAGTGGAGATGTTGTAAAAGAGGAGTGATATGGTCAGATCTTTTCTTTCTGAGGACGAGTTGGGCAGCAGAGTTTTGTACATGCTGAAGGGACTGAATGGATGAAGCAGGCAAACCAGAATAATAGGGAGTTACAGTAGTCAAGGCGAGAGAGAATGAGACAAACGATAAGTCTAGATGTTGCGTCAGTGGACAGGTATTTCCGGACAGAACTAATGCACTGCAGTTGACAGTAGCAGGATATCATACATTATTATGGGCGCAATAGCTGAATGGTTAAAGCGTTGGACTTAAGTCTGAGGGTCCCGGGTTCAAATCTCAGTGATGGCACCTGGTGGGTAAACAGTAGAGATTTTTCCGATCTCCCTTGTCAGCATATGTGTAGACCTGCTAGTGCCTAATTTCCCTTTGTGTGTATTATACTGTATACGCACACAGAAGATCAGATACACACATTAAAGATCCTGTAATTCATGTCAGCGTTCGATGGGTTATGGAAACATACCTAGCTTGCACACACCCGAAAACGGAGTATGGCTGCCTACATGGCAGGGTAAGTAAACAAAATGGTCATACACGTCAAATGTTACATGTCTGTCTGAGTGTGTATGTGTGCATGCCTGAGATCTGATTGAATGACACAGGAAACAAATGATGAGCACCCAGTGGCAGCCGCCAGTCAGCTCTACCCAGGTACAATGCAGTACAATACAATACAATACAATACATCTTTATTCATCCATTTGGAGGTAGGCAGCCTGTTGTGCAAACGGCTCCGTGTCTGTAAAGCGCTTAGAGCTTGGTCTCAAACCGAGGTTAGGCAGCTGTATTAGTATCCATACCATTCAGTCAATCAGTCAATCATTATCACGATCTCTCAGCGGCCCACCTGCGGCGAGAGGCAGAGCGGCAGGAGAACCACCTGCCCAGCCACCAGCACCAGCCGCAGTCGAAGAAGAAGCTCCGTCGCCGCCGGAAACCCCACGCCACCACGTCGGAGACCGTCGTCCAGGCCCGCACCTTGACGGACAGACAGACGTCGTCCACGCCCCCATCTCCCGTTAGAGGTCAGTTGTCTTTGTCGGTTGTGTGATGAGTCGTGTGATCTGTCTTGTGATGAGTCGTGTCAGTTGTGTGTTCAGTCATGTCGGTCGTTTGATCTGTCATGTGATCTTTCATGCTGGTCATGTGATCGGTCATGTGATCTTTCAGGCTGGTCATGTGATCAGTCGTGTCGGTTGTGTGATCTGTCATGTAATCTTTCATGCCAGTCATGTGGGTCTGTCATGTCAGTCATGTCATCTGTTGTGCTGTCAGTCATGTCAGTCGTTTGGTTGGTCATGTGATCAGTCATGTCAGTCATGTGATCAGTCATGTCAGTCGTGTGATCAGTTATGTCAGTCGTGTGTGATCAGTCATGTAGTCTGCTGTTGTCAGAGATTAGGAGGAGAAGATGGGGTGGAGGGGGTTTGGGGGGTGCGGGAGGTGAAGCAGGGTGGAGAGGGGGGTGTAGGGGGTCAGGGAACAGTGTGGCCAGGATGACGCTGTGTGTAATTTTTTGTGTGTGTGCATGTTCATTCTTCTCTTTGTTTTAACGTTAGATATTTTGTTTGTTTGTTTGTTTTTACTATAGGCTATAAGGGATGTTTGATGAGTTAAGAGGAACAGTGGATAGCAACAACAACAACAAAAAAGTGAAAAAATGAGAATTAGAAGAAAGGAGAAGGTGATGGGTGGAGGGAGGTTGGTGTGGGGAAGGTGTGGGGGGGTGTGTGTGTGTGGGGATTTTGGGGGGGGGGGGGGGGATAGGGAAAGGGCGTATCTGACATTTCACTATATATAGTATGATCGTATGGTGTAGCTATATAAGGAATGAAACCGACAAGAATGCCAAATGAAGAAATCTAGTTTTGAATTATGCGTAAGCAGAACTCTGTGTGTGTGCATGTGGGTGTGAGAGTGCATTATGTGCACACGTGTGTGTCTGTGTGTGTGCAGTTGAGTTTATTATGTTGCCGATGTGATTGTGTTAAACTTACGCTAACTGAACATGCTCATTATACACACACACAAATTGTGAGCTGGAATGTGGACATTAAGTTGACATGCGTTTTTGTTTGTTTGTAATTTTCTTTTGATAGAAATACTGACGTTTTTAATGACCCTTTTTTGTTTATGATTTCAGGTGTCAGTTTGAAAGAGGAAGGAACAATCAAGCTGAATGCTGACATGCTGGTTCGTGTCATCATCATCATGTAAGGCAGTCGTTATAAGTACTATTTTAATTGTCGCTTTTTCTGAAGTTTCTGTGCTCCTAGGTGTATAAAATTAAAAAAAAAAAAAAAAAAAAAAAAAAAAAAAAATTACATCTATGTGTATGTCACTTCAGTGTCTGTGTACTGCTTAATTGTAAGAGAAAAACTAGTGAGAGAGAGAGAGAGAGTTGTGTGTGTGTGTGTGTGCTTGTGTGTGTTTGTGTGTGTGTATGTGTGTGTGTGTGTGTGTGTGTGTGTGTGTGAATGCCTGCATTCAAACATGTTTTACACTCCTGTCAGTTTCTGAAGTGTTTTAGCCTTGGCATACTTACTAGTGGATACAGTTTTCAGGTGTCAGTTTAGAGTGGAGCCAACTCAAAATCCATAATTAGCCCATAATTTCTTTGACTGTTTTCATGTCGGCAGGATTGAAGGGTGTGTGTGTGGGTGGGGGCGTTGGGGGGATGTGGGGGGGGTTGCAGTTTATTGTATTGCAGCATGGCACAATTGAATTGTGTTGTGCTGTATTATGTTTTTGTCACGTCAGAGTTCTGTTTGTGAAATTCAGGCCTGTGTCCTCAGGGAGAGTATGTTGCTGTAAATGAATTTCTTTTACCCTCAGGTTGGATTTTTCTGTGGGATTTTTACCAGTGACTACTCCGTAGTTGCCACGGGTTCTTGTACATGCTTCACACGGGACCTCAGGGTTATTTTTCCTGGTTGAAAGACTAGCACCCAGACCACCGCTCAATGTCTAGCAGAGGGTGGGGGAAAAGTCCCAGACAAAAATATAAGTCCTGCCTGGTGTCCAAGGTGTTTGTGACTGAACTCCTCTGGAAAATGGAGTATGGCTGCCTTCATGGCAGGGTTGAAACAGTCATACATGTAAAAGCCCGCTTGTGTGTCCGAGTGAACTTGGGAGTGGCAGCATGTGAACAAATTAGAAGAAGAAGTAACTGAACTAAACTAAGAATCAAAACTATCAAGACTACATGCAGTGTAGAGTGATGGCCTAGAGGTAACACATCCGCCTAGGAAGCGAGAGAATCAGGGCTCAGCTGCTGATATTTTCTCCCCCTCCACAAGACCTTGAGTGGTGGTCTGGATGCTAGTCATTCGGATGAGACGATAAACTGAGGTCCTGTGTGCAGCATGCACTTAGCACATGTAAAAGAACCCAGGTAACAAAAGGGTTGTTCCTGGCAAAATTCTGTAGAAAAATCTACTTCGATAGGAAAAACAAATAAAACTGTACACAGGAAAAAACAAACAAAAAAAATAAAACGGGTGGCGCTGGGGAGCGCAGCCCGAATTTCACACAGAAAAATCTGTTGTGATGAAAAGAGATAAAAATACAAATACAAATTTTTGTTCCTCTGTTGCAGATTGATATTCTTGGTGCTATGCAATGCTGTCCTCTTCTACAAGTTGTGGGCCATAGAGGCATCGACGACTGGCCTGTACTCCATGTACACAGATGAGGAGATTGACCATCTTGTGTACGTCCTTTCTTTTGTTGAAAGTTTTTTTGTGTGTCCTTTCTGCTGTTGACAATCTTTTGTATGTTCTTTCTTTTGTTGACAAGTCTTTTATATGTCCTTTCTTATTTGTTGACAGTCTTGTGTACGTCCTTTCTTTTGTTGACAATCTTGTGAATGTCCTTTCTGTTGTTGACAATGTTGTGTGTGTCCTTTCTTTTTTGTTGACAATCTTGTGTATGTCCTTTCATTTGTTGACAGCCTTGTGTGTGTCTTAGATTTTTGTGTGTCCTTTCTCTTGTTGACTGTCTTGTGTATGTCCTTTCTTTTTTGTTGACAGTTTTGTGTGTGTCTTAGATTTTTGTGTGTCCTTTCTCTTGTTGACAATTTTGTGTGTGTCTTTTCTTTTGTTGAAAGTTTTTTGTGTGTCCTTTCTGTTGTTGACAATCTTGTGTATGTCCTTTCTTTTGTTGACAATCTTGTGTGTGTCTTAGTTTTTTTGTGTGTCCTTTCTTTTTTGTTGACAAGTCTTGTGTGTGCCCTTTCTTTTGTTGACAATCTTGTGTATGTTCTTTCTTTTGTTGACAAGTCTTTTATATGTCCTTTCTTATTTGTTGACAATCTTGTGTGTGTCCTTTCTTTTGTTGAAAGTTTTTTGTGTCCTTTCTTTTGTTGACAAGTCTTTTTTATGTCCTTTCTTTTGTTGACAATCTTGTGTGTGTCCTTTCTGTTTTGTTGACAATCTTGTGTATGTCCTTTCTGTTGTTGACAATCTTGTGTATGTCCTTTCTTTTGTTGAAAGTTTTTTGTGTGTGTCCTTTCTGTTGTTGACAATCTTGTGAATGTCCTTTCTTTTGTTGACAATGTTGTGTGTGTCCTTTCTGTTGTTGACAATCTTGTGTGTGTCCTTTATTTTGTTGGAAGTTTTTGTGCGTCCTTTCTGTTGTTGACGATCTTGTGTATGTCCTTTCTTTTGTTGACAATCTTGTGTGTGTCTTAGTTTTTTGTGTGTCCTTTCTCTTGTTGACAATCTTGTGTGTGTCCTTTCTGTTGTTGACAGTGTGTGTCCTTTCTCTTGTTGACAATGTTGTGTGTGTCCTTTCTGTTGTTGACAATGTTGTGTGTGTCCTTTCTGTTGTTGACAATGTTGTGTGTGTCCTTTCTTTTGTTGACAATCTTGTGTGTGTCCTTTCTTTTGTTGACAATATGTGTGTCCTTTCTTTTTTGTTGACAATTTTGTGTATGTCCTTTCTTTTGTTGACAGTCTTGTGTGTGTCTTAGGTTTTTGTGTGTCCTTTCTCTTGTTGACTGTGTTGTGTATGTCCTTTCTTTTGTTGACAATCTTGTGTGTGTCCTTTCTTTTGTTGAAAGTTTTTTGTGTGTCCTTTCTGTTGTTGACAATCTTGTGTATGTCCTTTCTTTTGTTGACAATCTTGTGTGTGTCTTAGTTTTTTTGTGTGTCCTTTCTTTTTTGTTGACAAGTCTTGTGTGTGCCCTTTCTTTTGTTCACAATCTTGTGTATGTCCTTTCTTTTGTTGACAAGTCTTTTATATGTCCTTTCTTATTTGTTGACAATCTTGTGTATGTCTTATTTTTGTGTGTGTCCTTTCTGTTGTTGACAATGTGTGTGTCCTTTCTTTTTTCTTGACAATGTTGTGTGTGTCCTTTCTGTTGTTGACAATGTGTGTGTCCTTTCTTTTTTCTTGACAATGTTGTGTGTGTCCTTTCTGTTGTTGACAATGTGTGTGTCCTTTCTTTTGTTGAAAGTTTTTTGTGTGTCCTTTCTGTTGTTGACAATCTTGTGTATGTCTTAGTTTTTCGTGTGTCCTTTCTTTTTTGTTGACAAGTCTTTTGTATGTGTCCTTTCTTTTGTTGTAGGTTTTTTGTGTGTCCTTTCTGTTGTTGACAATGTGTGTGTCCTTTCTTTTTTGTTGACAGTTTTGTGTGTGTGTCCTTTTGTTGATAATCTTGTGTATGTCCTTTCTTTTGTTGAAAGTTTTTTTGTGTGTCCTTTCTGTTGTTGACAATGTGTGTGTCCTTTCTTTTTTGTTGACAATCTTGTGTATGTCCTTTCTCTTGTTGAAAATCTTGTGTATGTCCTTTCTTTTGTTGACAATCTTGTGTATGTCCTTTCTCTTGTTGACAATCTTGTGTGTGTCTTAGATTTTTGTGTGTCCTTTCTTTTTTGTTGACAATATTGTGTATGTCCTTTCTTTTGTTGACAAGTCTTTTATATGTCCTTTCTTTTTTTGACAAGTCTTTTACATGTCCTTTCTTTTTTGTTGACAATATTGTGTATGTTCTTTCTTTTGTTGACAATATTGTGTATGTCCTTTCTTTTGTTGACAAGTCTTTTATATGTCCTTTCTTTTTTTGACAAGTCTTTTATATGTCCTTTCTTTTTTGTTGACAATATTGTGTATGTCCTTTCTTTTGTTGACAGTCTTGTGTATGTCCTTTCTTTTGTTGACAATCTTGTGTGTGTCCTTTCTTTTGTTGACAATATTGTGTATGTCCTTTCTTTTGTTGACAAGTCTTTTATATGTCCTTTCTTTTTTGTTGACAATATTGTGTATGTCCTTTCTTTTGTTGACAGTCTTGTGTATGTCTTTTCTTTTGTTGACAGTCTTGTGTATGTCTTTTCTTTTGTGTTGACAATCTTGTATATTGCCTTTCTTTTGTTGACAATTTTGTGTATGCTCATTCATTTGTTGACAATTTTGTGTGGCCTTTCTTTTGTTGACAGTCTTTTGTATGTTCTTTCTTTTGTTGACAGATTTTTTTTGTGTCCTTTGTTTTGTTGACAGTCCTTTACATATCCTTTTTCTTGTTGACAATCTGATGCATGACCCTTCTCATGTATGCCCTGTTTTTTTATCGGCAGTTATTTTTTGGGTTTGGTTTTGGATGCCCATTTTTCCTTTGCCTTTTTCACTGTGCTTTTCATAGTCATCATTAACACAAGGGGGTGGGGGAGGGAGGAGGACAAGAAGCAGAAGCAGAGCAACTGACTTAGTGCCTATCTGCGGTCAGAGATCAAACACTAGGTTCTTTACAATAGCCGAATGGTTAAAGCATTGGACTTTCAATCTGAGGGTCCCGGGTTCAAATCTCGGTGATGGCGCCTGGTGGGTAAAGGGTGGAGATTTTTCCGATCCCCCAGGTCAACAGATGTGCAGACCCGCTAGTGCCTGAACCCCCTACGTGTGTATACGCAAGCAAAAGATCAAATACGCACGTTTAAGATCCTGTAATCCATGTCAGCGTTCGGTGGGTTATGGAAACAAGTACATACCCAGCATGCACACCCCTGAAAGCGGAGTATGGCTGCCTACATGGCGGGGTAAAAACAGTCATACACGTAAAAGCCCTCTCGTGTATATACGAGTGAACGTGGTAGTTGCAGCCCACTAACAAAGAAGAAGAAGAAGAAGAAGACAAACACAGAGTCATTTGTACAACAAGCTGCCTACCTGGGTGGAGCTGACTTAACTCACTCAGTACGGCCAGTCCTCTCTTCTCCTCTACACAGACCCCTCGGATGTCCAGTGGGTGTCTGAATGACCCAACCTTTAGCTTCTGTCGTCAGAATTGTGGTATTCTTTGTCAACATTCACCTCTTCAGTATAAGAGCCTTCCGCTTGCAATATTTTGATGATGGTAATTGGGGTGAAACACTGTTAACGTCGTCTCTTTCGCCGTTCGTATGGAGAGAGTTAAAACAGCCTTCAGGCGCTCATCATTTGTCTCCTGTCGTTCAGTCAGGCTTCAGTCACTCGCATGCACACATGTATTTGTATTTGTATTTCGTTTTATCACAACAGATTTCTCTGTGTGAAATTCGGGCTGCTCTCCCCAGGGAGAGCGCGTCGCTATAATACAGCGCCACCCATTTTTTTGTATTTTTTTCTGCATGCAGTTTTATTTGTTTTTCCTATTGAAGTGGATTTTTTCTACAAAATTTTGCCAGGAACAACCCTTTTGTTGCCGTGGGTTCTTTTACCTGCGCTAAGTGCATGCTGCACTCGGGACCTCAGTTTATCGTCTCATCTGAATGGCTAGCGTCCAGACCACCACTCAAGGTCTAGTGGAGGGGGAGAAAATATCAGGTGGCTGAGCCGTGATTCGAACCAGTGCGCTCAGATTCTCTCGCTTCCTAGGCGGACGCGTTACCTCCAGGCCATCACTCCACATGTATAATACTTTAACAGAGAGGAGTTTTCTTCAGAATTCTGCCAGGGACAAGCCTTTCATTTCCATCAGTTTTTGTACGTGTGCTAAGTGCATACAGTGTGCACACGGGACCTCGGTTTATCGTCTCATCTGAATGACTAGCATCCTGACCACTTCTCAAGGGTGGATGATGTAAGTGTTGCAGTGTTTGACTGGCACAACAGACAAGTGGTTAACTCTTTCCATACGAACGGTGAAAGAGACGACGTTAACAGCGTTTCAACCCAATTACCATCATCAAAATATTGCAAGTGGAAGGCTCTTATACTGAAGACGTGAATGTTGACAAAGAATACCACAATTCTGTTGACGGAAGCTAAAGGTTGGGTCATTCAGACACCCACTAGACATCCGAGGGGTCTGTGTAGAGGAGAAGAGAGGACTGGCCGTACTGAGTGAGTTAAAGTATTGGACTTTCAATCTGAGGGTCTGGGGTTGGAATCCTGGTAACGACGCCTGGTGGGGAAAGAGTGGAGATTTTTTACTGATCTCCCAGGTCAACATATGTGCAGACCTGCTTGTGCCTGAACCCTCCTTTGTGTGAATACGCAAGCAAAAGATCAATACGTACATGAAAGATCCCGTTGTCAATGTCAGCGTTCGTTTGGGTCATGGAAACACGAGCAGACCCAGCAAGCATGCCGCAAGAAAACAGAGTATGGCTGCTTTCATGATGGAGTTAAAAAAAAAACCAAAAAAATAAAAAAACCCCGGTCATTCACGTAAAGTTTTTACACATGTGTCGGTACCATCATCATCATTGGAGTGCAGGGATGGCCTAGAGGTAACGCGTCCGCCTAGGAAGCGAGAGAATCTGAGCGCGCTGGTTCGAATCAAGGCTCAGCCGCCGATATTTTCTCCCCCTCCACTAGACCTTGAATGTTGGTCTGGACGCTAGTCTTCGGATGAGACGATAAACCGAGGTCCCGTGTGCAGCATGCACTTAGCGCACGTAAAAAAGAACCCACAGCAACAAAAGGGTTGTTCCTGGCAAAATTCTGTAGGAAAATCCACTTCGATAGGAAAAACAGATAAAACTGGACGCAGGAGAAAAAAAAAAAAAGGTGGTGCTGTAGTGTAGTGACGCACTCTCCCTGGGGAGAGAGAGAGAGCAGCCCGAATTTCACACAGAGAAATCTGTTGTGATGAAAAAAGAAATGCAAAAGAAAAAGAAAATAATGACGGTGGTTGCAGACAACACCCGCGGAGTCAGGAGGACTGGGCCCACTTGTTACGACAGCAACGCTCGCTGCACCACGACGAGGTCACCAAGTGGCAGGAGATTCTGCACACCTCCGTGCAGCTGCTGGATCAGGTGGGTTCCTGGTTCGATTCTTCCTCCTCCCCCTTCCTCCTCCACCCCCCCTCCACCCCACCCTCCCTCCCCCCCGCACCCACCTCTTTCCTCTCCCACGCCCCTCCCGCCCTCGCATGCGTGCGCGCGCACACACATGTATAATAGGTCCTGTGCTGTTGTGTGGTGATGGATAATTGTTTGCTTATTCATCATCATTTGTTGTCTTTTTATTTATTTTATTGTATTTTATTTTATGTATTTATTTATTTATTTATTTATTTATTTGTTTGTTTGTTTATGATTTGTACTATTACAGTTGACTTCATCAAGTGTTTGCGCCTTATAAATATTATTATTAGTAGTAGTAGGTTGGTTTTTTTTTGCTTGTTTGTTTTTTGTAATATTTATTTATTTATTTACTTATTTATTTATTGTTTGGTTTGGTTTTGTTATTTTATTTATTTTATTTTATTATTTTATTTTATTTCTTTATTTTTTATTTTTTATTTATTTGATTTTTTCTCAAGGCCTGACTAAGGGCGTTGGGTTACGCTGCTGGTCAGGCATCTGCTTGGCAGATGTGGTGTAGTGTACATGGATTTGTCCGAACGCAGTGACGCCTCCTTGAGCTACTGACACTGATACTGATACTGTGTGGTGAGGACGGAGCATGAGGCACTGGTGTGTTTGGGAGCTTTACACCGGTGCATGCGCATGTACACGTTTGCGCTTAACCCACACAAGCACATGCACACACAAGCACATGCACGCACTCATGCATTTACACGTGTGTGCGCACGCACACGCACACACACACACACACACTCTTATTCTCTCTCTCTCTCTCTCTCTCTCTCTCTCTCTCTCTCTCTCTATGTGTCTCTGTCTCTCATGCACAGGCTTTCAAAAAGGTTTCATGTGAAGGAGGATATTCATACACGGGCATATGCTATGTACTTACACATGGTGTTTGTTGCGTAAGTGAAATAGTAACATTTTATGATTAGATGCAGTTAGCAGTCTTCCAGTAATGTAACCTGGTTTAGCTTTGCAGTCAGCAAATTAACAACAGCAACAACAACAACAGTAGCAACAACAGCAGCAACAACAATAGCAATGACAGTAACAACAACAACAAATGGCAACAACAACAGTGACAGGAATAACAGCAAGAATGAAAACACATTAGCAGCAATGGGAACACCTATGACAACAGCAACAACAGTAGCATCAGGAGTAACAACAGCAACAACTACAATAACAACAACAGTAACAATAATAGCAGCAGCAGCAACAACAAAATGAACAATAGCAACAACAGTAACAGCAGCAACAATAATAATCGTAAAAGCAACAGCTGCAACAATGAAAACAGTAACAACAACATTAACAATGACAGTAGGAGCAACGACTTTAACAACAGCAGTAACAACAACAGCAGTAGCAATAACAACAACAGTTACAACAGCAATAACAACACCAATAACAACAACAGCAGAAACAACAGCAACAATAATGACAACAACAACAGTAACAACGCCAATAATGACAACAGCAGTAACAACAACAATGATAACAACAACAGTATCAACAGCAATAACAACAGCAATAACAACAACACCAGTAACAACAACCGAAACAACAGCAAAAATAATGACAATAATAATAATAATAATAAATGGTGTTGATAAGGCGCAAAATCTTGATGAAATCAACTCTAAGCGCACACACAAAAAAAGATCTGCACACACACACACACACACAAAAAAAAAACCACCACACACACACACACACACACACACACGCTGTGGGCCATATGGCTCTTAACACAACTAATTTAAAAAGAACAAAACAACCCAAAACAACAGTAACAACACCAATAACGACAACAGCAGTAACAACAGCAAAAATAATGACAACAACAGCAGTAACAACAACAGTCACAATAATGATAACTTCGTCAAGTCTCCACACTCAGCTCTTTCAAGTCTGGCCTTAAAACCCACCTCTTCCCAATATAGCCTTCCTTGCCTGCCCTTCCTTGTCTTTAGTTTCTACAGTTTTAGAGTTATGCATGCGTGTGGATGACTGGTGCGAAAGCGCTTTGATTTGTCTCTGCACAAGATTCAGCGCTATATAAATACCATTATTGACTCACTTGTGTAAACAAAGTGAGTCTATGTTTTAACCCGGTGTTCAGTTGTCTGTGTGTGTGTGTCTGTGTCTGTGTCTGTGTGTCCGTGGTAAACTTTAACATTGACATTTTCTCTGCAAATACTTTGTCAGTTGACACCAAATTAGGCATAAAAATAGGAAAAATTCAGTTCTTTCCAGTCATCTTGTTAAAAACAATATTGCACCTCTGGGATGGGCACAAAAAAATACAAGAAAGAAGCCTAATTATATGCAAACTGCATTTACTGTTTATATTTTTTGTATTCTCTAAACTTGGCACTTTGATCTGATATTCTGACCCAACAACAAGAGCAGTCATTATTATCATTTTTTGTTCAAACAGGAACTTCTTTTGCTAAGCATGGAAGTTTTATTTATTTTGCAAACGTTTTGGTGCAGATAGTAAAGAAGGGAAATTACTCTGTAATGCTAGGGGACTTAATTTATCACAAGTGAGTCTTGAAGGCCTTGCCTCTCTTTGTTATTATTATTATTATTAACAACAACAACAGCGACGACGACAAAACGTTTGCTGTGTTTTCAGATGAAGCAGTCACTGAGGGCCCTGCAGACCAGTCTGCAGGTCAGGTCTGAGTCACAGCAGGGCACAGGATAGCTCTCACCAATCGCTTCACCTCTTCCCCCAAGTCACAACCCCTACCCCTCCCCAAAACCCCTACAACCCCCCCCCCCCCACCCCCCCACACCACCCCCCACCCCACAAAGCCTTCGACATTGTTCAAGTGATAGATAACGACCTACCAGCATTCTCGTGTGTGTGTTTTTTCTAGACAGATTGAAGCAAGACAATCTTTGTATGAGTCTGTTTTTGGGTCGTAAGTAACAAGCGAGTTTGTCGATGGCCTGGTTTCCTTAATAGCATCCGACCTCATTAGTTTGAGAAGTGGTGGTAGTGGGTTCTGGGGTGAAAAGTAATTGCTGAAAAAGGTATTTGGATTATGGGTTTAGTTGGTGGAATGATATACTGTTGTGGTATGCTTTTTGCCGAATTAGGATTATGATTTTGAAGGGTCACAATGTAGGTGTTGTTCTAAAAAAAAAAAGATAGAACCTTTTAGAAGCTGGGAAAGAGTTGTATCTTTTTTTTTTTTTTTTTCTTTTCTGTTCATTGTAGCAGCATATCTCATTTGAGGTACAGTAAGCAGACACAGTTTTTTGTCAGCATGAGCTGTGTTTCTGAAGCAGATTAGCCACTGCGAGTCTTAGCTGCATAATGAAAAGCAGCTTAACATACGTACATAGGAATGACGGACATCGTTTGCGAAAAAGCGTCATAAAGCTTGAATCTTCCCGGACAGTGAGGAACTAGTGGGTCTGGTGAAGTACTTATAAAGTGCAGAGAATATTAGCGCATGTCTGAAACGCTGAAAACTCTGTAAATCTGTTGTTGCACCGATCTCTGGGAGGTCCGTCTTCCTGTTAATGGAGTGCGTGGGTGTGATTGACACGGTGGAAGCTTGTTATGAGATGGATGAAAACGAATAACGATTGAAACTTTTATGAGACAAATGAATATGAATGCCGATTTAAACCTGTCACAAGACAAATGGATTCAAATGACAGTCGAAGCTTACTCTTCGACAAAACGATGAGAATGACAGTTTAGGCCTGTTTTGTAGGTGGATGAATACGAACGACAGTTGAAGAATCGTTACGAGACAACTAACTATGAATGTTGGTTCAAGCTTACAATTGGTCGGAAGGATGCGAATGGTTGTGGAAATGCTAGGAGTCACTGATGCTTGATGTGTGTAGTGACGGTTTGTTTGTGACTGCAAGAAACATTTGTGTGGGTACGTACATCTGTAGCAGTGTTTGAAGAGATCATCCGTGATACTTCTGTGATAGTTTAACCTTGACAGGCAACACATGACTTGTTGATAACATTGGGTTTAAACTTATTTTTGTTTTTTTTTTGGTAACTCTGTGTATGCGTGAGTGTGTGTGTGTGTGTGTGTGTGTTTGAGCAATACATAAGCACATGATAGATTTTTATTTTTTGGTTTTTGTCAGCAACACGATATGTGGATGCGTGATATACAGAGCACAAGCTTGATTTTTTGTTTGTTTGTCCAGTACTCTGTGGATGTCTTTGGGTGAGAGAGAGAGAGAGGGAGACTGATGAAGTGCAAGCTAGCTAGCTTTTATGTCTTTTGCTTGTAATTCTTTTTCTGTGTCTGCTCGCGTGTGTGTGCGTGTGTGCAAAGTGGGTGAAGAAGAGACATTTTGTGTGTGTGTGTGTGTGTCTGATACCTATTAAGAATCACAAGTGTTGATAACATTTTGGGTGGGGAGTCGGGAAGTTGGGTTGAGGGGGAGGTGGTGTACCTGTTTTGATGATTCGTTTCCACGGAGACATGGTGGTTGTTGATGACCTGTCTGCGCAGTTATTCCTATAATGGGTACATGATTGATTGCAGTGAAGTGTTGTTGATGGTTTGAGCGTGTGTTGTCAGTTGTTAACGGTTTGATGGTGTCAGTTGCTGATGGTTTGAGTGTATGTTTTGTCAGTTGGTTTGAGTGTGTGTTGTCATTTGTTGATGGTTTGTGTGTGTGTTGTTTGTTTGTTGTCAGTTGTTGATGGTTTGAGTATGTGTGGTTTGTTTGTTGTCAGTTGTTAATGGTTTGAGTGTGTGTTGTCAGTTGTTGATGGTTTGAGTGTGTGTTGTTAGTGTGTTGTCAGTTGTTGATAGTTTCAGAGTGTTGTCAGTTGTTGATGGTTTGAGTGTGTGTGTGTGTGTGTGTGTGTGTGTGTGTGTTGTCAGTTGTTAATGGTATGAGCATGTGTTGTCAGTTGTTGACAGTTTGGGTGTTTGTTGTCAGTGGTTTGAGTGTGTGTTGTCAGTTGTTGATGGTTTGAGTGTGTGTTGTCAGTTGTTAATGGTGTTGTCAGTTGTTGATGGTTTGAGTGTGTGTTGTCAGTTGTTAATGGCGTGAGTGTGTGTTGTCAGTTGTTGATTGTTTGAGTGTGTGTTGTCATTTGTTGATTGTTTGAGTGTGTGTTGTCAGTTGTTAATGGCGTGAGTGTGTGTTGTCAGTTGTTGATTGTTTGAGTGTGTGTTGTCAGTTGTTGATGGTTTGATTGTATGTTGTTAGTGTGTTGTCAGTTGTTGATGGTTTCAGTGTGCGTTGTCCGTTGTTGACGTGCGTTGTTGCATCGATGCCTTGGCTGTGTTGAGTCGTGGGAGGGCAATCAGGAAACGTGTATTGATTGAGGATTGATTTGTTTGTCCTTTCTTCTTCTGTGGCACAGCCGTGCAGATTCCAGATGTCTGGCTTTTGGATTAATGACGTAATGACTCTGAGGTCACAGTTTTGTTTTGTGGATTGCATTTTTGTGTTTTTTACTCATGCATGACCATGTCAAAAACTTCAACATATATAAACGTGTTTTGTTGATTTCAGTGTGTAAACCTGTTTATGTTGACTTATCGTATGAACGTTTTAATGTCGACTTGACACAGATTTCATTGTAAATTTGCTTTTGCTAAGTTTAACATCTAAATGTGTTAATTGTGGACTTAACTCACAAACATTTTGAGGTTGACTTACCATAGATGTCATTAGAGATATGTTAGGTCGAGTTTAACTTGTGGACATGTTATTGTGGGCGTAACATTAATGCATTAATGTTCTGTTGATAGTGTGCTGCGCAAGCTAAGCCGACAGTTGAATCATGCAGCACAAGAATTGAAGTGGATGAAGAAAAATGTGGATTTGGAAGAAAGTGACATGTTTCCATTTCAGGGGGAAAATGAAACTCAGGCCAGCAGTTTGACAATGGATAATAGCAGACAGTAGTGATTGTAAGGTTACAAAACACTGAGGTGTGTTGCAATGATTGTAAGGTTACAAGATGCTGAGATGTGTTGCACAATCAGATCTAGGTTTAACGTGTGTGTGTGTGAAATCCAGGGAAAAAAAAAAGTGGTGAATAAGATGTTTGACAATGGTTAGCAAGTTGTAATCATTTTTAAGTGTGCAAGATATTGACATTTTTTGCACAATCTGATTTTTTTTTTCATTTGCAAGATACTGACATTTTTTGCACCGTGATTTTTTTCTTCTTTTTTTTCAGTTTTTCTTTTCTTTTTTTTTTCCAATCCTGAAAAATCAAGGAACAAGATATGTCAGGCATTGACAGAATTCAAAATTAGAAACATAAATCACAAGAGTGGTTGTAGGGAAGATCACATCATCTACACTGGGGAAATAAAATCAAGGGGGAAAAAAAAAAAAAAAATATATATATCCAGCGATTTGGTCACAAAGTACACGAATGGGAGCAGTTCCGAATTATGTGGAACTGATAATAAAGACAAGGGCCCTGCCATCCTGTATTGAATTGTGTATCAGCATTTTGTCGTTTTAGTGGGTGTTTCGTTATTCTCCCCCCACCCCTCTTTTATTTTACTTCGTTTCAGTTTCAAGACATCATGCAGTTTAGTTAAACATCCCCAGGAACCCCTGGCCACAAACATTTCAGTATTGAGAAACCACTCTAATCCACGACAGTATCATCATGCATGCCCAACTTTATGGTCATCCAGCGAGAGAAGTGGGAGTGAACTTTCCCTCAATCAAGAAGAGCTGAAGGAATGATATGCCTTTCCCGCTGATATATGGTGGTAAAGGTGAAGGTTACCACGTTGATTTCTTTGTTAGAGTTTATCAGGTCTGAAGTGCTTTCTGCTTTGTTTGTCAGTTTCTTTTTCTTTCTTTTTTTCTTTCTTTTTTTCTGTTGTCACTTCTTTTGGCCATTTATCGTTTCTTGATGCCTCATTTACATGCAGATTTCTTGTTGGAAAGACAACGTATATAGGTTAGAGGTTAAAGGTTCCATAGCCATATATGGGCAGAAGGTCAGCGAGTTCATGTTCAAGAGTGAGATCAGCATACATAGGGAGATGGGTTGGTATGGAGATTACTTCAATTCTAAGGACTGTACATACGTTGCTTTCATTTGATTGACGAGTATAGATGTCTTCCGTTCTGATCGACGCTGTGACTCATCACAAGCTTGCATGATTTGCTTTATTTCTGCGTTGTGTTGATTTCTGGTCTGTGTCGGTTTTGATTGTGAAGGAAAGAATCAGCTGATTTGACAGTCTTTGGGATGGTGTATCCGTGCACAGAACAATCAGCTGATGGGTTTTTTTTTTAGTTGTTGTTTTCGGATGGAGAACGTTATGTTTTGGCAATTTTTTTTTTAGAAAAATATTTATTTTATTTTTGTGTGTTACTGTGTGATATGCTCCGACTACTTTCCAAGGGACATTGAAATGATTGTATCACGCTGTGTTGGTATCAGTTTGTCTGTTTTTGGGTTGTTGATTTTTTGTTTGTTTTTGTTTTTGCTATTATTATTTTAAGATTTTGTACATTTTACATTTTCTTTGAAATCCCCCTGGGTTCTGTTACTGATGTTTTGTTGTTGATTTTTTTTCTTTTTCTTCAAAACATTTGTTGTATCAAGTGCAATGGTCAAGGTTGGGGGGTAAGAATACATGTAGTGGAGTGATGGCCTAGAGGTAACGCGTCTGCCTAGGAAGCGAGAGAATCTGAGGGCGCTGGTTCGAATCACGGCTCAGCCGCCGATATTTTCTCCCCCTCCATTAAACCTTGAGTGGTGGTCTGGACGCTAGTCATTCGGATGAGACGATAAACCGAGGTCCCGTGTGCAGCATGCACTTAGCGCACGTAAAAAAACCCACGGCAACAAAAGGGTTGTTCCTGGCAAAATTCTGTAAAAAATCCACTTCGACAGAAAAAACAAACAAAACTGCACGCAGGAAAAAATACAAAAAAATGGGTGGCACTGTTGTGTATAGCGACGCGCTCTCCCAGGGGAGAGCAGCCCGAATTTCACACAGAGAAATCTGTTGTGATAAAAAGAAATACAAATACAAATACAAATGTAGCACCTCACAGTCCAGAAATTACGGAACGTGTGGTTTACGTCCAGTGAGAGGCATGGATGAGTAAACACTATGGGAACAGCAGTTCCACTGTCATGTACAGACATCACAATAAGTTAAGGACCGCCTCATAAAAGGCAGGTATATTTTCATGAAATGTTAACGACAGTGATAATGATGATAGTACACTTGTTACAACACTTTAAAATCTCTTTGACGGGCGCAATAGCCGAGTAGTTAAAGCGTTGGACTTTCAATCTGAGGGTCCCGGGTTTGAATCTTGGTAACGGCGCCTGGTGGGTAAAGGGTGGAGATTTTTTCCAGTCTTGCAGGTCAACATGTGTGCAGACCTGCTTGTGCCTGAACCCCTTCCGTGTGTATACGCAAGCATAAGATCAGATCCTGTAATCCATGTCAGCATTCAGTGGGTTATGGAAACGAGAACATACCCAGCATGCACACCCCCGAAAACGGAGAATGGCTGCCTACATGGTGGGGGCCGGGAGAAAACAGTCAATCACATAAAAGCCCACTTATGTGCATACGAGTGAAACTGGGATTGTAGCCCACGAACAAAGAAGAAGAAGAGCAGAAATCTCGGCAAGTGGTTTACAGTAACAAGTCCGACACACACAAGACAGCATCACACTCGTGGAGAAAGGGCTGATAACTAGGTTCAGGGAGCTTTGGATATAGATTATGGTATTGAAATCCATAAAACAGTAGAAAAGTGACTCTTGTGAAAGAACACAAAATAGATAAATGAATGGATAGAGAATTGAATGAATAGATAAATAAACGGGTATATGAACGAATGAACAAACTTTCTTCTCTCTTTTTTTTTTTTTGGGGGGGGGGGGGGGGGGGGGGGTCCTCCAACCCATTTTTTTTTTTTTTTTCCGTTTTTTTTTGGGGGGGGGGGGGGGTGGGGGGTCCTGCAGCCTCCTATTTTTTTCCCTTTTTTTTTTTTTTTTAATTTTCTTCTCTTTTTTTTTCTTCTCAACATTCCTCCATAAAAAGCAATATACACCACAAAATGACACATTTAGACATACAAAATCAGCGCAAAAAGTGTGTATATTTATGTGTGTATTTATTCACCAACGGGCAATTTGGTGTTTGGTTCTTAAACGTATGATGCGTGCTTACACCATTATGTATTATATGAAAACAAAGTTGAAATAATGCATAATTATTAAAAAGCAATAAATTGGATATGTTAGATGTAAAGAGTAAAATGAAATGAAAAAACAATAATTAGAAACAAAAAAAAAACAACACCACTTTTAGATTATATTTTGTTGTTGTTGTTGCTCTTTGTGTTACATATATATATATATATATATATATTTTTTTTTTTTTTTTAATTGATTAATTATTCCCCTTTACTTCCATCCAGCTCTTCTTGGGATTTCTGTAATCTTGTTTTGAGAGTTGGGTTTTTTTTTGTTTGTTTTTTAATTGATTAATTATTCCCCTTTACTTCCATCCAACTCTTCTCGGGATTTCTGTAATCTTGTTTTGAGAGTAGTTTTTTAAATTTATTTTTATTTTTATTTTTTTTTTAATTCTTTTCTTTCATTTTTGTTTTTTGTTAACCTTTTGCATTCATATCTTCAGCTAGTTGAGAACTGAAGCAGGCTGAAGGTATTAGATATTACACTTGTAATAATGAAAAGAAAAAAAAATAAAGTGCTTTAAAAACTGTGAAGGAAATGCAAAGCTGATTGCTGTGAAATCATGTGACTCTTTTGAAAATGCAATCCATTAGTCCCTTGCCTAATCTTCTTCACAGAAAAGTAGCACAAATTTCATTGGTTTTTTTTTTTTATCATGATCATTGTTTTTATTGATAAATTGAAGTTCTGTGGTATCAGTTTATTATATAATACCAAGGATGCATACCTGTTGAGTAAGGTTGTCTGTTGTCTTGGGCAGGAGGTATTTTTTGATATTTTGATGTGTTTTTTCTTCTTCTTTGCTTATATTTGTGTTTTGCTTTTTTTTTTGCTTTTTTTTTTTTTTGGTTATAGTTCAGATGTATTAACATTTTGGTTGGTGGTGGTGTGTGATTGTGTGTATTTAAAAAGATGAAATATTAAAAAAATGGTGTAATTTTATTCTGACACCTGGCAGACCTGCAGTGTACGTGAGTCAAAAGTCACTAATCTCACAAGGCATTACGATCATGATGAAATCTGGAATTAAAAATTTAAAGCAAAACTTTTTTTTTTTTAACTGTTGTCCGCTGCATGCTTTTGAATTCTATGTTTTATTTCTGTGTATCTATTTTGATTGTGTGTGTGTGTGTGTGTGTGTGGATAAGAATATGTACAGTGTTAACTCACTCAGTACGGCCAGTCCTCTTCTCCTGTACACAGACCCCTCGGATGTCCAGTGGGTGTCTGAATGACCCAACCTTTAGCTTCCGTCGTCAGAATTGTGGTATTCTTTGTCAACATTCACGTCTTCAGTATAAGAGCCTTCCGCTTGCAATATTTTGATGATGGTAATTGGGGTGAAACGCTGTTGGCGTCGTCTCTTTCGCCGTTCGTATGGAGAGAGTTGAGAGCAAATGATCATTGAAATGTCAATATAGCTGGAACTGTGAACTTTGAAATGGTACAAGGCGGTAAAATGTTGAATTGTGAAGTCGAAAGCCTTTTTGAAGTTTCCTAATTGGAATATGGAGTAGTCTCCATTTGACCAAGTTTATGAATCATAGAAGTATTCAGTCGTTAGCAGTTAACAGAGATTATCAAACATTTCATTGAAATAGAGTAGTCATCACTTGACCATTTTATTTCCTTGTCATCTGAGGAAGACATGGCAAATGTTAGTATTTGACTTCTTCCAGTTCTGTCTGATTTTATATCAAAATAGAAATGATTTTCTTTTAATGTGTTTGTTTGTCTGTTTAAAAAAAAAAAAAAAATCCACCCCCAATTTGTCCAACACAAAGCATACTGTGACATTTAATATTTTCTCCACAAAGAGATAGGGAGAGTACTGATTTTGGGCAGACGATGAAAAAGTATGGGGAGCGGAGGGGAACAAACTCTGGAGACATTATCAAATTGATGTTGCTGCGGTTTTGTCAGAGTTTGCTTCTGTCATTATGCACATTATCGCAGGTTTACTCTTAGATTATTACAGGTTTATATATGAACACAGGTTTTGTCAAACATTATTGCAGGTTCAGCTAAACATCATCCAGTTTCATTTAAATTTTCATTGTGAATGTTTGACAGTATATACTGATGAAACAGAACATTTTGCTGTGAATCATAAATGATTTTAGCAGCACATCAGTATATATGTGTATGTGGAGACCTGCTAAAGTGCCTTGATACCCTTTGTGTGAGTACATATGCAGGTGATCAAATACGCACATTAATGACCCCGAATTCCATGTCAGTGTTTGGTGGGTTATAGAGACATGAACATACCCAGTATACACCTCCCCTGAAAACAGAGTATGGCTGCCTCTGTGGGTGGAGTGTGTTTTATTTTTTTATTTATTTTTTTTTAACATGGCCATACAAGTAGAATCTGTTTTGTAGATACCAGTGAATATGGGAGTTGTGTGGTCATACACATAAAAGCCCTCTCATATATACTATTCAACATGGGAGTTGTGTGGTCATACACATAAAAGCCCTCTCATATATACTATTCAACATGGGAGTTGTGTGGTCATACACATAAAAGCCCTCTCATATATACTATTCAACATGGGAGTTGTGTGGTCATACACATAAAAGCCCTCTCATATGTACTGTTCAACATGTGAGTTGTGTGGTCATACACATAAAAGCCCTCATATATACTGTTTAACATGTGAGTTGTGTGGTCATGCACATAAAAGCCCTCCCATTTTTACTGTTTCACATGTGAGTTGTGTGGTCATGCACATAAAAGCCCCCCCATTTTTACTGTTTCACATGTGAGTTGTGTGGTCATACACATAAAAGCCCTCTCAGATATACTATTCAGCATGGGAGTTGAAGCTTATAAGCACAGATAGGAGAAAGAATCGGGCCATACAGATTAGAAACGCAAGTAATGCTTTATAACTCCACCTGACTTGTGTTGCGCTGCGGCCGTTCTGACTGCTTTGGGGGCGAGATTTTCTCTTTGTAACCCCCCCTTCCCTGTCCCTTTTTCTCTGGTATCACCCCCCCCCCCACCCTCCCAGCCCTCCCCCCCCCTCCACCTCCCCTCCCTTCATTTGTGTTATTAGACAGTATATGTAGAAAATACTGAGGTTTGTGTTATTTGGACAATATAGATACAAAATACCGAGGTTTGTGTTATTTGGCAATATAGATAGAAAATACTGAGGTTTATGTTATTTGGCAATATAGATAGAAAATACTGAGGTTTATGTTATTTGGCAATATAGATAGAAAATACTAAGGTTTGTGTTATTAGGCAGTATAGGTAGAAAATACTGAGGTTTGTGTTATTTGGACAATATAGATACAAAATACCGAGGTTTGTGTTATTAGACAGTATAGGTAGAAAATACTGAGGTTTATGTTATTTGGCAATATAGATAGAAAATACTAAGGTTTGTGTTATTAGGCAGTATAGGTAGAAAATACTGAGGTTTGTGTTATTAGGCAATATAGGTAGAAAATTCTGAGGTTTGTGTTATTAGGCAGTATAGGTAGAAAATACTAAGGTTTGTGTTATTAGGACAATATAGATAGAAAATACTAAGGTTTGTGTTATTAGGCAATATAGATAGAAAATACTAAGGTTTGTGTTATTAGGCAATATAGATAGAAAATACTAAGGTTTGTGTTATTAGGCAGTATAGGTAGAAAATACTGAGGTTTGTGTTATTAGGCAATATAGATAGAAAATACTGAGGTTTGTGTTATTAGGCAATATAGATAGAAAATACTGAGGTTTATGTTATTTGGCAGTATAGGTAGAAAATACTGAGGTTTGTGTTATTAGGCAATATAGGTAGAAAATAGTGAGGTTTATGTTATTTGGCAATATAGATAGAAAATACTAAGGTTTGTGTTATTAGGCAGTATAGGTAGAAAATACTGAGGTTTGTGTTATTTGGACAATATAGATAGAAAATACCAAGGTTTGTGTTATTAGGCAGTATAGGTAGAAAATACTGAGGTTTGTGTTATTTGGACAATATAGATAGAAAATACTGAGGTTTGTGTTATTAGGGAATATAGATAGAAAATACTTAGGTTTATGTTATTTGGCAATATAGATAGAAAATACTAAGGTTTGTGTTATTAGGCAGTATAGGCAGAAAATACTGAGGTTTGTGTTATTTGGCAATATAGATAGAAAATACTGAGGTTTGTGTTATTAGGCAATATAGATAGAAAATACTGAGGTTTGTGTTATTAGGCAGTATAGGTAGAAAATACTGAGGTTTGTGTTATTAGGCAATATAGGTAGAAAATACTGAGGTTTATGTTATTTGGCAATATAGATAGAAAATACTAAGGTTTGTGTTATTAGGCAGTATAGGTAGAAAATACTGAGGTTTGTGTTATTTGGACAATATAGATAGAAAATACTGAGGTTTGTGTTATTAGGGAATATAGATAGAAAATACTTAGATTTGTGTTATTTGGCAATATAGATAGAAAATACTTAGGTTTGTGTTATTAGGCAATATAGGTAGAAAATTCTGAGGTTTGTGTTATTAGGCAGTATAGGTAGAAAATACTAAGGTTTGTGTTATTAGGCAGTATAGGTAGAAAATACTGAGGTTTGTGTTATTTGGACAATATAGATAGAAAATACTGAGGTTTGTGTTATTAGGGAATATAGATAGAAAATACTGAGGTTTGTGTTATTAGGGAATATAGATAGAAAATACTGAGGTTTGTGTTATTTGGGCAATATAGATAGAAAATACCGAGGTTTGTGTTATTAGGGAATATAGATAGAAAATAATGAGGACTGTGTTATTAGGCAATATAGATAGAAAATACTTAGATTCGTGTTATTTGGCAATATAGATAGAAAATACTTAGGTTTGCGTTATTAGGCAATACAGATAGAAAATACTAAGGTTTGTGTTATTAGACAATATGGATAGAAAATACTAAGGCTTATGTTATTAGGCAATACAGATAGAAAATACTAAGGGTTTAAGATCCGGTAACTTCATCAGTCTGACTGTCCCTCTGTACAGAAGGATGGTGGTGTGTTGAATTTGCTGTCATCTGTCTTAAGATCACAGGGGAGGGGGCCAGGGGAGAGGGGAGGGGGGGGGTGGGGGGGTGTAGGGGGCACGGCAGAATGTGTTAGGCGCTGGACTTGTGATCGTACGTTCACCAGAGATGAGGGTTTGAGACCCCCTGTTTTGATACTGTGTTGTGTGACGGGCGCAATAGCCGAGTGGTTAAAGCGTTGGACTGTCAGTCTGAGGGTCCCGGGTTCGAATCACGGTGACGGCGCCTGGTGGGTAAAGGGTGGAGATTTTTACGATCTCCCAGGTCAACACATGTGCAGACCTGCTTAGTGCCTGAACCCCCTTCGTGTGTATATGCAAGCAGAAGACCAAATACGCACGTTAAAGATCCTGTAATCCATGTCAGCGTTCGGTGGGTTATGGAAACAAGAACATACCCAGCATGCACCCCCCCCCCCCCCCCCCCCGAAAACGGAGTATGGCTGCCAACATGGCGGGGTAAAAACGGTCATACACGTAAAAGCCCACTCGTGTGCAGACGAGTGAACGCAGAAGAAAAAGAAGAAGATACTGTGTTGTGTCCTTTGGGGGGAAAAGCATGCACTTTTAAAAGTGTTAAAGGCACGATTGAAACAGTCTGCGAAAAACAGAGTTTTAAGTAAATAAGTCAATCAAAATGAACATATCAGTCGACACATGCATCAGTTAATCAATCAATCTTTTCACATGCAAATATGCAGCCCGAAGGCAGACACTCTCCCCTCTCTCCCCCCTTCTCTCTCTTCCCTCTCTGTTTCTCTCTATCTCCCCTCTCCCTCTCTCTCCTTCTCTCTCCCCATCCATCACCCCTCTCCCTCCCCCCATATCTCTCCCCACCTCCATCATCTCTCTCTCTTCTCTCTCTCTCTCTCCCCACCTCCATTCCCCCTATCTCTTCTCTCTCTCTCTCCACCTCCACACCCTCTCTCTTTTCTCTCTCCCCACCTCCATCCTCTCTCTCTTCTCTCTCTCTCCCCACCTCCATCCACCCACCCCCTCTCTCTGTTTTGATACTGTGTTGTGTCCTTTGGGGGGAAAAGCATGCACTTTTCTCCAGTTTCCCCTCACTCCACCTTGGTTTGAACGGGTCCCTGACTTCGGGCAGGGAAGGTTAACTCTCTCCATACGAACGGCGAAAGAGACGACGTTTACAGCGTTTCATCCCAGTTACCATCATCAAAATATTGCAAGCGGAAGGCTCTTATACTGAAGACGTGAATGTTGACAAAGAATACCACAGTTCTGACGACGGAAGCTAAAGGTTGGGTCATTCAGACACCCACTGGACATCCGAGGGGTCTTTGTAGAGGAGAAGAGAGGACTGGCCGTACTGAGTGAGTTAAAACAGCGGACGGGCAGGATTGGGCCCCCGACTTCCTTTGTGCCATGCCCTGGACATGGTGGGTTTGAATTCATGGCTCCAATGGCTTGTTAAAGACTATGGGGACCTTTAACTTTTAACCTCACAGACTGTGGCAGATTGCTCAAACAAGAAAGGTTAACAATCGAGGTTTGCAGAGTGCCTGTGTGTGACAATCAAACTGAATCAAATGAAAACTTATTCACTTCATCATAATATATATATATATATATTTATTTATTTATTTATTTATATAAATCCATGACCAGAAAGAATATCCACTTAACTAAATCAAATGCAAGCTTAGTCACTTCATTAAAAAAAAACCACCAAAACACATGCGCGCGCGCACACACACACACACACACACACACACACATTATTTTCTAAAAATGTAAAATGTATATGCGGTAAGCAAATAACTGTAAGTCATCTACTCATTCATTGTCCGAGCGTAAGACATTTAATTCCTAAAGATGTAGTTGATGACTTTTCTTCCATTATTTCATTAGCCACTGAAAAGATTTTGAATGATTATTCATTGCTTAGAATGGTTTCAGAAATTTTAAACTCCAGTCCAGTTGGTATCCTCCTTTGGTGTGTTATAATTAATGTTGTTATTTATATTTACATTGTTGTAGGTTAATACTTGTTGATATGCATATTCTCCTTCCCATGACACCTCATTCAATACACACCACAATCTCTTTAGACCTTTTTCTTATAATATACTTTTCCTCTGATACATAACATGAATACTTTTTTACACTAATATTCACATGCATTCCCTTTCCTTTATCCACTTCTTTACTCCTTTCCGTCTAAAAACACTTATAGTGAATAGACGTTAAACTGAAGATAAAACACACACACACACACACACACAAAGAAAAAAGCTACAACCAACAACCATAGATTGTTTCAGGTAGAATATCCACTGAATATCCAGCAATAATTGCAATATTGGGAAACATGTTTTTTTTATTTGTCAGAAATACTCCTCCTTTGCAGTTACTGCTGTTTATCCTTATATATGTGGTGGTGATTTTTGTTTTTTTTTTGCTGTTGTTGTGATTTGGGAACTATGCTAACACGAGTGCTAAAAAAACCAACAACATTTGATTAGTTTAAACTTTTAATCCATGTGGATGTTGTTTGTGCAAGACATTGAAGAAAATTGAAGTATTCTGCAAGATGCAGAACGGACAATGTTTATGCAGACAAGAAAAATTGAGCAGTATCACCCGTTTTTCTTTCTTTTCTTTTTTTTTTTTTTCCTGTGTTAACTTGGGCAAGACACTCTCCACTATAATCAAATTCTAGCCCAGATAGACCGGACAGCAGATGCCTCCTCTGCTGCTCTGGTGGTCACAGTCGAACACAGCTGACTGTCTGTCATACAGATGTCAGGAAACAGAAGTCTCTCAGCCAACCCTCCTCATCTCCTCTCCAAAAACTGAAAAAAAAAATTATCGTAAATCTTTTCTTTTGTCTTTAGTTCTTGTCCTGCAAATCCCATGTCCACTGATACCACTGAGGGGGCTTTTTTGTGCACTGCTGTCCTTAACCCCACTATTAAGGCAGCCACACTCCATTTTCCGGGGTGTGCATGCTGCGTATGTCCACGTTTCCATAACCCACGAAACACTGACTTGCATTACGGGATTATGTGTTTTTGATGTTCTGCATGTGTGTACACACTTTGGGGGTTCAGATACTTAGAGGTCTGTTCATATCTTGACCTTGGAGACAGCAAAAAAAAAAAAAAAAAAAAAAAAATCTCCTCCCTTTACCCACCAGACACAGCATGAGGGATTGGAACTTAAGACCCTAGGATTGAAAGTCCATTTCTCTGACCGCTTGGCTGTCGCGGCTGTGTTAAAATCAAACAAGATTTTAGAGGGGAAGAGGGTGAGGGGTTGGGGGAGGAGGTTTCACTTTGACCCATCAAGAAAGGAAGAATTATTATCTTGTTCGACGGGCGCAATAGCCGAGTGGTTAAAGCGTTGGACTGTCAATCTGAGGGTCCCAGGTTCGAATCACGGTGACGGCGCCTGGTGGGTAAAGGGTGGAGATTTTTACGATCTCCCAGGTCAACATATGTACAGACCTGCTAGTGCCTGAGCCCCCATCGTGTGTATATGCAAGCAAAAGATCAAATACGCACGTTAAAGATCCTGTAATCCATGTCAGCGTTCGGTGGGTTATGGAAACAAGAACATACCCAGCATGCACACCCCCAAAAACGGAGTATGGCTGCCTACATGGCGGGGTAAAAACGGTCATGCACGTAAAAGCCCACTCGTGTGCATACGAGTGAACGTGGGAGTTGCAGCCCACGAACGCAGAAGAAGAAGAAGAAGAAGAAGAATTATCTTGTTCACGGAAAGTGAGCGTCAGTGCATATGACCCAGACACTAACCACCTTCGATTTGTCAGGGTGGTGCATGCCTCTCTGCAGATCGTGTGCTTGTTTAATTTCAGTTATCACTATAAAAAATAACGTATCTTTTGTTTCTGTCCCTGGTTTTTGACTCACTTGCGTAAACAAAGTGAGTCTATGTTTTAACCTGGTGTTCGGTTGTCTGTGTGTGTGTGTGTGTGTGTGTCCGTGTGTCTGTGTGTCCGTGGTAAACTTTAACATTGACATTTTCTCTGCAAATACTTTGTCAGTTGACACCAAATTTGGCATAAAAATAGGAAAAATTCAGTTCTTTCCAGTCATCTTGTTTAAAACAATATTGCACCTCTGGGATGGGCACAAAAAAATTTAAAAAAGAAGCCTAATTATATGCAAACTGCATTTACTGTTATATTTATATTTTTTGTATTCTCTAAACTTGGCACTTTGACCTCTTATTCTGACACAACAAGAAGGGGAGTCATTATTATAATTTTTTGTTCAAATAGGAACTTCTTTTGCTAAGCATGGAATTTTTATTTATTTTGCAAACGTTTTGGTGCAGATAATAAAAAAGGGAAATTACTCTGTAATTAATGCTAGGGGACTTGATTTATCACAAGTGAGTCTTGAAGGTCTTGCCTTTCTTGTTTTGTTTGCTGTGATTTTTGTCAGAAGATATTGGAATTTTTTTAGCATACAGAGTTCTGAATCTGAGGTGTGCACTGTAGAAAGTTTGTTCTTTTTATTATTACTATTGTTGTTATTAATTGTTGCTGTTGTTGATATGAGTAGATTTGTATTTTCTGCTAAATGACTGCTTTCATATTTAGAAATTTGCTTCTTTTGTTTTTTCTTCTTTGTGTGTGTGTGTGTGTGTGTGTGTGTGTGGTGTTTTGATTTTTAGATCACGATGAGTGAATATGGTTGATTTTACTTCTTGCATTGTATTGATGACATTATGTTTTTGTTTTTCAGTCCTGATGTTCCTCTTGCATTTCCTTTGAATTCAAACGAATTGTGTACATTTATGGTCATGATGTCTGCACGTTTTTATTTATTTATTTATTTGTGTGTGTGTGTGTGTGTGTGTGTGTGTGTGTGTGTGTTTGCACATGCATGTGTGTGTGTGTGATTCTTTGATTTTTTTTTCATTCTGTTTCTCTGAAATCACAATGAGGCCTTTCCGTGAAAGGTGTTTTTTTTGTTTTTTTTAAACAGAATTTCTGACGTTCCTCTCATCTGTCTTTGAGACTTGAAATGACATGTTTGTATTTGGTAAGTGATGGGTTCAGATGGGACAAAAGTGAGAAGAAATGTAATATAATTCTGTGTCGTGTTTCTTTGTCTGCATTGGTGTAACTTTTCTTGTTGTTGTTGTTGTTGTCAGGAGTTTGAAGTGAGAATGATAGATTGTTGATTTGTGTGTGTGTGTGTGTGTGTGTGTGTGTGTGTGTGTGTGTTGTGTTCCCATGTGTTAGAATAAATGTAAAATATTTATGTTGTTCTTCTTTGCATAAATTGTGGGTTGTTTTTTTTTTTCTTTAAAGTGTTTCAAACTTTATACCATATTATAGAAATAATTACTGTTGTTTCCATATTATTATTGTTATCATTATTATAACATTGGTATCTTTGAGGTATTGAAAAATGCTTCAGATTCTGAACTGTACTATAGAAATAATCTTGCTATTATTATCAATATTATTGTTATCATTATAGCACTAGTGTATTTGAAGTATTAAAAAGTGCTTCAAATTCTAAATATAACTACAATATTCTTGTTATTATCTTAATAATTGTAACATTGTTGTCTGTTAAGTATTCAAAAGTGCTTCAGATTCTCAAGTGAACTAAATATGTAAATATTTCATTGATATTAACGATATTATTATTATTGTTATTATTACTACTACTACTATTATTATTATTATCACTGATTGTAAAGTCCTAGCAGAGTAATATTGGGGGACAGGATACTTGAGAAGCTTATTTATATTGATTGTTTTTCTTTTTTCTGTTTTTTGGTGTGTTTTTTTGTGTGTTTTTTTTCCAATTCGTTGTATGATTGATCATGGCACTGATTCGGTTATTAACTTAGATCAAGCAGGGTACTAGACCATGTGTGCATGTGTTATCGTGAATGTGTGTTGTTGTTTTTGTTCTTTATATTATTTATTACATGCATTGTTTCTTATTTTTTTAATTTCTTTTTCTGTTGTCATATTCTTCAGGTGTTGGGAGAGAACTTTTGATAACAGACATTTGCCTGCAGTCCGGATTAAAAGCATGTGTTCATGTCTGCCTATGTTAATATAGCACAGTTTAACAGCGGTGGTCAGCCTGCAAATGCAGAAGATTCCATGAAAAACAGAAGAGTTTAAACTGGAAATATTATACAGGCATTTTAACACTTGAAAAAAAACAAACAAACAAACCCAGTAATATTACAAAGACATGACTGTTGAATGATAATCTGCCAGAATCCTGGACTCAGTTATTTATGCTTCCCCTCTCCCACTCTTACTGTGAAAAATGACTCCCAGTTTATTTCTGGGTGGATAGTCATATACCAGCAAAACTTGGGATGGTCATATACCAGCAAAACTTTGGTCATATACCAGCAAAACTTGGGATGGCCATATACCAGCTAAACAGCAAAACTTTGGTCATATACCAGCAAAACTTTGGATGGTCATATACCAACAAAACTCTGGATGGTCATATACCAGCAAAACTTTCCCATTATCCTCAGTAATAAGTTTTGTTTCTTCTCAATTTGCTTTTATTGCTGTTAGTTTGCATATGACTGTGCTTGTCCCAAAATTTCCATTTCTAGCTGTGGTGTTCTTTATTGTTTGTTTACCGGGCACAACGGCCAAGCTGTTAAAGCATTGAAATTTCAATCTGAGGAGCCCAGGTTCAAATCTTGGTCATGGCGCCTGGTGGGTAAAGGGTGGAGATTTTTGTGATCTCCCAGGTCGACATATGTGCAGACCTGCTAGTGCCTGAACTCCCTTCGTGTGTATCCGCATGCATTTGTATTTGTGTTTGTATTGCTTTTTTTTTTTTATCACAACAGATTTCTCTGTGTGAAATTCGGGCTGCTCTCCCCAGTTTGGTTTTTTGTTGTTGTTTGTGTGTTGTTGTTTTTGTTTTGTCTCCCCCCACCCCACCCCCTTTTTTTTTGCCTGGGGGAGAGTGAGTGGTGAGGAGGGGTTTGAGGATAGGTATCTTCTTTTTTTTTCCCCCTCCAAGTTTCAGGTGTTTGCTTTGATGTTGTTCGATGTATTTCAGTTTTGGTGGATTGTTGTGGTTGGCCCTGATGTGACACCTTGTGGTTGGCTGGGCTCTAGTTGTCAGTTGTTGAGCGTGTCCATGATCAGTCGTGTCACATTCTTTGATGCTGATCTCTTTGTTAACCTGCATTATTTAACGTTGTAGGGTTTCTATCTTTGCAGTGTTTTAATGTTGTCTAGTGGATGCTTAGCTGCTTTTTCTTCATCCTTCTTTTTTTTTTTTGCTCTGTTTTAATTTAAACTTTTTTCTTTTTTTTTTAAGATGTTCAAAGGGGAATGGTTAATAGCTTCACAAATTGATGATGGTGATGTTTATGTCACAATATGCGTTATTTTCCGAATGTGTCTCTGTACACACTAGTCTGAAAGTGAGTGTATATGTGTGAGACACAGAGAGAGAGAGAGAGAGAGAGAGAGAGAGAGAGAGAATGTGTGTGTGTGTGTGTGTGTGTTAAAGAGAGACACAGAGTGTGTGTATGTGTGAGTGAATGTAAAGGTGTGTGTGTGTGTGTGTGTGTGTGTGTTTGAGTGTATGTGTAGAACTGTAAAATGAAATAGGAACAGGCAGAGGTTTTGGCTTTTTTGCTGTGCTTTTTTGTAAATTTGTTTTCGTTGTCTTTTGATGTTCAGATTTTCTTTTCATAGTGTATGACGTTCACAAGATAAGCTGTGATGTGTGAAAACGATCATCAGCCAGAGATAACGAAACGACTTTGCTTGCATTCCACATAATTATTTTGTATTCATAGCTCCATTTTTATCTCTCCTGTTATCAGAGGCTTTGCTGTTTGTGTCTTTCTTTAGTTTTCTCTTTGTCTCTCTTATTTTGTCCGTCTGTTGTGTGTGAAGCACTTTCCACGGTACCTCTTCAAGTGTATACAGAGTGAGTGCTGCAAACGGATGGTTCTAAGGTTCTATACATTCTGTGATGGCGGAGAGAGCAAAGCAAGAAATCCTGCTTGACAAGCTTGTGAATTTCTGAACATATGACATGTTTATGGTATTGTTTTTGCTGGGAATAAATGAATTGTGTTTAATAATTGTTTACAAAGTGTTTGTATGCGTTGTGTGTGTTGGGTGTGAGTGTGGTGCTTGCATATGTGTGTGTGTGTGTGTGTGTATGTATGTATGTATGTATGTATCTGTGCTTGTGTGCTCCTGTGCATACATTATGTTGTTAAATATCTATATATATGTATATATATATATGTGTGTGTGTGTGTAAATCCCCACCCACCCACCCCATTTACACTGTATATATTAACTGATAAAATCAACCAATATTTCTTGCATTAATTTTTACACCCACAAACACATCTACACTACTGTGTTAGCTGGTAAGATCAATTAATGTTGTTGTTTGTTGTTTTTTTTTTGGGGGGGGGGGGGCATTAATTTTTACTCCACAGATAGACAGTTTGATGCAAAACAACATCTCTTTTAAAATTTGTAGAACTGAATAATAGACATCACAAGAAGACAGATTTATCTTTTATTAATTAAAGAATGGTATATTTCAAAGAGTTTTACTTCAACTATGGCCTGTCACACTTCGATGTGTTCAACGAAGATTTCATTAACATCCATGTCAGGACTGCAGTCGAAAGGTAAGAGGGCTGGATTCTCACCCGAGTCTCCTGAGTTCGATCCCCCTGGTGGGTAAAGGGTGGAGATTTTTCCCATCTCCCAGGTCGACAGACATGTAGACCTGCTAGTGCCTAAACCCTCTTTTTCTTTAAATGCACACAGAAGATAACTATGTATGTTAAACATCCTGCAATCCACGTCAGCGTTCTGTGAGAAATGGAAACAAGAACATACTCAGAATGCACACCCCTGAAAACAGATTACGGCTGCCTAAATGGCAAGATAAATGAACAAAACGGTCATACACGTAAAATGGTACAAATCTGTCTGAATTTGTGTGTGTGTGTGTGTGTACGACTGAAACCTGACTGAGCACTGGAAATTGTATTTCTTTTTATCACAACAGATTTCTCTGTGCGAAATTCGGGCTGCTCTCCCCAGGGAGAGCGCGTCGCTATACTACAGCGCCACCCCCCCTGCACCCCCCCCCTTTTTTTTTTTTTTTGTATTTCTTCCTGTGTGCAGTTTTATTTGTTTTTCCTGTCGCAGTGGATTTTTCTACAGAATTTTGCCAGGAACAACCCTTTTGTTGTCATGGGTTCTTTTACGTGTGCTAAGTGCATGCTGCACAAGGGACCTCGGTTTATTGTCTCATCCGAATGACTAGCATCCAGACCACCACTCAAGGTCTAGTGGAGGGGGAGAAAATATCGGCGGCTGAGCCGTGATCCAAACCAGCGCGCTCAGATTCTCTCGCTTCCTAGGCGGACGCGTTACCTCTAGGCCATCACTCCACATATAATCAATGGTGAATGCCCAAAGGCTGTCGATTGGCTCTACCCAGGTAGGCAGCCTGTTGTGCAAATGACTCCCTATTTGCAAAACACTTAGAGCTTGGTCTCCGACTGAGGTTAGGCGCTGTGTAAGTATCCATATCATCATCATAGGCATTCTGATTCGAAGTGAGTGCATGACAAGACAACATTACCTATCTACAAATATTCCTCAACCAGGGGAATAATTTCAAAATTGCATGTTTAAGATTAACTTAACAATGTACAAAATATTCCCCAAGATTAAAAAGACAACAAAAAATGCCAATTAGAAGAATGTTTCATCAAACACAAAGACGCAGACAATGAAAAATTATATATATATATATTTATTTATAAACTGATAGATAGACATCAGATTATGCCAGGTCACAATCAGAAAACACAAGACAGAGGAATCAAAAGTTAATACTTGTGTTAATCAAAACAGTGAATTAACACACTGATAATATTTCATGATACTAACAATCAAAAATGATTCCAAAACATTTGTTTCACAATATTACCAATCAATGCTTTAATTGTTAAAAATGGTTACAAAACAAAACAAAATGTTTTGTTCCAAAGAATAACAAATCAAATTTGGTTAAAAAAAAAAAAAGAAAGAAAAAAAGAAGAAGGAAAAACACATTTTCACACAAAAAGAAAGAACCAAAACATTTTAATAATTTCAGTGTGAAAGAAATGATTCGCAACATCACCTCCCCCCAAAAATTCTCACAAAAAAATAAAAATAAATAAAAGACAATAAAAAACAAATACACATTGACTATATATTGCTCATGCATCATCTTGAATAAATGTAAATGCAAAAGAAAGGTTTTGATTAGCATTACAAAATACCTGAGCGAACACCAATCCTTTGAGCAAAAGGTTACCTGAGAAATGCCCATTTCCTGCAAGAGTTCACAAGAGGCTTCACATTCTTGACGAAAATGACAAGGTTTTGACTGCACAACTAAGCTTCTGATGACGCATAAATATTCATCCCGGTGCTTTGAAAACAGAAAGGACAAACTCACTGTATGTTGATCAAGTAGGTCCTAGACGGGCGAGTGGTCAAAGCGTTGAACTTTCAATCTTAAGGTCCCAGGTTCGAATCACAGTCACGGCACCTGGTGGGTAAAAGGGTGGAGATTCTTCCGATCTCCCAGGTCAACACATTTGTTTGGGAGTTTGTGTCTTATAAGTACTATTGATTATTATTATTATCATCATTATCATGCTCGGCCATGTCGTGCGCATGAACGACAGATGGATCCCTAAAGACCTCCTCTACGGAGAACTTGTGCAGGGAAAACGTCCCACAGGCAGACCACAGCTGTGATTCAAAGACATGTGCAAGATGGACCTAAAAGCCTTGAGCATCGACCAGAACAACTGGGAAGCAACAGCCCTTGAACGGTCAGCCTGGAGACAAACTGTGCAGAAAGGTCTTTCCAAGTTCGAAGAGACACTCGCTCAGCAGCACGAGGAAAAGAGAACGAGAAGAAAGGCTGCAGCCCAGGCAGACAGACCAGCGTCAGACTTCTTCTGTGCCCTCTGCCACAGGGACTGTCAATTCCCGCGTCGGACTCCCCAGCCACACCCGACGCTGTACCAGAATAAACACCCAGAGCACAACTCCATAGTCTTCCGAGACTGAAGGATGCCTACTACATTATCATCATCATCATCTTCATCACGTCTATCCTGTGTAGGCCACAGCAGTCATCAACAAGTCTGCACCAGGTGAGGAATGCCTTTCTGAATCTTCACCTGTGAACACACACCTCTATCAAAACAAATCAAAACTTTGGCTGGACTAGGCAAAATACCTGAGGCAAACACCAATGCTTGGGAATCCAAGGGTTACCTGAGATGTGAACATTTCATGCAAAAAAAAAGAAGAAAAAAAAAGCTCACCTGAGGCTTTATATTTTACCTGAGAAATACTTTTTCTCCATCAAAACGGAGACTGAATTTTGTTCTGATTATCTCTGACACATTTCACAAACACACACACACACACACAAAACAGTTTCCACTTTCTGGTCCACAGTTTCAAAAGCAACAGTTGTTCCTTACAGAAGAACATCTGGGACTGTAAAAAAACAAAACAAAGCATTAAATTTAATTGTGGAATAATACTTTGTTTCTGCAGAAATTCCCCCAAGGGAATTCAAAAACATACCAGAGTAATACTTGTATAGGAGGAAAATCCTGTTAAGGATTCTTGAAAGTACCTGAGTAATACTTTATCATGAACCCCAACCCCCCCAGCCCCCCCCCCCAAAAAAAAAAAAACAACAAAAAAACCCCACACTTTTGTAGGATTCAAAAATGGACCTGAGTAATATTTGTTTCTTTCACGCAAGAGCTGACTCCAAAATTTTGATTTCAGAAATGTTCATTTCCACACAAGAAAAGGAAATTTAAAAGTCCACAGAGTAACATTCTACTGTGGGTTTCAAAATTCAGGTAACAACTGTTTCAAGTTATAATGGTCCCATTAGACCCCCCCCACCCCCCCCCCCCCCGAAAAAAAAGAAGAAAAGGCTCTTGCAAACTCCCAAGTGGAACTAACTTGGAACTCTCCTCCATTCAGTTCAGTTACTCAAGAAGGCGTCACTGCATTTGGACAAATCCATATACGCTACTCCACATTTGCTAAGCAGATGCCTGAACAGCAGCGTAACCCAACGTGCTTGAAACTGAAACTCTCCATTTAGTTTCGCAAAATCCATTTCTTCCCAGTGTTCTGACTGTCCTTTAAATAAAGAATGTTAAAATAAACAATCAAACCCCAATAACATATATGAATCAATTGTGTCTGAGTTGTCCAAAACGCTTCAGGAGACTAGAAGGAACAAGCTATACAGCCATTCACAAGCAAAATGTGCAAGGAGCATAACAAAAATTATCATGTATCATCCAGTAAAAATTAAAAATCTGGATTAGGACAGCATTTTAGTAACAACGTGGTTTGGTTTTGGTTTTTTTCAAACAAAGGTTATGGCAAAGTCTACACATCATCAGAGCAAACTCACCACACATCCATCAGCATCATCAATTACCACAAAGTGAAGATCATGAGAAAATCTAAATACAGGGTTTCCACAGATTTTACATAAAAAAAATTATTAAAAAAATCCAAGGGCTGTATGACAGAATTTTTGCAGGGTTTTGAGAGCCAACTTCAAAGACTGTTAATAATGTGACAGCAACATATAAACATAATACACAAATATGACATGCATACAAAATCAAAAACTGCCAACGGGAGTGCCACATATCCATGGCTCACAAAAATAAAATTGAGAAAAAAAAACCAACAACTGAATTATCAAGTCCAAAAAAAGACCACAAAAGCAAAAAAATCCATGCTCTGTAGAAAAATTACAAATGAATAGGCCAGCAAAGGAAAAAAAAAGAAGAAAGAAAGAAAGAAAAGCAGAGACAACAAAATGGAAAAAGAAAAAAAAAAGCCAGAAAGAGAGAAAGAAAAAAAATGTCAAGATGACAGAAAGAAAAAGCCAGAAACGAAGACAGCGATAGAAAAGAGGGAATATCTAGCACAGAATTACTGTGTGTGTGCGTATGTGCATGTGTGTGCGTGTGTAGGACACATTTTGTGCCTTTTGTGTGTGTGTGTGTGTGTGTGTGTGCGTGTGTATGTTTATGTGTGTGTGTGCGTGTGTGTGTGTGTTTGTGTTTTTTTTTTGTGTGTGCATGTGTATGTGTGTGTGTGTGTGTGTGTGTGAGAGACTGTCTTCTATCTGCAATTGGTAGTACTGTCTTGAACTGATGTATATAGATACACATATATGTGTTGTGTTTTTCAATGTACAGAGGTTTGTTCTTAAGCACTATTGTATACATGCACTGTTTCATGTGAGGCGCTTTGTGCCCATTATATGGGGAGTTTGCTCCATATGAAAACTATGTCTTCTTCTTCTTATCATCAATACTATTATCATCATCATTATCACTGTTACACTATTGATACTGAAAGAGCCCCCCCCCCAGCACATGTTTGCGCCATAAAAGTACTCACTCACTCACTCACTCATTCCCTCGACCGCTGGGGTCGTTGGGGGGACATGAGGAAGATGTCATAGCTCGCCACGCCGTTCTGTTGGCAGCTGTCGTGAGGAGATCTGGCATCGTCATTTTGGTCCATTCCTTGAATGGACCAAATAAAAGTACGGTCTTTTCTTATTCATATTATCATCGTTACTATTATCATTATCATTATCATACTACTGATGCTGAAAGAACGCCAAGCCATCCCCAGGGAGAAGAGTGGTGGCCGTGTACCATGGATTGTGAAAGCAGCTCAGATGATGGTTGATCACTGCACATTCTGCCGCTCCAGACGAGGATGATTGCCGTCGTGCTGAGTGCTGCAAAGTCCCGTCTCTGTTTCCGCACCCACCAGTCATTCGTTCCGAACAGCAGAGAGACAGCAACGAGCGACCATCTGCCCAACAGTCACCAAGAGTTTGTCTGCAGGCATCATCACTGCTGGCTGTGCTGCCCTGTTCTAGCTGCAGTCATGGCTGTGTTGCCCTGTTCTAGCTGCAGTCATGGCTGTGTTGCCCTGTTCTAGCTGCAGTTGCCCTGTTGTAGCTGCAGTCATCACTGCTGGCTGTGTTGCCCTGTTCTAGCTGCAGTCATCACTGCTGGCCTGTTCTAGCTGCAGTCATCACTGCTGGCCTGTTCTAGCTGCAGTCATCACTGCTGGCTGTGTTGCCCTGTTCTAGCTGCAGTCATCACTGCTGGCCTGTTCTAGCTGCAGTCATCACTGCTGGCTGTGTTGCCCTGTTCTAGCTGCAGTCATCACTGCTGGTTGTGTTGCCCTGTTCTAGCTGCAATCATGGCTGTGTTGCCCTGTTCTAGCTGCAGTCATCACTGCTGGCCTGTTCTAGCTGCAGTCATCACTGCTGGCTGTGTTGCCCTGTTCTAGCTGCAGGCATCACTGCTGGATGTGTTGCCCTGTTCTAGCTGCAGGCATCACTGCTAGTTTGCATCAAATTCTTTTTTTTTTTTTTTTTTTTAAGGTGGGGTTTAGGGAAGTGGGGGGTACTGGCTATCAATGTTCTTGCTTTTTAATAGGAATTTCTTTTCCTAAAATTACGTTTATCTAACATACTTACTGTGACCCACTAGTGCAGACCCTGGCTGGGAGTCCGATTCCTGTCCTGTGCAAACTACTATCTGCCTATGCAGAGAAAACGAAAGTAGCTACGGCCGATAACCTCCCGGAAGTTGGTTACCTCCCCTCTGTATCCCTGTCTAGCTTCCTCTTTTGACGGCAATTAACCATAATTTTTGGAGGTTGAAAAAGAAAAGTTAATAGATTTGAGGGCGCACACACACACACATACAGGTGCATGTGAACACGCTCTCTTCTTTATCAATCATAATGCCCGTTACCTTTCTGACAATTGGATATCTGCTGTCTATTTCTTTTTATTTTATTTTATGATAACTATTAAAGAAAATTACCATTTGCTGTATTACAATACCATCCCCACCGCTCAGTTTATATCACAGATTGACATAAGTTTACAGTTGGGCCAACAGCAAAGTGACAGCTGTATGATCAATGGTTTCTCCATTGCAGTGGGAAGTCGTTTACAGCTTAGTCTTTTGTGAAGGCCTATGACTCTCTTAGTGCTGCAGCCTTGGGGGCTAGTTGGCCTTTGGGAACCATCCCCAACACCGACTGTCCTAAAACCCTCTTTGGCCGCGAGAGTGCGGATGTAACTTGGGCAAGACACTCTACACTATAATCAAATTCTAGCCCAGACATTCAGGACAGCAGTTGTCTCCTCTGCTGTCCTGATGGTCATTGTCGGACATGACTGACTATCATACATCATACATATAAAAACCTACATGATAGGAACAGAAATACAGAATAAAGCGGAACCCAATATTCAAACTTACCAAACTGAGAAATTACCAAAGTGTAATGTTAGAACTTTTAGGACTTCTGCGCCTGGTTCCTGTTTGCCGCCCTCATTTTCAGCCAATCAGAGAGAGCCTTTTTGTAGTCTGCTTTTGCGTCTGAAATTCCAACCAATCGCAAGACTTCTTCCATGTTGGGCCAATCAGTCGGATGTTCCTCTGTGTGCTGGAGACAAAAGATTGTATTATCTTATTTTTCTGTATAAAGACACACATACACTCATACACACACACGCTCTCTCTCTCTCTTGGGAATGCACAAACACACACAATACACATATGTGTACAAACACATACATGCTTATACAAATGCACACACAAGCATGAGAACACACACACATGAATGAACACACACACAGCACACACACACACACAAGCCTGCACACATACATATACTTATGCACACACGCATCAATTTTACACAGACAAGCACACAGCCATATACATTATGCACACACGCATCAATTTTACATAGACAAGCACACAGCCACATTATGCACACACGCATCAATTTTACATAGACAAGCATGCAGCCACATACACATGCACACACACAACATTTTCATCATAGAATCATGCAATTTACAGCAGTTTAAAGTAATGCAGTACAGTCCAGTACAGGACAGTGTAGTGTAGTGTAGCGTTGTGTTGTGTAGTTGACCCTCCACTCAGCTGACATCACAGACTGACATAAGTTTACATACAGTTGGGCCAACACAGAGTGAGAACTGTATGATCAGTGGTCACTCCACTGCAATGGGAAATCACTTACAGCTTAGTCTTTTGTGAAGGACTATGACTCTCAAACTAGGAGGCAAGATTGCACCGGCTCTTAGTGCTGCAGCCTTGGGGTGTGGGGTGGGGGTGGGGGGCTAGTCGGCCTTTGGGAACCATCCCAACGCCGACTGTCCTAAAACCCTCTTGGAGAGTGGGGATGCAACTTGGGCAAGACACTCTCCGCTATAGTCAAATTATAGCCCAGATAGTCGCGACAGCAGTTACCTCCTCTGCTGTTCTGATGGTCATATTCGAACATGACTGACTATCATACAGTGCAGTGTAGTGGAGTGGAATGTTGTGTAGTATAGCGCAATCCATTGCAGTGTAGTGTAGTGCAGTGAAGTGGAGTGAAGTGGAGTGGAGTGGAGTGTTGTTTAGTATAGCGCTATCCATTGCAGTGTAGTGTAGTGTAGTGGAGTGTAGTGCAGTGAAGTGGAGTGGAGTGAAAAGCAGAGTGGAGTGTTGTGTAGTATAGTGCAATCCAGTGCAGTGTAGTGTAGTGCAGTGAAACGGAGTGGAGTGAAAAGCAGAGTGGAGTGGAGTGTTGTGTAGTATAGTGCAATCCAGTGCAGTGCAGTGTAGTGTAGTGCAGTGAAGTGGAGTGGAGTGGAGTGTTGTGTAGTATAGTGCAATCCGGTGCAGTGTAGTGTAGTGAAGTGAAGTGGAGTGAAAAACGGAGTGTAGTGGAGTGGAGTGGAGTGTTGTGTAGTATAGTGCAATCCAGTGCAGTGCAGTGGAGTGGAGTGGAGTGGAGTGGAGTGAAAAGCAGTGGAGTAGAGTTTTGAGCAGCACAGTGCGGTGCAGTGAAGTGTAGTGTAGTGTAGTGTAGTGCAGTGTTGTGCAGCATAGTGTAGTGTAGTGCAGTGTTGTGCAGCATGGTGTAGTGTAGTGCAGTGCTGTGCAGCATAGTGTAGTGCAGTGTTGTGCAGCATAGTGTAGTGTAGTGCAGTGTTGTGCAGCATAGTGTAGTGTAGTGCAGTGTTGTGCAGCACAGTGTAGTGTAATGCAGTGTTGTGCAGCATAGTGCAGTGTAGTGTCATGCAGTGTGGTGCAGTGTGTAGTGCAGGGTAGCATAGTACAGTGCAGTGCAGGGCACTTCGCCACAGTAGAGCGTGG
The DNA here is from genome assembly GCF_041734735.1 of Babylonia areolata. Classification (NCBI taxonomy): domain Eukaryota; kingdom Metazoa; phylum Mollusca; class Gastropoda; order Neogastropoda; family Buccinidae; genus Babylonia; species Babylonia areolata. Next base: position 6,058,733 of record NC_134892.1, on the reverse strand, counting down.
TGCACAGCAGTGTTGTTTTGCAACGCGCCACGTCATGTCACACTATGCCATGTCACAGCAACACAACATACAGCAGTGCCGAATATGGCAACACACAGAGGAAGGACAGACGGAGACAGGAGAGACAACTACCCCCTCCCTATCACGATACCTGGTACAGAACCACCCCACGTCTATCCAACAGGACAGTCCCTCCCTGCTGCCATGAATCGCCCGCAAGGTGAGACGTTTCTTTAGCCAGACGGATTCCTGAAAACAAAATACGTCCATACACAAACGCAGTTCTGTTATTACTAAAAAAATTTTTCCTGTTATTGTTTTGTTTTGGTTTTTTTCCCCCCCTAAATTTGTGGGCTACCCGGATAAAAATACCTCACGCACATGAATGTCCCTGTGGCACAGGTACACAAACCCCAGAACATATTCTCCAACACTGCCCTGCTTATGAGGATCTACAACGCCAGACCTGGCCCGAGGGAGTAGAGCCCTGGAGAAAACCGTGGGCTTCGTCAGGGTGACAAAGCTTCAAGTGTGACGAGTCCCAACGATATTGAAATCTGAAGAAGTAGAAGAAGAAGTGGGCTAAAAGTACAACTCCCAACATTCACTTGTACCTGTGTATGTATAGTAATCATAAGCTGGACATAGACTCACTTTGTTTAAACAAGTGCGTCAAAAAGACAAACGGTCCCACAGCCTTTAATGGTTGTAGGGGCAATGAATTCCTATCCATCATGTTTTGTGAACACAGCTGACCTCCCACATCTTTCATGTCCTAAGTTTTGATTCTTGTCCACTACTTACTTTCCACAACACCTTTCATTAATGAAAGTTTTGATTCCTCAAAACAACTTACACACCTTTCATGCCGTAAGTTTTGATTCCTCAAAACAACTTACCTACCACAACACTCACGCTGTTAAGTTAGGTTTCCTGTACACAACTTACCTTCCACAACACCTTTCATTCCGTACGTTTTGATTCCTGAGAACAGTGGTCGAACCAGGGACCTGAACACTCCTCTCTTCAGGTGGAAGTGGTTATACAACGTCACTGAGGGGTCAGTGAAGAGATCGCCACAGATGGAAATGGAGTTGGCGCTCTGAAGAAACTCGGCCGTCTGCTTGGGTGAGGAGCTGCCGATGAAGACAACCCGGGTGTTGCAAGACGCTAGCACATCCACCAGAGGGCCGATGGCCTGTATCTTCAGCAAACTGACAGACAAAAAAAAAAAAAAAAAAAAAGGAGGTAGAAAAGAACTAATGTGATTAAAAAAACACTGTGGAAGAGACCGAGGGGTTAGGTGGTAAGGAATTAAGGAATCTTTGTAGTACAATAACCAAAGCGGATCTGTCCAAAAATCTGTTGAACATAATGTCTGTATGCATACGATATCTCTATGTGTGTGTGTGTGTGTGTGTGTGTACCATATACAGAGATAAGATTCTAAAATTTTCAAACTTACTGAAACTGGCACATACATGGGGCAAGAAGGGGAGGGGGTGCTAGGGGCTGCAATGGGTGATGCTTCTGGTAGGGATAAGAGGGAGAAGACCAATGGAAAAGAATAGTGTCTGAAAAGTGTCTAAATGGTGGGTACAGGGCCATGGTTCTATTGAATCAAAAATTTGGTTTGAAAGGCATTTGGAGGCTCTCCTGAAACAGAAAGTTTCATCATTTACAAGAAGCCTACTGGTAGCAAATGGCCAGCTCCTTGGAAATCTTTTTCTTCTTCCTATAATGTCCAACCGTCATTCATTGCCGACCTTTATTGAAATTTACATGTATGACCATTTTATTTATTTACCCGGCCATGTAGGTAGCCATTCTCCATTTTCTGGGGTGTGCATGCTGGGTATGTTCTTGTTTCCGTAACCCACCAAAAGCTGACATAGATTACAGGATCTTTTACATGTGTATTCCAAAAATTAGCAATTCTGAAAGCAAAACAAAACTTTCGTTTGTTAGTTAATAGTATAGCAAAAAAATCTTGCCTTCATTATATCTGGTGTAATCACCTTCTGAGAATTTGAAGAGAGCATGCACATTAATATCACCATAATTATGGAATATTAAAAACGAACACTGAATTAGTTCTCCTCTGATCCTCCTTCGAGTGAGTGTAATTGGAGGTTATAAGTAATCTTTCTGAAAAGTTGAAGTTTAAGCACTCTCTCAGGATTCATTTTAGTAGCTCGTCTTTGTACATTTTATATCATTTTTGACTGTCTCTTGAGATGAGGACTCCAAATTACATTAGCGTATTCAAGATGGGGCCTAACAAATGCTTTATATAACTCGATAAATGTCTCTTTTTCTAAAAGTGCAAATTATCTGCATGTTAAATATCGATCTTTCAGCCATACCACGCTACTCATGCAAAATTCCGGAGAAATATGACCAGAGAATACTGGTCGTCTCCACTGGGTAGGATGTTCGAGGAAGACACTGTTTCCCCGTTCGAATTGTAAACTTTTATATCAGCCAGCGATGAACCTTCGCACTCTCCGTCCGCCATGTTGTCAAAACAATGCAAGGGATGCTACTCTTTTTTTTCTTTTCTCTCTCCCCCCCCCCCTCATCCCCTTCTTTCTGACGAGGATATTTGAATGCGGTCGTTTCCTGCTTATGTCCTCCGCCCCCCCCCCCCCCCCCCTCATGCAAACACACACGTACGCATGCACGCACGCACTCACACAGCTAGTGTCCCAAATTCCTGGAACCATATACACGGTACTTTTCTTAATTGTCTATTGCAAAGCAGGTGTGAAGTATATGCAAAATAACGTACTACGTTTAAACCTCAACATCCGCTATAAAGTGTGCCTTAAAAATTCACCTTTTTTTCACAACAATAGCGGTGCACATAGTTCTGTTTATAAAATAGCGCCAGTCGCAATGTGTGTGTGTGTGTGTGTGTGTGTGTGTGTGTGTGTGTGTGTGACGGAGAGAGAGAGAGAGAGAGAGAGAGATCGTGATCAACTCAACTTGACATCAACCATCCTGCCTCCAATCCTTCTCATTATCAATCCGTCTAGGCTACCCTCAACCTGCCCGTCCTTAAAAACGCTACCCTTTAACCATCCATATACCTATCCATATACCTGCTTACCACCTTCATGTCTACCCGAACATCAGTGGTAATAACCATTCTCAAGCCTGCCCGCCCGGCCCTTACCCATCGCACACTCGGAAGGCGGAGCCAGACACTCCAGGAATTTAGGCTGTTCAATCTCTATAGTCGCACTTTAGCATCTTAAATTCTGCTCAGGAATTTAGGATGCTAAAGTCTCCCTCTCTCACTTTCTGTTTTTGTTGTTGTTGTTGTTGGGTTTTTTGTTTTTGTTTTCTTTCTTTCTTTCTTCTTCTTTTTCTTCAGCGTCAATATCATCATGATTACGATTGGAATGATTGTGACGTTTTGCATTGCTTTGTATCTGCGGAAGGCACCTCCAGAATAGAAACAAGTGGTTGCGCATGCGTCATTCTCTTCCAATCAGCGAGTGAGAAATGCAAAACACACCAGTGAGGTCGCGTCTGCTGACCGCACGAAGCCTTCACCTGAGCATTTTACCTCTGTAATATTTCGCAGAATCTTCAACATGTCAGCAGGTGTGGTGATCTCCCAACCGGGTCAGAAGGGCGGAATGGACGGAACACAGCAGCCTGGAATGGGTTTCAGTTCAGGACTGCAGTCCGGTTTTTCTCAGCCACAACCTATGATGATGCAGCCTGCGACAATTTCTTCCATCGCACCCATGGCCGTACCCGCGGGTTTGCCACCCGGGTTAGCATACCTGGCTGGATTGGATGAGGTTCGGATTCATCAACAGATGGATATAGTTGAAGGTACGAAATGTATAAAGTGTGTGCCTTTTTTTCTTCATTTTTTATGTGTGTGTAAAATGAAATGCATGATGTCCATTTTCGTCTTGTTATGTCAGTTTCATTTTCTGGATCAACCCAGCTATCTTTGCTTGGGAGTTTGAGGTGTTTGCGTGTAACGTACTTCTAAAACCATTAATTAACTTTAAAAAATCCGATCTTCGGATGTTCAGGTACGAAAGAAGAAAAATGTACAGGACTGGAAATACTTTTGGGGGGTTTACAAATGCAAATTTTTGCAGACTCATGTCACAAAAAAAATTGATTCATCGCAAATGAACACTGGCGAGGGCGTGGCATCTTCAGCTTGTCATGTCACATGATAGTTATTTCTTACAGTGATATTGCCGGCTTCTTGACACACGACTGACTGTAGCTTGCTATGAGGTCAAGGTCACAAATCTCAACGCTCTTGCAATGTTGCAAAATTTACTTACATTATTCCTCCGCTCTTTTTTCTTTTTGAAGATTTTTTTTTATGAGTTGCATGGTCCGCTCAGCATTTTATGAGGTCGAGGTCACATATGTACAATCAACAATGTTGCGAAATTATCATAATTATTATTCTTTAAATGGCTTTTGCTTTACCTGCATTTTCATTAGTTCGTATTATTTTAACAAGTTTTTATGCAATACAATAATATCTATTTCATTACACTATATGTTGCACTATAATAGCATACTCTAAACTTTTTTTTAACATATTGATTATTAATAATAATATGTATAATTTATTTCCAATTGATGAACCTTTTATAGTATTATAAGTTCCTGACTTATTCTTCTTAGGCCACACATAGAGAAATAATATCAGTGCTCTGATACACCGTATGTAAGGACACAGGACACCTCCTTGCATCTGGCGCTCTTTCAACAATAGCATTCTTTTCCTTATGATAAGGTGGTGATGGGTGCAATAGCCGAGTGGTTAAAGCGTTGGACTGTCAGTCTGAGGGTCCCGGGTTCGAATCACGGTGACGGTGCCTGGTGGGTGAAGGGTGGAGATTTTTATGATCTCCCAGGTCAACATATGTGCAGACCTGCTAGTGCCTGAACCCCCATCGTGTGTATATGCAAGCAGAAGATCAAATATGCACGTTAAAGATCCTGTAATCCATGTCAGCGTTCGGTGGGTTATGGAAACAAGAACATACCCAGCATGCACACCCCCGAAAACGGAGTATGGCTGCCTACATGGCGGGGTAAAAACGGTCATACATGTAAAAGCCCACTCGTGTACATATGAGTGAATGTGAGAGTTGCAGCCCACGAACGCAGAAAAAGAAGAAGAAGAAGGTGGTTGGTTTGAGTGATGCTGGGTAAGTCAAGAGACTGCCTAGCGTAGTAGATGTTTGCAGTTATACTTGTTGATCATAATGATTATATCCATGCACATTTTTTCCCTATCCAGTAAATGTCCATGCCTTGTCAGTCCGTCTTGAGGAAAATTTGTGGATATTGTCATCATAACAGTATTCCTGCCTGTTCGAAATTTCAATTTTTGTTTTTGGGGGCATGTATTTTTTCTTTAGCTTCTGCCAGAACTGCATGTTGTTTGTTTCTCTTTTTTTTTCTGTCTTCCTGATCTACTTACCATAGCAGTTAGTCTTGTTTCTGGAGCCAGTTGCATTGCTCTGACGGAAGAGCCTAGTATGGTCGTAGCCCGCTACTAACTGTGTGTAGTATGGAACTGACCAATTGCGTAGTTTGGTCAACGTAGGCATTTAGTCTCGTGTAACTGTCAAAAAGTTAGAACCAAGCAATGCAACTGGCCCCAGGACTCCGACTTTAGGGATCACTCAGGACTTGATAATTGGGGACTTTGAAAAGAATTTGTAACATGTGCCTCCTAGGTCCTTGGAAAGTGACCGTGTGCTGCCCATTTTCACTTTTTGCTATGTATGCATAGGAGAAAAAAATGTTGTTCTTGTTTATGCATTAATGATGATTATATGTAATCCTTTATTGATGTTGAAAAAAAAAAAGAAGAAAATCTGCTGAGAAAATGTATGTGTCGGAATTATCCACACCAGAAATATGTTCTGGGTTTAGTTGCATAGTTATGTGACTGCCATTGTACTTAATTTTCTCTTTCAGTTTATGGCAAGAATAGATGGAAGAAATGTAGAACATACACTGTGATGTTACTTTGATCAACCAATTTACAACTTTTCCCATCTTCAAAACAAAAGAGTATAACTATAAAGGGGAAGAAATGTGGATATTGTCCAATTTTTTATATAAATTTCTTGTAAAGTTATAACAGCTTTAGGTTGGATATTGGACATTGTTGTTATTTAGTGTGGTTTTGTTTTTGATTTTGTTTTGTTTTTATTTTGTTCATGTTCTTGTGTTTATTTTATTTTATTTTATTTTTAGGTTGGGTTTAGAGTATAAGCAAAACTGAATGAAATTGGGTACTTGTACTCGAGATTCACCTAAAATCAAGTTAATGGTCATGTTTGGGTGACAGCTGTGTGTGTTTTTACTGTCTACTGTTAGTCTTTCAGTTTGAAGATTGCAGTTTGAGCAATGGGAGGCTAGTTAAGTATGTGATGGTGTCTGGGGTTAGGGTAAGGTTGGAGTAGAGTGGAGTAGGGTTGATAATAAGTAGGGTAGGGTAGAACTAGAAGGGGGTAGGAATAGAGTAGGGGATGAAAGTGACAGTAGGGTACTAGATTCACATGCAGGCAGAGACATATATATATATATTATATATATATATATATATATATATGATGGCAGTTTCTTCGTATCCGAAGATCACTGGGAAGAAGGTCTAGTCCGGGTGAGGCAAGCCTTCTGGTGGCTGTACAGGCCAATCTTGGACTTGCATTGTCGGGAACAGCTGGCGCACGTGAAGGTTGGCTGGTCGCTGGAGGGGTGAACTTGAGATGAGGTCTTTCTTCCCACCTGCACTGCAAAGATTTAAAGTGAAGACCAGTGCGCGTAAACCAATCCCACTCTTTAGGCCATGCATCCTTCCACAGGGCTCACATATATATATAAAGAAAGTGACGAGAGCCCTTCAGTAAAATGGTTTACCAATGTTGATAGAAGAAGTCAGTGCCTGTGGGACACTAATAAGTCAGTGTCATAATCATTGTACAATGTCAATAATGCAAGTGGATAGTAATACACATACATGACACTGCAAGGGGAAAACTACCACTGGTTTTGGAGTTGGCGACAGCAAAACATGAATAATTTATATTGTGTCTGAAGACCAATTACTGACAATAATTGAATGGCACTCCTGATAGTGATAGCATGCATTTAAATGATATGATTAAAAGTGGTTAAAGTTATGCTAATTTAGTAAAGGTACACTGACACCTAGTGTAGGTTACGTCATACTAAAACTGTGTTGCAAGTGAATCAGTTATAATGTGGCACTGTGCCAGAGCTAGCCAGATAAGAAGCCTTGGTAGACCCTGCAAGCGCTTCAAGGACACCTTGAAGACAAACCTCAAAGCCTGTGACACAGACATCGGTTCCTGGGAAACTGATGCCCTTGACCGCTCTCGCTGGAGGATACTGTGCTCTAGTGGCATAAAGACGTTTGAAAACAAGAGGACGCTGGCCATTAAGGAGAAGTGTGAGCTAAGGAAGCACAGCTCAACTTCTGGAGACGTTTTCCCATGCAACACCTGTGGGAAGTGCTTCACATCCAGAATCGGCCTCTTCTCCCATATGAGGACACACACCGACAGATAAGCCTGTCTGCAGACTTGTTGATGACACCTCAAGGTTACTATGTGAAAATTTTCAATGAATTCGGTTTCTCTGTCACTGAGAAAATACTTGTCAAAAAGCAGTTCACTTTTTTGGGGACACCCGATATATATGAATTCACTGCCCCCGAGGCTGTAAAAGGTTGTGGTACCTTTGACTTTGACTTTAATTGTAGCTAAAGTAGCTAAATGAATTGGGGTTGATAATGACATGTGGCTACTTTGCTTTCAGTGTTTGCGGGCTGGGAACGCAACAACCGCTACACCCTGTGTAACAACCAGGAGCAGCAGTTCATGATGGCCAAGGAGAGTGAGTAATCTTTGATAATAGTGAATCGTAGTGTATCATTTTTATACATGTGTATTGTGCATGATTTTGCAAAATGCAACTCATTGAGCGCTGTTACACACATATACCACACACAGAGACTTACAGCCAGGCATGGACAAACACACACACACACACACACACACACACACACACACACACACACACACATCCTTTTATATTGCAAAAATAGGTGTCCTGAGATTGATTTTAAAATCAGAGTTGGAGTGTTATGCAAACTGCAGTCGATGGCAGTGAGTTCCACATTCCTGGTCCATTGAAGCATAACCCGATGCACTTTGTCAGGCCTTGAGTGCATGTGTACATATCATGTATTTGTGTGCCTCCTGTTAGATTGACATAAGTTTACATTTGGGCCAACAGCAAAGTGAGAGCTGTATTATCAATGGTTTCTCCAGTCAATGGGAAACCATTTACAGCTTAGTCTTTTGTGAAGGAGTATGACTCTCAAACTAGGAGGCAAAATTGCACAGGCTCTTAGTGCTGCAGCCTTGTGGGCTAGTTGGCCTTTGGGAACCATCCCAACACCGACTGTCCTATAACCCTCTTGGCCGAGAGAGTGGGGATGTACTTGGGCAAGACACTCTCCACTATAATCAAATTCTAGCCCAAATAGTCAGAACAGCAGTTGCCTCTTCTGCTGTTCTGATGGTCATAGTCGGACACAACTGACTATCATATATAAAAAATTAGAGTGGATTTCTTCAACAAAATGTTACTGGAAGACAATGCTTATGTTGCCATGGGTTCATATTCAGTGCGCCATGTGTGTGCTGCACACAGAACCTTGGTTTATCGTCTCATCCAAATTGATATGATACTCGGTTTGATTTTCCAGTCGAACTTGGGAGTAAGGGTGAGAATGGGATTGGAGCACAGAGACCCTCATGGACACTGTAATGGCAGATGTCTTAACCATTCTGCCACTTTTCTCCTCTTGCTGTCACCTAAACGGACTGCCTGACATTTCATTGCTGTTGCCCCACCCCCTACCATTGAGTGATTGACTAATCAATCCACTCTTGCTGTCACAGAAATTGACCCCGTCCTTCTCATTTACTGACCAGTCCAATCTTTCTGTCACAGAAATGGAACCACCCCTTACTTACTGACCAAACCAATTTTGTTTTATGGAAGTGGGCCCTAGCCCTTCTCATTGATTAACCAATCCACTCTGTCTGCCGCAGAAATGGACCCCGCCCGCTTCTCATTGCCTGACCAATCCACTGTCTGTCACAGAAATAGACCCCGCCCGCTTCTCATTGCCTGACCAATCCATTGTCTGTCACAGAAATAGACCTTGCCCCCTTCTCATTGCCTGACCAATCCACTGTCTGTAACAGAAATGGACCCCGCCCGCTTCTCATTGCCTGACCAATCCATTGTCTGTCACAGAATTAGACCTTGCCCCCTTCTCATTGCCTGACCAATTCACTGTCTGTCACAGAAATAGACCCCGCCCCCTTCTCATTGCCTGACCAATTCACTGTCTGTCACAGAAATGGATCCTGCCCCCCTTCTCATTGACTGACCAGTCCAATCTTTCTGTCTCAGAAACAGACTGCTGACATGTCATTGCTGTGGTTCCGCCCCTTCTCATTGACTGACCAATCCACACTCGGACTCGTCTTTTCTGTGGCCCCTATCCCCATCTTTGACTGACCAATCCACTCTGGCTGTCACAGAAATGGACCCCGCACGCGGTGTCCTAAGCACTTTAGATCAGAACAGTAACTACCTTACACCGCTGAAGTGACTCAGCTGCAGTGCAGGGTCTCCTCTGGTGTGTGGCCTCCTAGTAACCTAACATTGATTGTTCCCTGTGGACTGCTGGCACTGGGACCGGGACAGACGAAGCTAGGTGTGGCCGTTTGTGGGGGATTCAGGAATGAGAGGTGTGGGAGTAGTGCCACTGAAACTGTGTGGCTGATGGGGCAGCAGAAAAAAAGAAAAGAAAAAAAAAAAGAAAAGAAAAAAAGAAACAGACCTGGCCCACTTCAACATTGACTGACCAGTCAGATGGCCGCAATAGCCAAGTGGTTAAAGCGTTGGACTGTCAATCTGAGGGTCCCGGGTTCGAATCACGGTGACGGCGCCTGGTGGGTAAAGGGTGGAGATTTTTACGATCTCCCAGGTCAACATATGTGCAGACCTGCTAGTGCCTGAACCCCCTTCGTGTGTATATGCAAGCAGAAGATCAAATACGCACGTTAAAGATCCTGTAATCCATGTCAGCGTTCAGTGGGTTATGGAAACAAGAACATACCCAGCATGCACACCCCCGAAAACAGAGTATGGCTGCCTACATGGTGGGGTAAAAACGGTCATACACGTAAAAGCCCACTCGTGTGCATACGAGTGAACGCAGAAGAAGAAGAAGAAGACTGACCAGTCCAGTCTGTCTGTCACAGAGACTGACTGCCTGACTCGACAGTGCTGCGGCCCCGCCCGCCCCTTCACGATGGACATCATGGACAATCAGGGGATGCAACTCATCCAGCTGCACCGCCCGTTGCGGTGCCAGGCGTCGTGTCTGTGTTGCTGTTGGCTGCAGGAGATGGAGATCCAGTCTCCTCCGGGCGTCCCTATCGGGCACATCAAGCAGATGTCAGTGATTGTGTGTGTGTGTGTTTGTGTGTGTTTGTGAGTGTGTGTGTGGGGGGGGGGGAGGGGGTGTGGGGGGAAAGGCAGGCAGGAATGAGGTTGAGGAATGTGCGTGTGGCTGTCAGTATAGTCTGTGTGTGTGTGTGTGTGATGCGCTTGTGTGTGTGTGTGTGTATGGAGGAGGGGGGTGTATGTGTGTGTAGGGGGAATGGTGGGGGGGGGGGAGGGAAGGGAGGCAGGTAGGGAGTTGAGGAGTGTGTGTGTGTGTGTGTGTGTGACTGTTAGTGTATTCTATGTGTGTGTATCATTGTGTGTGTGTGTGTGTGTGTGTGTGTGTGTACATGTATGTTTGTGTGTGTGTGTTGCAGGAGGGGTGTGTGGTGGGGGTTGGAGTGCGTGTGTGTGTGTGTGTGAGTGTGTCATTGGGTGTGGGTGTGAGTAAGTGTGTGTGGAGGGTAGTGTGAGTGTGTGTGGGTGGGAGGGAGGGAGGAAGCATGTGTGTTGGGTTGAGTGAGAAAATGAATGTGTGTGTGTTGGGGGTGGGTGGGGGCGAGTGTGTGTGGAAGAAAGAGTGTGGATGTGGGACAGAGCGTGTGTGTGAATATGACAGTGAATGAGACTGTGTGTGTGGGAGAGAGCGCGAGTGTGTGTGTGTCATTGTGTGTTAGTGTGTGTAGGTGGAATGGAAAGAGTATTGTGTGGGGATGAGTGATGCAGTGAATAAGTGTGCATGTGTTGGAGTGTGTAGGTTTGAAGAAGAATGAATAAGTGAATGTGTGTGTGAGAGAGAGGGAGAGAAAGTTTGTGTGTGTGTGTGTGCGGGGGAGAGAGAGAGAGGGGGGGGAGAGAGGGAGAGAGAGAGAGGGGAGGGAGAGAGAGAGGGGGGAGAGAGAGAGGGGGAGAGAGGGGGGGGAGAGAGAGAGAGAGAGAGAGAGCAACACAACTGGAACAGTGCAAATAATGGGACAGCAAAAAAAAAAAAAAACCCAAACAGAATTGACAGCATGTTGTGTTGTATGCGTGTGTGGATGTGTGTTCGAGTGTGCGTATGTTTGTGTGTGCTTTGTGTGTGTGTGGGTGTGTGTGCTTGTGTGTGTACATGTGTGTGTGCATGCGTGTGTGTGGGTGTGTATGGGTGGGGGTATTCGTGTGTAAGTGTGTGTGTGTGTGTGTGTGTGTGTGTGTGTGTGTGTGTGTGTGAGGTGTGTCTGTGTGTGTCTGTGTGTGTGTGTGAGGTTTGTGTGTGTGTGACTGTGTGTGTGTGTGTGAGTGTGTGTGTGTGTGTGTGTGTGTGTCTGTGTATGTGTGTGACTGTGTGTGTGGACAGGTGGACATGCTGGACTCCCAGGTATAAGGTGTACAACAACCAGGACCAGTGTGTCTTCACCATCGTCGGGGACTGCTGCTACTGCAAGTGTACCGACGTCATCTTCAGGGTTAGTCTGGCTCCCCCTTACCCCCTCTGCACCCCTTATCGCTTTAGGGTGTAGAGGTGAAGGCAGTCACAGAGATAGGGTGTAGAGGTGAAGGCAGTCACAGAGATGGGGTGTAGAGGTGAAGGCAGTCACAGAGATAGGGAGGAGCAGACTGACCTGTATTTGGAGATATATGTAGTAGGCCTCCTTCGGTCAAGGCTGACCATGGATAGAGTATATCTGACCTGATGTCTAATTGGGCTGTCTGCTTGGACCAAGCAGCGTTGCCTGTGACTGTAGAGACCGCTGCGAGAGAGATAGTCTCTGTCACAGCGATCACATGTGTAAGCTGATGCTGGTCTGTCGGCTGCCGTCCCTTTTCTGCGAGGTCGCTTTTCTGCTGCAGCAGCTGACAGTTTGTCCTCACCAATCCGTAGCTGATCCTTGATATATGATAATGAAAATAATGATGATAGTAACAGTGAGAATGATGATAATGATAATGATGTTGATACCAAAGATAAAATACTACTACTGCAACTACTAATCATTATTAGTAGTTGTAGTATCATTGTGGTAATACTGAGTTACATTTGTATAGTGTCATTTCTCTGAGTGAATTCACTCATTTTGCTGTCTACCACCCATTCGCACACAGCCATGCCTGAAAATGACTAACCCAAATCAATCATGCACAACCCCCGAAAGCGGAGTATGGCTGCCTACATGGTGGGGTAAAAACGGTCATGCACGTAAAAGCCCACTCGTGTGCATACGAGTGAACGTGGGAATTGCAGCCTACAAACACAGAAGAAGAAGAAGAAGAATCATGCACATAAGTGTGTGTGTGTGTGTGTGTTCATATACGCAATTTGTAGTATTCTCTTGATGTATGTAGATATACATATGTCATTTTTTCGTGTGCAGTGATATGTGTATATGATTATACACATATGCGCTGTTTTTTTTCATGTGCAGTGGTATGGTATTATGCACTGTTGTATTTGTTTCATGTGACATGCTTAGATCCTGTAAAATGGGAAGTTCGTGCCATTTAAGGTAACATGGCTACACACAAAGAAGGAAAAAATTGTGTTTGAGGTTTTTATCAATCAAATTAGTTTTAAATCATCCAAAACTCTTAAAAAAACATTTAGAACATTTTTTTTTTTTTTTCAAAATGTTGACTTTGAAGGCTGTTTTTTTAAAAATGAAAACGTACAAAAATTTTGAAATTATGCTGTAACCACACAATCTATCCTAGATACTTATTGTTTTTTGTTTTTTTTTTATATCAGAATTGCTCTCTGCAAATGATGATGCATGGGTTTTAACTTCCTTCAGATTGAAAAAAAAAAATTAAGTAGCATCTGTTGTTATTGAACAGTGGTGAAAAAAAAAATCACAAAACCGCCCGAAAGAAGCAATGATAGGTAGGTAAGTAGGTAGGTAGGAAGGAAGTCAGATAGATAAAAAAAGAAAAAAACAGCAGTCTGTTGTAAGTAGGTAGGTAGGAAGTTAGGTAGATTAATAAAGAAAAAAACAAAAGCAGTCTGTCCATGTCTTTAACACTTGTTATAAGTTTGGAAATTTTCGCTGAAGTACAGCTTCTTCAGGCTAGGGTGTGTGTGTGTGTGTGTGTGTTTTACTGATGTGCAGATATTTGATGGGGATTCGGAGAACAGTGAGGAGGCTCAGGTGCGCAAGCACTTTGGGGGGGCCAGGGAGATATGTATGCAGGCCAACGACTTCACTCTGCACAGTACGTCTCTTCCCCGTGTCTTGTTCTGTGTTTTCTCTTTCTCTCTCTCTCTCTCTCCCTGTCTGTCTGTCTCTCCCTGACTGTCTCTCCCTCTCCCTGTCTCTCTCCTGTCTCTCTCTCCCTCCCTCCCTGTCTGTCTGTCTCTCTCTCTCTACCTGCCTTTCTCTCCCTCTCTCCCTGTCTCTCTCTCTCCCTGTCTCTCCTGTCTTTCTCTCCCTGTCTCTTTCTCTCTCTCTCTCTCTCCCTGTCTCTCTCTCCCTGTCTCTCTCTCCCTGTCTATCTATCTCCCTGTCTTTGTCTCCTTGTCTCTCTCTCTTTCTTGGTGTAAGGGGTGTCTGTCTTTCTGTCTCTTAGTCATAGAGCTTTTTTTTTCTCTTCTTTTTCTCCCTTGACTCTATTCAGCCGTGCAATACCCTGGCATGAAAACATTTCTTCTCTTTGCAGATAATGTTCTTTTCTTTCCAGATGGATACATTTCACAGTCAATTAACATCAGTTAACATCAATGCAAGGTTTCCTTTAAAGTGGAAACATTGAAGGAATAACGATGAAATAAATAAACTAATAAGTAAAAAACAAGACAGATAAATAAAAAGATGTACACATATGCACATATACACATATGCTCAGAGAAGAAGAAGACTGAAGTGCATTGGTTTTGGTGGGAAATATTACGCTCTTGTATGAGAGACAAAGAGACAGACATTTTTTTTTTTTTTTTTTTTTTTTTTTTTTTTTTTTTTGCTGCCCCATCATCTGCACCGTTTCAGTGGCATTACTCCCACGCCGCTCATTTAGATTCCCCCGTACACGGCCACACCCGGGTTTGTCCGTCGCAGTTCCAGCGTCGGCAGTCCACATGGAACCATCGATGTTAGGTCGCCCGGAGGCCACACACCAGAGGAGACCCTGCACTGCTGCTGAGTCACTTCGGTGGTGTTCAGTGGTGCCTGTTCTGTTATTTACGTACTTAGGACACCACCTACTAAGCCCCCTACTAACGACAATAATGGCTTAGTCGCGGAGCCAGACTGAGTGAGCGTCTCTCCCAGAGTGGAGACCGCCACCACGTCCCTCAAACAACAGCCCCCCATGAATCTGCCGACACTGACGACATTGACAGGACTCACCCCAAGCACGGAAGTGGAGGGACATCGAAACTGAGGTCACCATGAGAGCAGGGCATGAAAGGCTACAGACTTTGAGACTATTTTGTTTTTATATTGATGACGATGAAGGAGGAGGAGGATGACGATGATGATGACGATATTGCTATGGAGGTCCATTTTGGTTTGGGACTGCGTGACAAGGCTGTACTCTACGCTTCCTGTCATAATGATATCCCGGCGTTAACCAGGCCCGAGAGATACAGACACTTGCAGTGTTGGTCAGGTAATTAGAGCAACACACCCAAAGACGCATCCTTGAAGTGGATGACACTCGACTGTGTGGTCCCAGTCTCCCCATTTAAGCCCACAGCACACTCAACTCTGGGTAGGAGCCGGCCACGGGCCGAAAAACCCACCTCCGCTGGGATTCGAACCCGCGTCCTCCCAGCCGTCAGTCCGCGACGCTAACCACTTCGCCACGGCGGCTGGTACAAAGAGACAGACATATTCAAAGACGGAAAGAGAGACAGACAGACAGAGTCAGGGAGAGACTAAATCTCTAAAACCACTAAAATGCAACGGCAGTGGTGAGAAATATCACGTATGTTCGCTATGTTTGTGTGTGTTTTCCACGCACATATGACGTGGTCAGTTAGCAAATTATTATAGAGTAGAAAGGGGGTCTTCTACCTGATATATGTTCATTAAATAGTGTTTTTATAATCCAGACACATCAGAGTAATTATTCAGAGTCTGTTTATGTGAATTGAACCAAACTCTATTGAAGGAAAAACGGAACATACGCAGGATTTCAGTGGACGTCTTATTGGCACTATGGCAATACTTTTTGTAGGACGTCGGCTGACGTCTTACAGGCACTCTACTGGTTAAGAAACGTATACTTCCATTCATGTTTTGACTGATTTTTCTTTAAATCTCTTTGTCAAATACACAAAAAGACATTATGATTATCAAACACATTTGTTGATTTGTGGTCTTAAACAATTGCTGCAAATCATTTGTATTTACGGTCCGTGCTTGCTTACCAATCACAGAGGCAAACTGATTGAGAATTGGCTCAACTTGTCCTATAGTTTTTAGATATTATGGTCATCTACACACCATGTGAGGTCAGAGGCTGCATCAAGTGTCGATATTGAAAATTAGAACAACATATGGATTACTAAGGGACGCTCACTCAGTCTGGCTCCGCAACCAAGCCATTATTGTCGTTAGTAGGGGGCTTAGTAGGTGGTGTCCTAAGTACATTGAATCAGAACAGGCACCACTGAACACCACCGAAGTGACTCAGCAGCAGTGCAGGGTCTCCTCTGGTGTGTGGCTTCCTGGCGACCTAACATCGATGGTTCCCTGCGGACTGTCGATGGTGGATCTGTGACGGACGAACCCGGGTGTGGTCGTGTTTGGGGGAATTTAAATTAGCGGCGTGGGAGTAATGCCACTGAAATGGTGCAGATGATGGGGCAGTGGGAAAAAAACAAACAAACAAAAAAAAAACACACCAAAAAACAAAAAAACATATGTATTACTAACTCCATTGCCAGACCCTGGACAGACGTCTGTCTGTCTGTTTACTGTGCTGGGTCAGATTTGTCAGTGCTGGTTTTTGTCATTGACTGACAGTGACGGTTAATGGGAAACAACCTGTGATATTGCTCAGTACTGTGTGGAGCTTCCGAGCATGGATTGTATCCCTTTAGTTGTGTTGGTGTATGTGTGTGTGTTTGTGTGGTGATATTAACAACAGTTACAACAACAGCATCAACAGCGATGATGATGATGATGATAATGATAATAATAATGATAAGAAGAAGAAGAATAGTAATAAATCAGAAATGATAATGATGATAATCATATTGTTATAATGATTATGAACTACTACTACTAACAGTAATGACCATGATGATGATGATAGCGCTGATAATGATAACAACAGTGATGATAATAATGATGATAATAGTGATGATAATGATAACAATAAAAAATAGCGATAACAGTGATAGTAATAATAACAACAACAACAACAACCACCAACAATAATCAACAAAAATGTTGTCCTAATTGATCCTCAGTGCCGGCAAACATGGACATCTTGAAGAAAGCCCTGCTGTTTGGAGCCACTTTCCTTATCGACTTCAACTACTTTGAGCATCCGAAGAACTGAGCCATCATCCAAAGAACTGAGCCATGGTGGTCACAGGAACCAACGGAGCTAGGGACCTCCGTGTGGGTGAAATGAAACCAGGGGAGCTTTGTCCACCGCTTGCTTGGCCGTGTCGTCATGTTCACGGTTCAGAGGGGAACGGATTCTCAGGCTTTGGTGTTAAGTATTGTCATATTCTTCTTTAAAAAAATGGTTTTTTTTATGTAGAAATGTTTTGTTTTGTTTTGTATTTTTTAAGATTCGTGGTGATAACGATAATGCTGACGTACAGAACTTTCGTGGTGCAGTCTCCCCATAGAATGGGTTCGAAGCGCCTTACAGGAAACAAGTGCATAATAACATACAACAGCACAGAGAATTTTTTTTTTTGTATTTTTTTTTTTTTGTATGTATATATATATATATATATAAATATGTCTCTCTCTCTCTCTCTCTCTCTCTCTCTCTCTCTCTATATATATATATATATATATAAATGTATATGTATATATATATATATATATAATATATATACACATACATATATATATTTAAAATAGATGATACGTTACAGACAAGATAGTCTGCTGATGAAGCCCTATGGGCGAAAATTTAAGAGTAGAAAGGAAAGAAGGACAATACTTTTTCTTTGGGGCTTTCTCCAGCGGTTTTTTTTTTCCTTTCTTCAGCATTATGTATGTATATATATATATATATATATATATATATATTGTATAGATAGATTATCGGATACATAGATAGGTAATACCTTTGGAAAGAACAAACAGGCTTGGCTGTGTCATCACTGCTCTGAGCAGAATCGATTTGCAGGTCTTAGTGTTACATATTTATTGTTATATCCTTTTTTTTTTTTAATGTAGAAATGGTGTGTGTGTGTGTGTGTGTTTTAACCTTCCAAAGAATAAGAGACTTAGCTGAGTCATCTCAGCTTTGAGCAAAATGGATTGGCAGATCTTAGTGTTAAGTATTGTTGTATACTTTTTATGTAGAAATGTTGGGTTTTTTTTGTTTTTTTTTCTAACCTTTCAAAGAAAAATGGGCTTGGTTGTGTCTCATAGATCAGAGCATAATGGATTTGCAGGTCATAGTATCGAGCGCTGTTATACATTTTTAAATGAAGAAATGTTCTTTATTTTTATCACCACCCTGCCCTTCCCCCACCCTCCCTCCCCGCACCTTCCCCTCAAAGAAGAATATTGCTGTGATGAGTGTTGAATAAACAGCAGGAACAAGACTGGATTCATTTTTTTGTAAACTAATCATTTTAAATTTCTGGAACAAGCGTTCCGGAGGATTGTTAACCAGAGAGGATGAAAACAGAGAGATGGGTGTTGTTGTTTCCTTGATATATCATATCAGAATCTTTACTCTGTATATCATTGTTATTGGTGTGTATATCGTTATTACATGTATTGTTTTCTTTTTTTTTGTTGTATTGAGTAAACCAGTCAGTACGTCTGTTCATCAGTCTGTGCATTTGTCAGCCTGACTAAGGAACAGTAAGTCTGCGTTACAGTAGTGTACAATGTATTCAGGATGAATCTCCGTATATATGATATTCCATGTAAAGTTCTTGGGGAGATATTTATGTTGAAAACTTCTGCATCACATTTTTATGCACAGCTGTTGAGTGCTTGGTTTGTGACGCTCTAATATCACGGAAAGGATTTTGAAAATGAAAATATATATTATTACCAGGTTTTTGATTATTTAGTTTAATGAAGTTTGCATTCCATGGCAAGTTGATAACAGAATTTTTTTTATAATCTGGTCATTTGATCAAAGCTTTTTTCTTCTTTTTTTTCTCCTGCTTTTTCTTTCTTTTTTTTTTTGTGTGTTCTTCACCTTCACATGCCTTCTTTCATAGGCCAAAAAAAAAAAAAAATCTGTTTTTTACATAGCGTCTTTCTATCCCACCTGATCAAAGCTTTTAGTTGCAACTTTCAGACCCTCCTGCTTACAAAAAAGCAACCAGAAATCAGTAGTTTTATTACATGGCCGTATTAGATTGTCAGTGTTTGAAAAAAAGAAAAATTCAGAAGAAGAATAGGAATTTGATACAAATCATTTTTCATTGATTTTAGATGTGATCAGAACCCGTGTCTGTGAAATGTTGGGGTTTTTATTTCAATCTGGTTTTTTGCCTTCTACTTACTTTTCCCTATGCTGTATTTTAATGTACTTACCTTTTATTATTATCATTATTGTTATTTATTTATACATTTATTTATTTTTCTTGTATTATTATTACTATTATTATTATTCATTCATTTGGAAGAAAATTCTCAAGGCCTCAAGGCTTATGCTGTCAGTCAGGCATCTGCTTAGCAGATGTGGTGTAGTGTATATTGATTAATCCGAATGCGGTGATGCCTACTTTAGAAACTAAACTGAACTGAACTGGAAAGACGTTAGAAAAAAACACCACATGTATTTGTATTTGTATTTCTTTTTATCACAACAGATTTCTCTGTGTGAAATTCGGGCTGCTCTCCCCAGGGAGAGCGCATCGCTATACTACAGCGCCACCCGTTTTTTGGTATTTTTTCCTGCGTGCAGTTTTATTTGTTTTTCCTATCGAAGTGGATTTTTTCTACAGAATTTTGCCAGGAACAACCCTTTTGTTGCCATGGGTTCTTTCACGTGCGCTGAGTGCATGCTGCACACGGGACCCCAGTTTATCGTCTCATCCGAATGACTTATTTGAGTCTTTATTAATTTTTTTTAAAAATGAATCCTTGATTGAGGATGATAGTGAGAAATTGAATATATATATATATATGGACATATTTATGTCTTGATTTTTTTAATTTTTTTTTTTATTCAATATTTTGTTAAACTGTTACAGGGATCCTGATAAGAAAGGAGAGGAACGTTCAGTATTCCTCCTTCCCCCCTCCCAACACCCCCACCATCCTCCCACCATTTTTTCTCCTTCCCAGAACAAGAAACAATCATTTTAGGACAATTTGTGATCAGTTCATTTTTTACCTAGTTTGTACTCTGTATGTTATTATTATTATTATTATTATTATTTGCCTGATATTTGGTCTTTGGTATTGTTTGTGACAGTTATCAGTGTTGCCAGTTATTGTTATCAGTATTTCAGTTTTTGATTATGTTAACGTATATGGTTAGGTTAACTTACATGCTTGTTATTGTCTTGGAATGTGTCACTATTGTTTTAGTTATTGTTATCGGTATTATCGGTTGTTGTTTTTTATCAGTATTGCCTGTTATAGTTATAAATTGGTTGGATCAGTTGTCATTATTGTTGGTTGTCGATACATTGTGGTGACTGAAGGAATCCCAAAACAAGAAACCATCATTTTAGGACAATTTGTGATCAGCTCATTTTTTACCTAGTTTGTTCCTCTGTAATTGTTATTATTATTATTCTTTGCCTCATATTTGGTCTTTGGTATTAATAGTTATAAATTGGTTGGATCCCAGAACAAGAAACCATCATTTTAGGACAATTTGCGATCAGCTCATTTTTTTACCTAGTTTGTTCCTCTGTAATTATTATTATTATTATTATTATCATTATTATTTGCCTGATATTTGGTCTTTGGTATTAATAGTTATAAATTGGTTGGATCCCAGGACAAGAAACCATCATTTTAGGACAATTTGCGATCAGCTCATTTTTTTACCTAGTTTGTTCCTCTGTAATTGTTATTATTATTATTCTTTGCCTCATATTTGGTCTTTGGTATTAATAGTTATAAATTGGTTGGATCCCAAAACAAGAAACTATCATTTTTAGACAATTTGTGATCAGCTCATTTTTTTACCTAGTTTGTTCCTCTGTAATTGTTATTATTATTATCATTATTATTTGCCTGATATTTGGTCTTTGGTATTAATAGTTATAAATTGGTTGGATCCCAGGACAAGAAACCATCATTTTAGGACAATTTGCGATCAGCTCATTTTTTTACCTAGTTTGTTCCTCTGTAATTGTTATTATTATTATTATTTGCCTGATATTTGGTCTTTGGTGTTGTTTGTGACAGTTATTGGTGTCTTGGAATGTGTCAGTATTGTTTTTTGGGTTTTTTTTCAACATTTTTTATTCAGACAAAGGTTTACAGATACAGAATTTATATGTTTTGTGCATTAGAAAGTATAGGGTAAGCATATAATTAAGTTCTAAGTACTGACAAATCTATAACAGCAAAACAACATATGTTCAATGTCAATGTTCCAAGGTAGCATTGTATAGCTTAATCTTGTATCAAACAGTTATAAAGTGCCCATGATTCCATAGTTATGTTGAAGGCATACTTGTCTACTTCATATGCCTGTTTGAGGTCTTTTTTGAACATTTGTAATTGTCAGTATTGTTTTAGTTATTGTGGTGATTGAAGGTAGGAAGATGGTAGTGAAAAAAAAAGACAGAGGAAGAAACAATATGACAGGGGGAGGAGGCACAGGGTAAGGTAGGTAGGTAGGTATGTGTGTGTGTGTGTGTGTGTAGGGTGTGTGTGTGTGTTAGGGTGTGTGTGTGTGTGTGTGTGTGTTAGGGTGTGTGTGTGTGTCTGTGTGTGTGTCTGTGTCTGTGTATAGTTCTTTCTGTAGACTCTTTTGAATCTCCTGGAAATATACTATTCAGTGTACTAGTATATTTATTTAGTGTGTGTGTGTGTGTTAGGGTGTGTGTGTGTTAGGGTGTGAGTGTGTGTGTGTTAGGGTGTGTGTGTGTGAGTGTGTGTGTGTTTGTGTGTGTGTGTGTGTGTGTGTGTGTGTGTGTGTTAGGGTGTGTGTGTGTGTGTGTGTGTTAGGGTGTGTGTGTGTTTGTGTGTGGGTGTGGGTGTTTGTGTGTGTCTGTGTGTGTGTTAGGGTGTGTGTGTGTGTCAGGGTGTGTGTGTGTGTTAGGGTGTGTGTGTGTGTGTGTGTGTGTGTGTGTGTGTGTTAGGGTGTGTGTGTGTGTGTCAGGGTGTGTGTGTGTGTCAGGGTGTGTGTGTTAGGGTGTGTGTGTGTGAGTGTATGTGTGTATTAGGGTGTGTGTGTGTGTGTGTGCAAAACACTATGTTAAAGAAATGAACACTTATAACAGAAATCTATGAATATGGGGTCCATTAAGCTAGTATTGTCAGGAGCTGGCTTAACAAATAATGTCCTGCAACTGTTGAATCTGAGTGCAGGTTTGTGTTTGACATTGTGTGTGTGTGTGTGTGTAGGTGTTTGTGTGTGGGTGTGGGTATGTTTGTGTGTGGGTGTGTGCATGTGAGTGTTTGCGAATTAAGATGAAGTGAATGAATGCTGGCAACAAAAAATGATTTCAGACAAGTACTCCTGTGGAAATCCCTGTTTTTGGTTTCTTTTTATATATGATTATTACAGGTTTATAATCTGTTTGCTTATTTGACCCACCTGCACTTCTATGTATCAGAAACTCTCCACAGTCATTGCACACCTTGTTCCTGTTAGTAACCGAGTGTTCTTTAAGATTTTGATACACTGAAGCGTTTCTTAACTTCAGTTTTGCATCAGACAATCTTAGCCCTTGTGCGTAGCATATTTTACATGGTGTTTCCATTGAAACACATTTGTACTCAAGCCTAAATGTGTTCAAATGTGTATGTGTGTTTGTGTATTTGTGCACCATTTTATGTGTGTGTTAGTGAGTGCAAGTGTGCTGTGTGTGTGTTGGTGAGTGCAAGTGTGCTGTGTGTATAACTACACATGAACAGTGCTTTTGTGATGAACACAGAATGAAGACATCTAGACAATCCAGAGAGTATCTTACGAGATGGTTTGAAACTGGGTTTGACTTTTGGACAAGGAGCTTTCCATAGTTTTGGGGGAAATTGCGTTCATGTGAATTTCGTTTTTAGTTAAAGAGTGCAGTGATGTGTCATATGATAAATGGGTACGTTATTTATTATTTTTTTTTATTCAACCACATTTTTGTTTCAGGGTTTTAGGCAATTTAAAAAGAAATTACCCTTTTTTTTGGTTGTATTTCAGTGTTAAGACATGGATTCCAGCTCCTGTACCCTGACCAGAAACTTTTCAGTATAATAATGCAGGGAGTCACTAATACTGTCACTAATACAGTATTAGTGATAGTATTATAAAAATCATTGACTCCCTGCCATACTTGATATTTTGTGACTGTTGTACGGTGTTTTGGACAGAAATCTGTTGGCTGTTGGTCGGGTCAGCAGATAACAGCTGATCAAACTTGAGCCTTCAAGCATGGTTGAAAGTCTAGGAGACAGAAATATCGGTAAAAAGTTATTGGTTTTTGAAAATTAGGCTTTTGTTTGATGTTGAAGGGTGAAATACTCACGAATACCTTTGTGGTTGTGAGTACTTTTAATGACTGATTGTTTAAGTTTAAAATTCCCCTCCCCCCCCCCCATTATTTTACTATGTTTCAGTATCAAGAGATGCACATGGATGTTAAGCGACCTTGCAAATTTTTCAGTGTTAAAAGTCAAGTCACTCCCGCCCATGTGAATGTGATACAGTCAGGTGGAGTATCTGGAAATTCCATGTGAACTGGAGTCTCAAAAAGTGGATTTTGCTTTGATATTAATACGTGAAATACCCAGAAATGCCTTCAAAAGTTTTGTATGTTTGAAATGGATAATCAGTAATAATTGTCACAAACAAGCAAGATGCACACAAGTTCTGTGTATTGGTAGGAATCTTTTAAAATTGATTATGGATTAGTAGTAGGCCTCCTTCGGTCATGGCTGACCATGGATAGAGTATATCCGACCTAATGTCTAATTGGGCTGTCTGCTTTGACCAAGCAGCGTCGCCTGTGACTGTAGAGACCGATGCGAGAGAGACAGTCTCTGTCACAGCGTTCACATGTGTAAGCTGATGCTGGTCTGTTGTCTGCCGTCCCTTTTCTGCGAGCTCGCTTTTCTGCTGCAGCAGCTGACAGTTTGGGATATAAGCCTGGGCAATGTAATATGGAAGACAGGCTGTTTATTATGGATTATGGGTTTCTTAAAAAAAAAAAGAAAAGAAGATTAAGGTCACAACTGAACTTTCAGAATCATGGAGGTTTTATTCCATGTCTCACTGTGCCTTCTGGATACATGAATTTATGATGTTTTGTGTGTGTGTGTGTGTGTGTGTGTGTGTGTGTGTGGAGTGGACAGTCATGGACTATTTCTGTGTGAACTTGTTACTCAAGCTTTGTATATTATTGTGTTAATCATTGTCTGTTAATGCAGATATTAACATATCTACATTTTCACTCTCTGTAATTCAAGTTTATTCTAAGTGGGAGGTATGATTTGTAACATTTTATGGGTAATGAGCCATGTATATAAAATCTTATTTCTGTTTTACAGGAATGTTTTGACTCATTATTTTATACAGTGTATGAATTACACACTACTATTTTGTTTTTATTTTGTATTATCTACCGACTTATTCTTGGTTTTGGAATCAAAATTGATCAGCATGAAGTCATTATCTTCTGTTGATTTCTTTCTATGATGATAGATACATTTTTTTTTTCTTTTCTTTGATTAAACTTTTTTGTTGTTATTAAGTTATCTTTTCTCGCTTGGCTCTTTTTATGATACCACAAAAGAACATTTTTAAAGCTTCAGGATTACTTTTATGAATTAAGAGTTTATGAAAAAAAAAAAAAAATTTCTAGTCAAGTTTTTGCTTATTCTTGTCCACTGATTTTAGTTTGCCTTTATATTGCATTTTTATCTCCTTATTCGTTTTCTATACAAATTATTTTCTTCAGACAGTTAATTCATGTTGTTATCACAGAATAGATGTGTATATTTCACAGTTGTGTTTTGGCATGGTTGTACAGTCAAGTGAAGGAACATTTTCAGTACATGATGAAAATGATGATTCATTTCTGCAAGGTCACTGATGTAGAGGTTTGATCTACTTAAGGCTGTGGAACCGTGTACATCCTCAGGAAGAGCACAGGAAACAGTTTTCAGTTTCAGTTTCACTTTCTCAAGGAGGCGTCACTGCGTTCGGACAAATCCATATACGCTACACCACATCTGTTGAGCAGATGCCTGACCAGCAGCATAACCCAACGCGCTTAGTCAGGCCTTGAGTGCATGCTTACATATTTGTGTACCTATGAAAGGGGATTTCATTTTACGTAATTTCGCCAGAGGACAACACTCTCGTTGCCATGGGTTCTTTTTCAGTGCGCCAAGTGCGTGCTGCACACGGGACCTCGGTTTATCGTCTCATCCGAAAGACTAGACGCTCAGTTTGATTTTCCAGTCAAACTTAGGAGAAAGGGCGAGAGCGGGATTCGAACCCACACCCTCACGGACTCTGTGTATTGGCAGCTGAGCGTCTTAACCATTCTGCCACCTTCCTCCTTCAGGAAACAAGAGTGACACAGTTAAAGAACGAGCATTATTGTTACTTGTGTTCATTGCAGCATTGCCCATAATTTTCCAGATACATTGATCCCCACAAAGAAGTGTGAAGCCACCAAGTGTTTTGTTAAGGATAAGAGGATCTCATGTAGGCAGCCATACTTTGTGTTCAGACATACTTTTGACAGCATTAGAACAGTGGCAGTGATCTCAGGATATGGTTTGCATCAAACACTGACGGAAATTCTGTTCGCTGATGGGATAATTAATCGTCAGTTAATACAGGATATGAAAATACTTTCTTTAGTATTTCTAAAAGTGAAAAATATGTTTCTTGACAGTGATGAAGCTCTGTGATGTGATGACATGTACAAGTCTAACTTTATTGTGAATTGTTCACATTATGATGAGCCATGGAACAGTTGTTTTCAGATGAATCCTTTCAGTTTCAGTTTCAGTAGCTCAAGGAGGCGTCACTGCGTTCGGACAAAACCATATACACTACACCACATCTGCCAAGCAGATGCCTGACCAGCAGCGTAACCCAACGCGCTTAGTCAGGCCTTGAGAAACAAAAAAAAAAAAACAAACCAAAAAAAACCCCCAAAAAACCCAAAAAAAACCCGGGGGAATAAATAATAGATAAGCTTACATAAATAAATAAATCCTTTCAGCAGAGTGTTGATAAAAAAAGAAAAGGTTACACAATACGGAAAGGCTGAGTTGATTTTCCTTGGTGTAAGCTGAAGAGAGGCCTGACTAAGCACGTTGGGCTACGCCGCTGGTCAGGCGTCTGCTTGGAAGATGTGGTGTAGCGTATATGGATTTGTCCGAACGCAGTGATGCCTCCTTGAGCTATGGAAACTGAAGAGAAGAGACAGAGGGGACAAGGTGTGGGAGGAACAATAACGAAAGGTAAAGATCAGTTTCAGTTTCAGTAGCTCAAGGCGGCGTCACTGCGTTCGGACAAATCCATATACGCTACACCACATCTGCCAAGCAGATGCCTGACCAGTGGCGTAACCCAACGCGCTTAGTCAGGCTTTGAGGGGAAAAAAAAAGGTGAATAAATAATAGATAAGCGTACATAAATAAGTAAATAAGTAACTAAATAATAATTATATAAAAAAAGGAATAATAATAAATAAATAAATAAATAAATAAATAGATAAATAAATAAGATCAGTTAAGATTTGAATCCAAGTTGAATATGGATATATATAATGTACCTTGAATTATGCTATTAATCTGCCTCTCAAAAGAGATGTGATTTTAATGAGTTAATTAAGATTTAAGTCCAAGTTGAATATGGATATTAATACCTTGTATAATGTTATTAATCTGTCTCTCAAAAGAGGTGTGTTTTTAATGAGTTTAAGTTTTTAATCTAAGTGGAATATGGATATTCGAGTCCCTTGAATGATGAAATTAATCTGCCTCTCAGAGGTATATTTTTGACATGACAATCTAAGCAGGTTTTTATATTTTATGATAATTTAAAGACCATTAATTTATATTTTATGATAATTTAAAGACCATTAATTAAGATCGTCATCTAAGTTGAATGTGGTTGTTAAATTGCCTTGAATTATGACATTAATCTGCCTCTCAGAGGTATATTCTTGACATAACAATCTTCTTAACAGGTTTAAGAAAATCTATGATCATTTATGATCATGGTCTTTAGACCATTAAGATTTTCATTAAAGTTGAATATGATTATTAAAGTGCTTTGAATTATGACATTAATCAGCATCTCAGATGTATATTTTTTGCATGAGAGTCTTAACAGGCACATTTATTTTATGATTATTTAAAGACCAATTTTGTAGGACTGAAATGTTGCTCACATTGTTGTGTTTTATTGTTTGTTGTTTTTTTAATCAGTGATTTGTTCAGTGAATGTGTATTGGAAAATTCCAGTTTTGAAGTGTATGCTTTGTAACTGTTGTGGTGGTATTTGGGTTATTCCGTTGCATATCAGAATTTATCACAGTCCAGAAACAGATAAGATACTGGGAGAGTTTTTCATTATGTTGTGGCAAAATGTTCTGTACCAGTTGTGAAGATCTATGCTAATACGTTGGATATTGTTTTGGTTTTACACACACATATTTTTATGTGATGTGTTTGTGATGTTTTGGATATGTGATATAATTCCAATATCGTCAGAAGATCCTTGGTGTTCCATTGTTTTTAGTTGTGTGCAGTGTGACACTGTGAGTGACATTGGTATTTTAGTTGTTTTTTTTCTTCTTCAGAATGCTCTAACTCACAGAGCCTGCTTATGCTGCTGCCAGGCACCTGACTGGCAGATGTGTAGTGTACATGGATTTGTTCAAACGCAGTTGTGCCTCCTTGAGAAACTGAAACTGTGTTTAAAGCACCTTTGGAAGATTTAGGCTTCATGAGTTCTTCTTCCTCCTTAACTCTGTAAAGAGAAGGACAGGCGCAATAGCCGAGCGGTTAAAGCGTTGGACTTTCAATCGGAGGGTCCCGGGTTCGAATCACAGTGACGGCACCTGGTGGGTAAAGGGTGGAGATTTTTCCGATCTCCCAGGTCAACACATGTGCAGACCTGCTAGTGCCTGAACCCCCCTTGTGTGTATACGCAAGCAGAAGTTCAAATACGCACGTTAAAGATCCTGTAATCCATGTCAGCGTTTGGTGGGTTATGGAAACAAGAACATACCCAGCATGCACACCCCCGAGTATGGCTGCCTACATGGCGAGGTAAAAACGGTCATACACGTAAAAGCCCACTCGTGTGCATACGAGTGAACCTGGGAGTTGCAGCCTACGAACGCAGAAGAAGAAGAACTCTGCAAAGAGTCATTGGGGTGCCGCACGGAAGAATTCCTTCAGGTCTTTTGGTTTCTTCTTCTTCTTCTCCCTTAACTCTGTAAAGTCATTGGGGCGCCACACAGAAGAATTCCTTCAGGTCTGTCATTTGCGTGTCAAAGCCTGGGTCACTTCAAATTGTTTTCCTGTCCATTCTACAATGTTGTTAGCCCATCTTTTTTCTTTCTTTTTTTTGTTTAGTCTGTTTTCCCGTCCGTCTTCCACCCTCAACAGTGACTTGGAGGGTTGTTTTAGCAAGGTCGTTGGATCTTGTTACGGGGCCTTTTTCTTGTTTTTGGCTGATGTCAGCAGATCTTCATGAGGTCCAGTGTGCTGAGGTCTGGTGCACTTGTCCATTGGTTATATGATCAGTGTGTCTGATGTTCAGTATCTTGCAGTAACACTTCATTTCCACAGCCTTTGGGGCTAGTTGGCCTTTGGGAACCAGCCCAACGCCGACTGTCCTAAAAATCCTTTTGGCCGAGAGAGTTGGAATGTAGCTTGGGCAAGACACTCTCCACTATATCCAAATTCCAGCCCAGATAGTCAGGACAGCAGTTGCCTCCACTGGTGGTCAAAGTCGGACACAACTATCATACTTGAGGGTATCGTGTTTCACGTGCATACAGGAAGATTGAATACACCAGTGCACGCAGACGTCTCATCGTGCGTTCCGTGGAGATGTTGCTGTCCTCCCATTAGGGTTTCAGTCTGGACAGTGCTGATGTTGTCTTTGCTAACCTTCAGAGGATGTCTGGCTACCATTCAGAGGATGTCTTTGCTTCAGAGGATGTCTGGCTACCCTTCAGAGGATGTCTGGCTACCATTCAGAGGATGTCTTTGCTCCAGAGGATGTCTGGCTACCATTCAGAGGATGTCTGGCTACCCTTCAGAGGATGTCTTTGCTTCAGAGGATGTCTGGCTACCATTCAGAGGATGTCTTTGCTTCAGAGGATGTCTGACTACTCCCCAGAGGATGTCTGGCTACCCTCCAGAGGATGTCTGGCTACCCTTCAGAGGATGTCTGGCTACCATTCAGAGGATGTCTGGCTACCATTCAGAGGATGTCTGGCTACCATTCAGAGGATGTCTGGCTACCCTTCAGAGGATGTCTGGCTACCCTTCAGAGGATGTCTGACTACCCTTCAGAGGATGTCTGGCTACCCTTCAGAGGATGTCTGGCTACCCTTCAGAGGATGTCTTTGCTTCAGAGGATGTCTGGCTACCCTTCAGAGGATGTCTTTGCTTCAGAGGATGTCTGGCTACCCTTCAGAGGATGTCTGGCTACCCTTCAGAGGATGTCTAGTTACCCTTCAGAGGATGTCTTTGCTTCAGAGGATGTCTGGCTACCATTCAGAGGATGTCTGGCTACTATTCAGAGGATGTCTGGCTACCATTCAGAGGATGTCTTTGCTTCAGAGGATGTCTTTACTTCAGAGGATGTCTGACTACTTCAGAGGATGTCTGGCTACCCTTCAGAGGATGTCTGGCTACCCTTCAGAGGATGTCTGGCTACCCTTCAGAGGATGTCTTTGCTTCAGAGGATGTCTGACTACCCTTCAGAGGATGTCTGGCTACCCTTCAGAGGATGTCTGACTACCCTTCAGAGGATGTCTGGCTACCCTTCAGAGGATGTCTGGCTACCCTCCAGAGGATGTCTGGCTACCCTTCAGAGGATGTCTGGCTACCCTTCAGAGGATGTCTTTGCTTCAGAGGATGTCTGGCTACCCTTCAGAGGATGTCTGCTCCAGAGGATGTCTGGCTACCATTCAGAGGATGTCTGGCTACTATTCAGAGGATGTCTGGCTACCATTCAGAGGATGTCTGGCTACCATTCAGAGGATGTCTTTGCTTCAGAGGATGTCTTTGCTTCAGAGGATGTCTGGCTACCATTCAGAGGATGTCTGGCTACTATTCAGAGGATGTCTGGCTACCATTCAGAGGATGTCTTTGCTTCAGAGGATGTCTGGCTACCCTTCAGAGGATGTCTGGCTACCATTCAGAGGATGTCTGGCTACCCTTCAGAGGGTCAGAGGATGTCTGGCTACCCTCCAGAGGATGTCTGACTACCCTCCAGAGGATGTCTGGCTACTATTCAGAGGATGTCTGGCTACCCTCCAGAGGATGTCTGGCTACCCTTCAGAGGGTCAGAGGATGTCTGACTACCCTCCAGAGGATGTCTGGCTACCCTCCAGAGGATGTCTGACTACCATTCAGAGGATGTCTTTGCTTCAGAGGATGTCTGGCTACCATTCAGAGGATGTCTGGCTACCATTCAGAGGATGTCTGCTTCAGAGGATGTCTGGCTACCATTCAGAGGATGTCTGGCTACCATTCAGAGGATGTCCGTCTGGCTACCATTCAGAGGATGTCTGGCTACCATTCAGAGGATGTCTGGCTACCATTCAGAGGATGTCTGGCTACCATTCAGAGGATGTCTGGCTACCCTTCAGAGGATGTCTGGCTACCATTCAGAGGATGTCTGGCTACCCTTCAGAGGATGTCTGGCTACCATTCAGAGGATGTCTTTGCTTCAGAGGATGTCTGGCTACCCTTCAGAGGATGTCTTTGCTTCAGAGGATGTCTGGCTACCCTTCAGAGGATGTCTGGCTACCCTTCAGAGGATGTCTTTGCTTCAGAGGATGTCTGGCTACTATTCAGAGGATGTCTGGCTACCCTTCAGAGGATGTCTGGCTACCATTCAGAGGATGTCTGGCTACTATTCAGAGGATATCTGGCCCCTTCAGAGGATGTCTGGCTACCCTTCAGAGGATGTCTGGCTAACCTTCAGAGGATGTCTTTGCTTCAGAGGATGTCTGGTTACCCTTCAGAGGATGTCTTTACTTCAGAGGATGTCTGGTTACCCTTCAGAGGAAGTCTTTACTTCAGAGGATGTCTGGCTAACCTTCAGAGGATGTCTTTACTTCAGAGGATGTCTGGCTAAACTTCAGAGGATGTCTTTACTTCAGAGGATGTCTGGCTAACCTCCAGAGGATGTCAGAGGATGTCAGGCTACCCTTCAGAGGGTCAGAGGATGTCAGGCTACCCTCCAGAGGATGTCTGCTCCTTGGCAGCAGACAGGACTTGACGAGGACGATGCCATTCATCAGGCGGGCTGGACTGACATCTGCGAAGAGGAGGAGAAGAAGAAAACTCTGTGTGTGTGTGTGTGTGTGTGTGAGCATCGATATTTAAATTATGATACAGACAATTGCAGCTTGCTCCTAATATGAAAACCCAGGAACTCCACAGTGAACGCATATATTTATTGCACAAAACGAGACGGCGCATAAATTTGGCAAACTGACCTTAAAGCATACAATGTTGGATCAGATCAGACAACATATAAAACATGCCTCTACTTTGAGAGAACGGGAAAAGAAACAGATTTTTAAAAAACAAGAACAAACGCGAGAATAACAGTTTCTAACCTAGAGCAAAGTACATTGAGGTGGTTTTTCATATATCTTGTTTTGGGGGGGGGGGAACTGGGGAAGAAATGAGAGAGAAATCCTTTCACTTTTATTACGCCCTTGGGCGTGTCTGGAAGAACCACCCACCACTTGTCTGGTTTGGGTGCTAGTCTCTGAATGGTACCTCCAGGTGTGTTTCAGGGTCTTGAGTTCTTCTTCGACTGTTTTGGGTGGGTTGAAGAGAGACTGAATCATCTTTCTGAATGGCACCCAAAGTGCGCTTCAGGGTCTGATACCCCAGGTGTGCTTCAGTATCTCAGTTCTCCTTCGACTGTTTGGGGTGGGTCATACAGAGACTGAATCATCTTTCTGAATGGTACCTCCAGGTGTTGCTTCAAAAGTTCTCCAACGACTGTTTTGGGTGGGTTTATAGAGAGACCATAAAGATGCTTAAATTAGGGATGTTTATTCAGTGTCTTAACACTGACATTGCGATACTTCACACAACCATTCACATAAATTAAACGTCCAGTATGTATTACGCACGGGCAACGCGTTCACTCCATGGTTCCAGCGGACACAAAGGGCGGATATCACTGAACACCATGCAATGACCAGAGCTCTGAAGGGGTGGGAGGGAGGGAGGGAGGAAGGGAAGGATGGATGGATACATGTTTCAGCCAACAGTCATCAGCCTATCTAGATACTACCAGCACAATAATGTCCACAGCAACAAGCTTCAAGATTCTGAGCAGGGTAATAATAAATTTGTCAGTACGTATGTAATACACGAAACATTAAAATATATATTTATATAAATAAAAATTAATATATATATATAACACCACAAATAACACAGTTATCCATCACATTTCAAAGCATACACACGCACACAAAAAAGATTTTAGAGGAGTGAAGAGTTTGACAAGGTATATATATATCATATATATACATACATGTATCGCATACGCAAACATGTCAGTACAACAGTGAAAGTTAAGTTATCAACGATATGAAAATAACATTCTTTAGCTCTGCAATGAAGCGAGTAACACCAACACCACTGCCCAAGTCATCTCACTCCAATGCTGGACCACATATCTTTTTTTTTTTTTTATGAAAGTTGATGCAGGTGCTGTGTTTCGCGAAACACAGTCGTGTAAAACGATGCACAAAACAGTGCATTCACCAACCAAAGGTACATCCAGCCAGCGTGTGAACGGGGTCATCAATATTCAAGGAACTTCAGATATTGGACAGCTCCCCCCCCCCCCGCCCTGCCCCCCCCCACCCCCCACACACACTCTTGACTGATGCACGTGCACACACACGCACATGCAGGCACGCACGCACACACACACACATACACACCACTTTATTGAGCAAATCATTCAACAACATTCATCACGGGAGTAAACGAAAACGGAGTCGGCAAAATTAACTCTTGCCAAATCACATAACAACGTATGTATATATATATATATATATAAAAAGAAAAGAAAAAGAAAAATCCCCAGAACCACAAGTAAGTGGGGGGAGGAGCATTGATAATGTTCACCGGAGCACGTGGACCTTTCTCACACCGAAACGCGTCATCGCTGAGCTATTTTTAGAACATCGTTTGCTTGAGTGACCCCTCCCTCCCAAGGAAACACTGGCACTGTCAGTCAGCACTGCATTCTTGCTTACTAAAAAAAAAAAAAAAAAAAAAAAAAAAAAAAAAAAGTTACTGGCGTTTTCTCTACACAGCTTGAATGGCTTTTTAATTTTTATTTTTTTAATTAAAAAAAAAAAAAAATAACGTATATTTGCAGTTTTCTGCAACTTGTGCGTCCACGAAAAAGTCTTATCAGTTCGCTTTTATATTATTTCAACATTAATTGTTACACAGTATATCAAAAATAACTATCCAATGGGTGTCTACTCACATCACTGAAGTCTTCTCACTTTCACTTCAACATCAACTGCTACACACATTAAACATATCGTAAATAACTATCAAATAGGTGGTATACGAGTCTATTGATATCTTCTGCCTTTTATTTCAACATTTATTGCTACAGAACATACCAAAAATTAACTACCCAGTTGGTATATTGGTCTACTCACATCACCAACCTCTTCTCACTTTTATTTCAACATTAATTGCTACACAAACTTAAACATATCGTAAATTAAACTGGTTGGTATATGAGTCCCTTCATATCGCTGAACTCTTGTGCCTTTTATTTCAACATTAATTGCTACACAAACTTAAACATATCGTAAATTAAACTGGTTGGTATATGAGTCCATTCATATCATTGAACTCTTGTGCCCTTTTATTTCAGCATTAATTGCCACAGAAAACATCGAATATAACTATCAAATTGGTATATGGGTCTATTCATATCACTGAACTTTTGTGCCCTTTTATTTCAGCATTAATTGCCACAGAACACATCCAATATAACTATCAAATTGGTATATTTGGAATATTCATGTCACCGAACTATTTTTAATATAACTATCAAATTGGTATATGGGTCTATTCATATCACCGAATTCTTCCTTACATGTCAGCATCACTTGCTACATAACATCATTATAGAAATAACTATCATGGTATATAGGTCTATTCGTACACTTCTCCCTTCTATTTCAGCTCCAATTGTTACACAACACATCAAATATAACTAGCAAATTGATATAATGTGTCTATTCAAATCACTGTACTCTTCTCCCCTTTATTTCAACAGTAACTGCCCCACAGATTAAACATATCGAAAATAACTATCAGATTGGCTTGAAAACACATGCATAATGTTAAAATATTCACTGAAATTGTGCATGAAAACTGAATATTCAGACAAAGAACTTAGTGTATTCGGAAGAATACTACTTTGAATACATTTAGATGTACTTACATATATTCATCGAAAACTGACATGTTATATAGAAGAAAAAAAAAAGCGAAAGAAAACGGAAAAAAAGGTTGGTTTTTTTTGTTTTTTGTTTTTTTTGCCAATGAAGAAGGCGTGTGAAAGCACAAAAAAACAAACAAACAAAAAAAACACCACGTTCTGGTGCTCCATGACCTGCATGCAACTAAAAACAACAAAAAAACAAAACAAAAACACACACACACACCCACACACACACACACACACACACACACAAAAAAAACCTATCAGATTGGCATATGGGGTCTATTCATTTCACGGAATTCTTCTTTTTATTTCGATGATAATCGCTGCACATAATAAAAATCGATTATCAAATTGGTATAGGGGTGTATTCATATAATTCAACTCTTCTCCCTTTTACTCAAACATTAATTGCTACACAACATATAAAAAATAACTTGGCAATAAGTTCAATTGTGGCAGGTCCACTTCCTTTGCGTTAGCTGTGCTTGACTATGTGTGTATACATATGTATGTGTACATAACTACATGCATGTATATGAATGTGTATTGTGTGTGCGTGTGCGTGTGTTTATGTAAGTTTGTGCCTGCCTATGTGTGCGTATGTGTTAGGGTAGCTGTTAGATACACATGTATGTTAAAATGTATGTATGCAGCGTGTGTGTGTGTGTGTGTGTGTGTGTGTGTGTGTGTGTGTGTGTGTGTGTAGTCACATTTTGGTGTGTGTATGTAACATAGATATGATGTTTTATGTTAACAAAAGCGTTTTTGTAAAGCACCTAGAGCAGATTTCTGGATAGTGTGCTATATAAGTATCCATTATTATATATATGAATCTGAACACATTTATTTTATTCTTTTTTTCATTTATTTTTTTCTAAGCGCGTTGGGTTACGCTGCTGATCAGGCATCTGCTTGGCAGATGTGGTGTAGCGTATATGGGTTTGACCGAACGCGGTGACGCCTCCATGAGCTACTGATACTGATACTAATACTGTAATTGTACTTAAGTATTCATTTCAAATTCCAACCTCCATCAACCTAGCTTCCCCCAGACTCACCATTTATTCCCCTCCCCCCCCTCCCCCCTCCTCTCCTAAACGATAACACTCAAATGTGTATATCGATATCTTAGCAAAATGTCTATAACCACCACAGTTTCAGTTTCAGTAGCTCAAGGAGGCGTCACTGCGTTCGGACAAATCCATATACGCTACACCACATCTGCCAAGCAGATGCCTGACCAGCAGCGTAACCCAACGCGCTTAGTCAGGCCTTGAGGAAAAAAAAAAGGTGAATAAATAACAGATAAGCTTACATAAATAAATAAATAATAATTATGATATAAAAAAGGTAGTAGTAAGGTCTTCATGTTTTACATTTATTTGCTTATTTATCATCATTGTTGTCTTATTTATTTATTTATTTATTATTATTATCATTACTACTATAACCACCACAGTATGAGGAAAGTACTATATGAGGGAATATGTGCATGTGGGTGGAATGGGCATGGGTAATTAATTGTGTCTGTGCATTTTGTATTCAGTTGTGTGTGTGTGTGTGTGTGTGTGTGTGTGTGTGTGTGTGTGTGTGAAAAAGAAATGCAGTTGTGTATTTCCTTACCACAATATTATATTATATATATGCATTTTGTTGTTATTGTTGCTTTTCATCTGCTTCTCTCTCTCTCTCTCTCTCTCTCTCTCTCTGTGTCTCTCTCTTTCTCTCCTATTTTTTTTTCCATTGATGGCTTGATGTAAAGAAAAAACAACAATTGTTGCTTATTCAATTTACCATAATGAAATAAAATCTTGACTAGACTTGACAGTATGTCTGACGGGCCGGACATTAAACAAAATCCATCACCATCATCATCATCATCATTATCATTATCATCATCTCTCCTTCATTATCATCATCTTCATTATCATCTTCATCATAATCATCATCAGAGTTTTGACCTGGACAGCTCTCTTGCTGCCGCGGAGTCTTTCACATACGTACGGTTCCCCGCGCGGCTTGACGCATTGTGAAATGAGCGAGTCTCACGTTCAGCAGAAACAACAACAGTTCTCAGTCCATTGTTTGACGTTGCTGAGTAAATTGACACACACACACACACACACACACACACACACACACACACACACATATATATATATACATATATATTTTGTATTTGTATTTGTATTTTTTTTTATCACAACAGATTTCTCTGTGTGAAATTCGGGCTGCTCTCCCCAGGGAGAGCGTGTCGCTACACTACAGCGCCACCCATTTTTTTTGTATTTTTTCCTGCATGCAGTATTATTTGTTTTTCCTATCGAAGTGGATTTTTTCTACATAATTTTGCCAGGAACAACCGTTTTGTTGCCGTGGGTTCTTTTACGTGCGCTAAGTGCATGCTGCACACGGGACCTCGGTTTATCGTCTCATCCGAATGACTAGCGTCCGTCCAGACCACCACTCAAGGTCTAGTGGAGGGGGAGAAAATATCGGCGGTTGAGCGGTGATTCGAACCAGCGCGTTCAGATTCTCTCGCTTCCTAGGCGGACGCGTTACCTCTAGGCCATCACTCCACTGTGTGTGTGTGTGTGTGTGTGTGTGTCTCCGGACAACCCAGGCACCAATCGCGTGTTGTCAGACGACCACCCGTCAGGTTCTTGCGATTGGTGGAAACGAAATGATCACCTGACCAATCCTCAGCCACGTGATTCCCAACATTCGCTAACGACTGGCTGACAAGCAACCGATTATAATGATCTGATAATCAACCAGACATTACACATATTGATAATTAAGATAACAATAATAGAAATTTATTTAGCGCCTTCGAACGCTAAAGATATATATATATATATATATATATATATAGACACACACACACACACACACACACACGCAACTACGAAGCTACGAAACAGTTGCTGACGTCATTCCAATCGATCATTTCTTTCCGACCACCACCCCACCCCACTCCACCCCCACCCCTCTCCACCACCACCCCCACCACCTGGGCGCCCCACATAACCAAACCAAACCCCACACACCCACTAACCCACCCACCCACGTGAGCGCAACAGCTATTGTGTGATTGGACGACACGCCGGGAAAACATTTGACGTGGCAAACAATTGACGCGGTCTGACATCACGTTGTATGATGTCATCAGTAATCGCTGTCACTGTGCATGAACGCGACGGACCACCGGGCTAGCAGGGAGGAGAAATTGCCTTGCTAGCCACAAAGTAACGCGTTAGAACACGGAGACGTCAACACATCGAAATCAACAACACATCGAATCATCGACACATCGTACATCAAACGAGAAATCAACACCATCATTGAATCAAATCATACAGCATCACGTCGAATCAAAATGGATTAAAATCTGCACGTCGAATCGAACCGTACATCGAAATAAAACGCAATGAATCGAGCAGTACATCGAAATCAATGCGTCGAATCAAATCGCACATCAAAAATCAACACCGTCATCGAATCAAATCATGCGGCAACACGTCGAAATTAAAATGAGTAGTTATACATCATCAACGCGTCGAATCAAACCATACATCGAAATCAACGCGTCAAATCAAATCAATCGTACACTGAAATCAACACCGTATCGAATCAAGTCATGCAGAGACACATTGAATCAAACTGAGTAGTTATACATCAAAATCAACACCGTATCGAATCAAACCATACATCGTAATCAACACGTCGAATCAAACCATGTATCGAAATCAACAGCTTATCGAATCAAACTACAGATTGATATGGACGCGTCAAATCACACCATACAGCAATTAACTTATCACATCATACAACACGTACATCGAATCGAACAACTCATCAAATCAAAGC
>NC_134892.1:6010318-6012818 GCF_041734735.1 Babylonia areolata | reverse complement strand
GACTTGTTGATCCTTTGTACATCGTGTCCACACATCATGTAACGACTGATGACTTAATATTGTTTTAAATCAAACACACTGATTGCTTTACATTTGTTGATCCTTTGCACGTCGTGTCCACACTGCACGTAACGTCTGATGACTTAATGTTGTTTAAAATCAAACACACTGATTGCTTTACATTTGTTGATCCTTTGTACATCGTGTCCACACATCATGTAACGACTGATGACTTAATATTGTTTTAAATCAAACACACTGATTGCTTTACATTTGTTGATCCTTTACACAACTTATATAACTTTCATTAACTCACTCAGTACGGCCAGTCCTCTCTTCTCCTCAACACAGACCCCTCGGATGTCCAGTGGGTGTCTGAATGACCCAACCTTTAGCTTCCGTCGTCAGAATTGTGGTATTCTTTGTCAACATTCACCTCTTCAGTATAAGAGCTTTCCGCTTGCAATATTTTGATGGTGGTAATTGGGGTGAAACGCTGTTAACGTCGTCTCTTTCGCCGTTCGTATGGAAAGAGTTAATGATTTGACGTGCTTCATCAAACGGACTTGGAAGTTTCTCTGTTTCTTGTGCCTTTTTATAGAATGAATTCCTGTTTCGTTCACTTCAGCTTTTAAAAAAAAAAAATTCTTTATAAGCCTTGTGTCAGTAAATGCAGGAAGAAAGAAAAGTATTTCTTTTATTCCTTCAATGTAAAGAAGAAGAAGAAAGAAGGAAAGTTGAAAAAGAAAAGAAAAAAAAGACAAGAAAAAAAAAGACACAAGATGGACAAAATTTCACAGCCACATACCGGCGACACAGACATCGGGCAGATGCAGTTATACAGCATGAAGAGACACACACACAAAACAGCACGACATTGACACACTGAGGAAGATAAGGGTTAAAACAAAACAACCCCCCAAAAGATGGTCAGTCAGTAACATTGGCATCCACACACACTAGTGTCTTCAAAACGTTTCTCAACACAAAGACAACAGTACGTTTTATGTGAGGAGGGAGGATGGGGGAGGGGGCGGGGGGGGGGGGGGGGGGGGGGGGGGTGGGAGAGAGAGAGAGAGAGAGAGAGAGAGAGAGAGAGAGAGGGAAGGGGGCGAGGAAGAAGGGGTGAGGGGGGGAACAAGGGGGGGGGGGGAGGGGTGTGCAGGAAAGGGAATTGTGTGGTGGTGGTGGTGGTGGTGGTGGTAAGGGGAATCACGAGGAAGTATTAATGAACTTTGTAGCGTATCACTTTGACTCTCTACTTTAGTACTATTCAAAACAACCAAACAGACAACGAAGGAATAAACAAACGAACAAACACACCCACCAACCAACCAAGAAACATCCTTTCTCCTTTACACGAGTTCTACTGTTCAATTGTGAACCAGCTTTTGTAACTCATCACACCTGTAACCCACTGACAAAACACAACTTTTTTTTTTCTTGTTGTTGTCTCGTTCGTCATTTATCAGATGGATTACCCCGTCTCCTCGACGAAGGCGGCAGTACGTCGCAGGTCCTCCAGTCCTCCGTAGAGCTTGCGGGCCGCTGGGATTGGGTCGGGCCAGGTTTTTTCTCGGAGCGCTTGGTGGAGCGGGCATGACTGCAGCAGATGTTCATTGTTGTTGTTGTTGTTTTTTTTAACATGGCATCCCATTTGCGTTTAAGGTGCAGTTTCAGATTCAATGAGGCGTCAAAGTGAGCGGACGCATCCATATGCGCTGCAGCTGAGGGTTCTTTCATTTCTGTCTTGTATCAAACATCGGGTTCAGTTTGAATGCATTAGCTGGAGTGAAGTCAACATTGCACGTTTACTTAATAATAATTTAAAAAGAAAAGAAAACAACAAGAACAAACACACACACACACACACACACACACACACACACACACACACACACACACACAAAACCCCCCAAAAACACGCACACAAAAAACACACATAGAATATTGGACCTGGCTTTGAAAGGCCTCTGATCTGACGTAATAAGGAATTTTGCCAATTTCTTGTCAAATATAGGACGAAATATCCAGAGAGCTTGTTTCTCAAGCTCTGACATCTCACGAAACATTCGCATCGCCGCAGACTTTCATCGGCAACAACAACAACAACAAACAAACAAACAAAAACACATAAAAAAATCCCCCGAAGAGATAACAATGAATTTTGCCCATTTACTCCCAAATATGTGACACCCCCGCCCCTCTCCCTCCCCCCAACCTCCCCCCCCCCGCCCCAAAACACACACACACAATAAAAAAACCCACACACAAAATCACACACACAAAAAAAAAACAACGAACGAACAACAACCACAACAAAGATCGTTTTCGAAGCTCCAGCATATCACTGTACATTTAAATCATTGCAGGCCTTTTCTAAACAAGCAAACAAACAGACAAACAACAACTACAATAATAACAACAAAAAACAACTATTTAAAAAAAAAAAGGTCGAATAAAACAAAATCCGTTACATTGCCCCCAATCCAGACCAGCG
>NC_134892.1:6002818-6005318 GCF_041734735.1 Babylonia areolata | reverse complement strand
TCAAAGACAGAAATAAGAGTAAAAGAAAAGAAAAGAAAGAACAAAAAAGAACAAAAAAAAAAAAAAAAAAAGAAGAACAAACCGAAAGCGAGATCGCTAGCGCTGCACTGTCTAGTCTCTATCTGATAGTTCATTAAGCTCAAAGGAGACCTAAATAATGTTGACATATGCCCCCATCCTAACGAAGAAAAAGAAGATGATGGAAGAGGAGGAGGAGGAGGTGGAGGAGGTGGATGAGGAGGTGCAGGAGATGAAAGAGGAGGAGGAGAAAAAGAAGAAGAAGAAGAAGAAGAAGAAGAAGAAGGAAGAGGAGGAGGAGGAGGAGGAGAACAAGAAGAAGAAGAAGAAGAAGAAGGAGAAGAAGAAGAAGGAGGAGGAGGAGGAGGAGGAGGAGGAGGAAGATGAGGGCGAGGGGGAGGAGGAGGCTCTTTATATCTTGATCTGTGCCCCAGAATTGAACCATCTCGATCTAGCCTTCATCATGTTCTTTCAAAGTTTTATCTATTTCGTACAGTTCAACGATCTCAGGCTAGATTTGTTAGAAGGACGTAGTGGCGGTCTCCACTCTGGGGGGGACGCTCACTCAGTCTGGCTCCGCGACTAAGCCATTATTGTCGTTAGTAGGGGGCTTAGTAGGTGGTGTCCTAAGTACGTTAAAACAGAACAGGCACCACTGAACACCACCGAAGTGACTCAGCAGCAGTGCAGGGTCTCTTCTGGTGTGTGGCCTCCTGGCGACCTAACATCGATGGTTCCCTATGGACTGCCGACGCTGGAACTGCGACGGACGAACCCGGGTGTGGCCGTGTATGGGGCGAATCTAAATGAGCGGCGTGGGAGTAATCCCACTGAAACGGTGCAGATGATGGGGCAGAAAAAAAAAAAAAATCTCAGGCTAGATTTTATCATCTTCTCTATGTCTTCGTCTGTTTCCCCATAACCAGACCATCCCTGGCTAGTCTTGACCAATTTTATTTTTCTGTATCTCTAGTTCCCACATTCAAGCCATTTCAGGCTTACGTTTGTCACATTTTCGATATCTTCGTTACATGATTTCCCACAATCAAACCGTACCAGGCTGGTCTTTACCACGTTCTCCATTACTCTATGTATTTCCCACAATCAAATCCATCCCAGTGTAGTGTTCATCATGTTTTCCATACCTGTATCTGTTTCCCCAGAAACAAAACCATCTGTGGCAGGTGTTTAAATAAATACCCCCCAAAAAAACAACAACAACAAAAAAACCCTTCAGTACCAGGGGGAAAACAGTAGAAAGTGGTGTTTCAGGTCATAAAACATTATCCAAAACAACAAACCTAAAACTGAAGAAAAAAAAAAGGTCTGGAGATACACCACTCTAGATAAACTGTGTGAATTTTCAGCCTTCCAGAGCTATTTCCCTTTTTTCTGATGACGTCATCAGTTACGTCACTATGCGCGCACGTAATACGTTTATGGCAGTCAAGGGGTCATGTTTTCCATCTCCCCATTTTTTTTCCTCGTCACAATCAAAACCGTCTCAGGCTAATGTTTACTGATATGATCTCTATATCTCTACTTTCAAAGAACATCAGGTTAGACTTCACTACGTAGTCTATTTCTCCATCTATTTTCCCAGAATTAAAACCATCTGTAGCTAGTTAGTATTCACCAACTTCTCAACATCTCCATCTAGATATATGCCACCATCATCAGACTCATCCAGCCAAGGTGTGGTCTTCACAAAGTTTTCTACACTGCCATCTATTTCTTACGACTGATGACATTCTCTCGACATCTTCATTCATTTTCCAACAACTGAACCATCCTATGGAGGACTCACTTGCCCGATGTTTTTTATGCTTCTGCCCCCCCCCATTCTCCCCCGCCCCCAATCCCCCCCCGCTCACACACTCACACATACACAACTCCAACAGTTGAACAACAGTTCAAAACAAATACACACTTGGGCTGGAAAGAAGTTAGAAGTTCTCTGCTGTCTTCTGAAAACAAACCACGGATTGTTCAGACACTGATCTAAAAGAAAAGAAAAAAAAAAGAAAAAGAAAAAAAGAAGAACCCCATAAAACACACAGTGTCACTCTAAAACGAAGGAAGTCTTAAAAAAAACAAAAGATACAAACAAAAAACTCTTTCGTCACAAACACAATTAAAAGGCGTATTTCGGTCTCACATATATTATCATTCAAATTACCCACGTGTCGCCATATGATTATGGTAATTCTCTGAGCATCGTGACTCAATCTCACGTGGAGTAACCGCGAAACGGAACGAAGACACCAGAGACAGTTCCGTCTTTTTAAATTACAATCGGTGTCACTGAACAAAGTAACCCCCCCCCCTCCCCCACAGTCCCCCCTGCCCCCGCCCCTGCCCCAATATTTGCGCAAACATCATCCACAATTTTAGTCTGGCACAAAACACGATCGTATGCCATTTTTGACACAAACAGGGATATAACAACACAATAATTTACATAATTACGATTATGATCTTT
>NC_134892.1:5965318-5997818 GCF_041734735.1 Babylonia areolata | reverse complement strand
AGTTGAAAAAAACCAAACAAAAAACAAAAAACAAAACAAAACAACCCCCCCAAAACAACAACAACAACAACAACAACAAAACACAAACGATGAAGTGTCTGGGTTTGTTCCAATGTACCTTTTATTTACCTGTGTGCTGGCTCAATCAGTAGCGTAAGCAGCATTGGTCTTAAGTTAT
The DNA here is from genome assembly GCF_041734735.1 of Babylonia areolata. Lineage (NCBI taxonomy): Eukaryota > Metazoa > Mollusca > Gastropoda > Neogastropoda > Buccinidae > Babylonia > Babylonia areolata. The sequence goes on along the minus strand of NC_134892.1, from coordinate 5,997,640 downwards.
GTACCTTGTTTATGGAGAGAGTTACCGCTCTTTACTATTTGTAAAAAAAAACCCCCAAAATTAAACAAACAACAACAACAAAATAACCCACAACGAACAATATGACATTTGAGCAAAGAAAATTACACGCGATAGGGTTACGATTTTGTTGGTAGAGGGAGGGAGGGTGGAAGGGAGGGAGGTAGGGAGGGAGAGAGGGAGGAGAGGGATTTTATAACGAGGAAGGAGCAGCTTATGTATTTATTAAAAAAAAAAAAAGGAAGAGAGAGAGAGAGAGAGAGAGAGAGAGGGGATTTTATAACGAAGAAGGAGATGGTGAATTAAACAAAAACAATTCTAGGTACAAAACAAAACAAAACAAAAACACCACGACAATCTACGAGCAAAGAAAATCACACGCAATAGGATTAGGTGTTGTTGTTTTTGAGGGGTGGTGAAAGGTGGTGGGAGGGAGGAGAGGGGTTTTATAACGAGGAGGAAGGAAGAAGGAGGTTGTGTATCTAACAAAATCATTTTCAGGTTAAAAAATCAACAACAAAAAAGACACAACGAACAATATACGAGCAAAAAAAAAAAAAAAAAAAAGAAAGGTCACACGCGATTGGGTTAGGATTTTTTTTGGGGGGGTGGGTGGGTGGGGGGGCGGGGGGGTGGAGATAGGAGAGGGGTTTTATAACGAGGATGAAGGAAGTTGTGTGTCTAACAAAATCATTTTCAGGTTAAAAAAAAAAAAAAGCAACAACAAACAAAACATATCCAACATTATACGAGCAAAGAAAATCGCACGCGATTCGGCCATGGTTTGAAGGGGGAGGGAGGGAGGAGAGAGGTTTTATAACGAGGATGAAGAAGGATGTTGTGTATTTAACAGGTTAAAAAAAAACACACAAAAAAACAAACAACCAAAAAAACAAACCAAACAAAGAAAACACAACCAAATTTCCAAATTTCACCCACATTTTTATCCTCATTTGCCCAGTTTCTCCCAACCCTCCATTCATCCACATCTCCCACCCCTTCTAACCGATAATACTCAGATGTATTCATAAATACTTTAACAAAATGTCTTCAATCACCAATATGTGTGACGGGACATTAAACAAAATTCCTCCTCCACAACCAACACAATATATGAACAAAAAACAAAACAACCCCCCCAAAAAAACAAAACAAAACAAAACAAAAAAAAAACAAACCCGCACGCGATTGGGTTAGGATTTTGTGGGAGAGAGAGGGAGGGAGAAGAGGGTTTTTTTTATAACGAGGAGAAAAGAGGTTGTGGATTTCACAAAATCATTTTTAGGTTAAAAAACAAAACAAAACAAAAAAACAGCCAACGATATACGAGCAAAGAAAATCGCACGCGATTGGGTTAGGATTTGGTGGGAGGGAGGGTGAGAGAGGGTGTGAGGGAGGAGAGGGCTTTTATAATGAGGATGAAGAAGGAGGCTGTGCATTTAATAAAATCATTTCAGGTTAAAAAAAACACACGGACACACAGACACACACACACACACACACACACACACACACAACCGAACACCGGGTTAAAACATAGACTCACTTTGTTTACACAAGTGAGTCAACAAAACAAATCAAACACAGAAAACACAACCAACAATATACGAGAAAAAAAAAATTGCACGCGATTGGGTTAGGATTTGGTGGGAGGGAGAGAGGGAGGGAGGGAGAAGAGGGTTTTTTTTTATAACGAAGAGAAAAGAGGTTGTGGATTTCACAAAATCATTTTTAGGTTATTGGAAAAACAAAACAAAAACAGTCAACGATATACGAGCAAAGAAAATCGCACGCGACTGGGTTAGGATTTGGTGGGAGGGAGGGTGAGAGAGGGTGGGAGGGAGGGAGGGGGGTTTTATAACGAAGATGAAGAAGGAGATTGTGTATTTAACAAAATCATTTCGGGTTAAAAAAAACACAACAAAACAAATCAAACAGAAAACACAACCAACAATATACGAGAAAAAAAAATTGCACGCGATTGGGTTAGGATTTGATGGGAGGGAGAGAGGGAGGGAGGGAGAAGAGGGTTTTTTTTATAACGAAGAGAAAAGAGGTTGTGGATTTCACAAAATCAATTTTAGGTTATTGGGAAAAAAAGAAGAAAAAAAGAAAAAAAGAAAAGAAAAAAGCCAACGATATACGAGCAAAGAAAATCGCACGCGATTGGGTTAGGATTTGGTGGGAGGGAGGGTGAGAGAGGGTGTGAAGGAGGGAGAGGGGTTTTATAATGAGGATGAAGAAGGAGGTTGTGTATTTAACAAAATCATTTCAGGTTAAAAAAAACACAACAAAACAAATCAAAGACAGAAAACACAACCAACAATATACGAGAGAGAAAAAAAAGCACACGCAATTGGGTTAGGATTTTTGGGGAGGGAGAGGGAGGGAGAGAATAAAGGAGACAGGTTGGAATGAAATAATGATGAATAAAAAAAAAAGAAAAAAAAAAAAGAGGTAATGTATGATACAAAACAAATCAGGTTAAAAGAAAACAACAACAACAACAACGATAACAACCCTAATATACGAGCAAAGAAACAAACACAATTACATGCGATATGGTTACAGTTTGGAGGAAGAGGAAGGGAGGGAGGGAGGAAGGAAGGAAGGAAGGGAGAGAGGAAGGAAGGAAGGGATGCAGAGAGGAAGGAAGGAAGGGATGAAGAGAGGAAGGAAGGAAGGAAGGAAGGGAGGGAGAGAGGAAGGAAGGAAGGCAAGAAAGGAAGGAAGGAAGGGAGAGAGGAAGGAAGGAAGGGATGGAGAGAGGGAGGGAACTCAGAACTCAGAGCTCAAAGTTTTTTTTTTTTTAATTCAAGGATTGATTTTAGCCATGACCCACTCTTCGAACCTGTCCTTGCTTATTCTACATCAGTTACAGTAGCACACATATATTTAATAGAAAGGGGAGAAAAAGAAAAGAAGAAAAAGAAGTCTCGCAGAAAGAATATGATGAAGAACACACACACACACACACACACACACACACACACACACACAGGGAGATGGAAGAAGAGGGGGGTTGGGGTGGGGGAGAGGTGGTAGAAGAAAGAAAGGTTGACGCATTCATTTGCTAGCCAGCTCCTCTCGCTCACTCGACAACCCTCAGCAAATTTATGGAGAAAGGTTAATTAATTAAAGTTTTCTTTTTTTTTTAAATTTTTTTTAACGGCATTGTCCATTAAATCAGAGCAGGCGCCGCGAGAGAATCGGTTAGGCTTTGGACTTCTGATCCAGCGGCCTTCACCAGTGATCAGGGCTCACCGTGTACAAGGCCATCACACCATCGACCGCCTCAAAGAAAGAAGAGGAAGAGAAAGGGACTCAGCGGCCGTAGGTCCAGCATGAACGTTTTAGAGAAAGGTTAATTAATTAAAGGCGATTGAAAGGTCCGCCAGCCTTTCAGCGGCCAATCGCGGTATGTGAACTCACAACCCACACTGTGTCTAGGGCTCGGCACTGAATGGCTGGGCCCAGCGCTCTCCTTTTCCGCCGTTTTATTCAAGGTTCCATCGTCAGCTTCCTGGGAAACTGATGCCCTTGACCGCTCTTGCTGGAGGATGCTGTGCTCTAGTGACATAAAGACGTTTGAAAACTAGAGAACGCTGGCCATTAAGGAGAAACGTGAGCGAAGGAAGCAGGGCTCAACTTCTGGAGACGTTTTCCCTTGCAACACCTCTGGGAAGCGCTGCGCATCCAGAATCGGCATCTTCTCCCATATGAGGACACACACCGACAGATAAGCCTGCCTGCCTACTCACCCGTCGGTCCGACGGGAGACTCCATCATCGTAAGATTGTCAGGACGGGCGCAATAGCCGAGTGGTTAAAGCGTTGGACTGTCAATCTGAGGGTCCCGGGTTCGAATCGCGGTGACGGCGCCTGGTGGGTAAAGGGTGGAGATTTTTACGATCTCCCAGGTCAACATATGTGCAGACCTGCCAGTGCCTGAACCCCCTTCGTGTGTATATGCAAGCAGAAGATCAAATACGCACGTTAAAGATCCTGTAATCCATGTCAGCGTTCGGTGGGTTATGGAAACAAGAACATACCCAGCATGCACACCCCCGAAAACGGAGTATGGCTGCCTACATGGCGGGGTAAAAACGGGCATACACGTAAAAGCCCACTCGTGTGCATACGTGTGAACGTGGGAGTTGCAGCCCACGAACGCAGAAGAAGAAGAAGAAGAGAAGTAAGATTGTCGGGCACCTGACCTAGTTCACACTTGGAAAGAGTGGTGTGAGGAAACAATGGGGTTCCCCAAGGACACAGCACTCCATGGTGAAGACCACTGGATCATCATCATCTTCATCATCATCATCTTCATCTTCGTCTCCATCATCATCATCTTTATCATCATCATCATCTTCATCATCATCATCTTCATCTTCATCATCATCATCATCATCATCATCATCTTCATCATCATCATCTTTATCATCATCATCATCTTCGTCATCATCATCATCTTCATCATATCCATCATCATCATCATCATCATCATCATCATCATCATCTTCATCTTCATTATCATCTCCATCATCATCTTCATCATCATCATCTTCATCTTCATCATCATCATCATCATCTTCATCTTCATCATCATCTTTATCATCATCATCATCTTCATCATCATCATCATCATCATCATCATCTTCATCATCATCATCTTCTTCTTCTACATGTGCTGCAACTCCCATGTTCACTCGTATGCACACGAGCGGGCTTTTACGTGGATGGCCGTTTTTTTTCCCTGTCATGTAGGCAGCCATACTCCGTTTTCGGGGGTGTGCATGGTGGGTATGTTCTTATTTCCATAACCCACCGAACGCTGACACGGATTAGAGGATCTTTAACTTGCGTATTTGATCTTCTGCTTGCCGTATACACATGAAGGGGGTTCAGGCACAAGCAGGTCTGCACATATGTTTACCTGAGAGATCGGAAAAATCTCCACCCTTTACCCACCAGGCGCCGTTACTGAGATTCGAACCCGGGACCCGCAGATTGAAAGTCCAACGCTTTAACCACTCGGCTATTGCGCTCGCCGGGTGTCCAATGCCCAACCGAATCTGCAACGGCGCTTGCTAATGGATAATGCTGTTCAGTAAGTTATATGAAAAAAAAAAGAAAAAAAAAAAAAAAAAAAAAAAAAAAGAAAAAAAAAAATTAAAATAATAAAAAAGCAAGGAAATAACTGGATTGACAATCTTCCCAAATGACATTGTCAGATCTGAAGCACGTCGTGTCTGATTTCATCAAGACGAGTTAAAAAAACATATGCATCTTGTCCAATCTGACAGATTTCTAGTGGAGCTGGTCTTTGCTATGTTCTCTTGCGAGAAAAAGAAGGGAAAAAAACCCAACTTTGCCCAGATCTTTTTTGCCTGTCAGAGTTCCCGCAATTAATCTGCCTTTTAATTAGGTGTTTCGTCGACTTTGCTGATTTTTGTAATTATCTTTTTATTTTTATGAATGGGTGTTGGTTGGGGGGGTGGGGGGTGGGGGTGTCGGTGATAACTATCACATACATTCCAGATGATTCCAGTTTCTGTAAAGGTGTTAAGAGAGACGCAGAGAGACAGAGACAGAGACAGAGACAGACTGAAACTGAACATTTCTTTCTTGAACATCGGTCATGGGCTACAATTCAGAGAGAGAGAGAGAGAGAGAGAGAGACAGACAGAGACAGAAACAGAGACAGAGAGAGGGCGAGGTGGGGAATTCCCAAGCACTATAATTATGTTATCGGCCTTGACTGGGAAAAAAAGAACTGTACCTGATACAAGTCGTGGACTGAGTTGAATGTTTACGCTTTTGAAACATTTTTTTCCAGTTTGCTTTTAAACGTATCACGTGCTTTTTTTCTTTTTTTTCTCGTGTTTTGTCATGATTTTTTTGCTTCCTATTCACTTCATTAGTTTACTGGGCGTTCATATAGTTCCAATTCCAAAAGTCTGGCTTAACCTCTAGTACAGTGACTAGGAAGTGCTGAATTTTGCCCCATCACAAAATATTACCACAAAAATATTACAGTGCCAAAACTTCAAAGACCTACAAGTTCGAGAATGCGTTATCTTTTTTTTTTTTTTTTTTTTTTGTAGTGCTGCAAGTCGTCAACATGACTGAGATTATCGTTCGTGCCGTTGCGTGGTGGTGGCGCTGCATGTGACGGAAGCGCCAATAGGATTCGCCGGCACAGCAGATCGGATCACCAATGAATCCAGTTTCGTTTTCTTCGTCAATGGGACAACGTGCTTCCCTGAAGACGTAGACTGAGGAGTTTAAACAACGCGTATTGGCTTTCAGTTCTCACGGCCACGTTTTCAATACCAAGGGTGTGTGTGTGTGTGTGTGTGTGTGTGTGTGTGTGTGTGTGTGTGTGTGTGTGTTGTGAGGGTTTCGTTGTTGAAAGAGAGGGGATGCATGGCTGAGAAATCACGTGCATTCTGCATCCTCAGTCGACTTCGATTTTGCTTGGAGTCTCGACGTGCCACCTCAGTCGTCTTCGATCTCAACTCTGTACCCACTCAGCTAAAAGGAGAAACCCGCATCACGCTAAATCAGCAAGTCTCCACCCACCGCCCCCTTTCCCCACCCATCCCCCCTCCCAACCTCCAGCCCCTATCCACCCCCACCGCGTCCCTCCTCCTCCTCCTCCTCCTCCTCCTCCCCCACTCCCCCTCCCGCCCCAATCCTCAACCCTCTTCTCTGGTTCACTCAGTCCTCTGTCCCTGTCAAGCCAACTTTCAGTTCAGCTGCGTGTGGGCCCAAACCTTACAAATAAATAGATAGATAGATAGACAGACAGACAGACAGACAGACAGATAGATAGATAGATAGATAGATAGATAGGCAGACTGACAGATAGATAGATAGATAGATAGATAGATAGATAGATAGGTAGGTAGGTAGGTAGATAGATAGATAGACAGACAGAAAGATAGACAGACAGATAGATAGATAGATAGACAGACGGATAGATAGGTAGATAGTTAGAAAGACAGACAGACAGACAGATAGACAGACAGACAGATAGATAGATAGGTAGATAGATAGACAGACTAACAGATAGATAGATAGATAGGTAGGTAAATACAGAGATAGATAGATCGATAGACAGACAGACAGAAAGACAGACAGACAGACAGACAGACAGACAGACAGACAGACAGACAGACAGACAGATAGATAGATAGATAGATAGATAGATAGATAGATAGACAGTAGACAGACAGACAGATAGATACTGATAAATGAACTGGAAAATAAAATTAATAATGACAAAAGATTCTTTTTCTTGCACTTGTTTTCATCCGTAATTGTGCTTTTCAGATAGATAGATAAATAAATGAATAAACAAACAAATAAACAAGTAAATAGATAGATGATAAATAAATAAATAAACAGAAAAAAGACAGAATTGTTGTTCACCTGCAATGGTTTTATCCGAAATCATGATTTTTTATTGAAAAAACAAATAAATAAATAATGAGAAAACAATGGATAGATATACAGATAAATGGATAAAATAAATAAATCAGAAAATAAGTAGTGACAAAAGATTCTCTCTCTTGAACTTGTTTTCATCCGTAATCGTGCTTCTGAGTTAGATAGATATACAAATGAATAAAGAAAACCAAACAAAAACAAATGAATAAATAGATAAACAAGCAAACAAACAAATAAACGAAGAAATAAATAAATAGATAAGTAAAGAAAAGATAGAATTGTTGTTCACCTGTACTGGTTCATCCGAAATCAAGTTTTTTGATTGAATAAACAAACAAACAAAACAAAAAAGAAAAATAAATAAATAAATAAAAAAACAGATAAAGAAAGAAATGACAGAATGACGTAAGATTTGTTGAACTAGAATGACGTAAGATTTGTTGAACTAGAATGACGTAAGATTTGTTGAACTAGAATGACGTAAGATTTGTTCATCTACACTTATTTCTATCCCATACCGCGTCGCTATGTTGAAATAGGGGGAAAAATAGGGTAGGTCAAATGAATACAAAAACACAAAACAATAAACAAAGTTTACTGGGAATTATTACGGAGGGAAAGAGAGAGAGAGAGAGAGAGAGAGAGAGAGAGAGAGAGAGAGAGAGAGAGAGAGACAGACAGACAGACAGACAGACAGACAGACAGACAGACAGAGAGAGAGACGAAACGAAAGTTTATTCAATAAGGCCATGGCCCCATTTGAATGGGTTATTACATATTTTGTAAGATTAGATTTGCATAAGAATATAATCTTACAACATGTATGCTCAAAGCTCTGTTCTGTTGTTTTAATGACTTTTTCATAAATATGGCAAGATGAGAGAGAGAGAGAGAGAGAGGGAGAGAGAGAGAGAGAGAGAGAGACAGAGACAGAGAGAGAGACAGAGAGAGACAGAGACAGAGAATCAATTCTTACTATTTCTACACCTAGAAATATGTCACAGCCGAACAGATGGATCGAACGGGTAAGGAAAGATGCGAAATTAATCAATGTCAGTTTGAATCAACGTACCCATCAACACTAAAATCCGGTCTTGAAAGCAAACTCATGTCAAAGAAACTTCATGAAATAAAACAAGACAATCATATCACAAGATAAAACAACATATATATTTTTCCCCCATGACTATACAACAACAAAAACGAAACAAAACTAATAATAATAATAATAATAATAATGGTATTTATATAGCTCTGGATCTTGTGCAGAGACAAATCAAAGCGCTTTCGCACCAGTCATTCACACGCATGCATAACTCTAATACTGCAGAAACTAAAGACAAGGAAGGGCAGGCAAGGGAGGCTATTTTGGGAAGAGGTGGGTTTTAAGGCCAGACTTGAAAGAGCTGAGTGTGGAGACTTGACGAAGCGAAAAAGGAAGTTCATTCCAATCGCAAGGTCCAGAAACAGAGAAAGAACGGCGGCCAATAGTCCAGTGTTTGAATCTGGGTATGCGTAAACAGAGTGGATCCGAGGCCGATCGTAGTGAGCGAGATGGAGTGTAGAGGTGAAGGCAGCTGCAGAGATAGGAAGGGGCAGTTTTGTGAATGCATCTATAACATAGAGTGCTGATCTTGTACTTTATTCGGTGTGAGACAGGGAGCCAGTGGAGATGTTGCAAAAGAGGAGTGATGTGCTCAGATCTTTTCTTTCTGAGGACGAGTCGGGCAGCAGAGTTTTGTATGCGCTGAAGGGGCTGAATGGATGAAGCAGGCAGACCAGACAATAAAGAGTTACAGTAGTCAAACTGTAACACAAATGAAATGTTGCTGCCATTTTCACATGGCCCATTACTTTGGTACATTACAGGGCGCATGTACTGCACCGTACATTGTGAATGCACGATTGCCTACATTTATTCACCTTTTTTTTTTTCTTCTCAAGGCCTGACTAAGCGCGTTGGGTTACGCTGCTGGTCAGGCATCTGCTTGGAAGATGTGGTGTAGCGTATACGGATTTGTCCGAACGCAGTGACGCCTCCTTGAGCTACTGAAACTGAAACTGAAACTGATTGCCTGCCCTCCTTCAGTGAAGCACTCTTTGCTGAGACAGATTCAAGGCACAGACCGTTTTTTTTTTGCCAAGCCTTGTTTCTACTCTGTCTCTGTCTGTCTGTCTGTCTCTGCATTTCCACAACGATTATGTTTCTTTTTTCTTTTTTCTTTATTTATGTCACATTTATTTCACTCCGTTGATGGTTTTTTTTTTCTTCTTCTTAAATTTCGTTTTGTTGAAAATCATCTATAATCAGTTTATGAAATTTCAAGCAATAGTGACATTCATCACATGTTTAAGATATGTCTATATCAGGACAAGACTTAATTAAAAAAAAAATTCATTCGTAGGATACATACAGGCACAGAGAAAAACAAAACAGAACAAACCAAACAGACAAAAACAAAAAACAAAAAACAAAACAAAACAAAACAAAACAACAACAACAAAAAAAGAAAAAAAAACACAAAAAAAAAAAAAAAAAAAAAAAAAAAACAAAAAAAAAAGGAAAGAAAAAAGAGAAAAAAGAAGAAAAAACAACAACAAAAAAACAACAACAAAAAACAACAACAACAAAAAACAAACACACACCAAAAAACAAAAACAAACAAACAACCCCCCCCCCCGAAAAAAAAAACGAATAACACACACACACACACACACACACACACACACACACACCACAAAAAATCCCCCCAAAATGCAAAGAACAGATTTCGAACTATAACATTAGATATCAAATAATATCATAAAAAATAAACAAACAAAATGCTTGACATTATAAAGTAATACGATTTTCATAATAAGTGTCTTCAGCTGGATATCTTTCCTCTCTCTCTCTCTCTCTCTCTCTCTCTCTCTCTCTCTCTCTCTCTCTCTCTCTCTCTTTTATTTAATTTTTTTTTCTTTACAAACAGCAAAAGACAAAATAATAAATTAGCTGAGAAAACTTTGCATCAGATTTTCCTGTTGTCCTGATTGTCTACACCTTTGTTGTATCGTGACGTGTTCCAAATACAAATACCGTTGAACCCGAGCAAAACAAAAGAAAAGAAAAGAAAACAAATCCTCGAACAAACACCACACCCAATTTCCCGAACTCCAGAAATGATTTGCTGACATTGTCAATCCCAATTTCGGAGTGTTTCCAGGCGATTCAAAGGGAGGCGAATCTGAAAGGGAGATAATCAAGAAAGGAAACACGTCTGATGTGGAAGAAAACGGAAATCTAATTAAGTAGTGAGGGAGAAAATGGAATAAGAACCCCAACATTTATTGAGAATGCTGCACAGCCTCTGTCAGTCATTAACATTGCTCATTGCCTCCGTGTCATTAGACTCGAGAGTTTTCTGTCCGAGCGAATTTCTTGACCTTCACCTTGGGATTTTTTGTGTGAATTTTTTTCCCCCCCCATTTCACACCCTAACTCGAGCTGATGGAAACCACCATGACACGAGGTTGCAGGTCAGCCACGGACAATTGATGCAGAATATTAGGTTTCTTCTCTTGTTAAGGACTTGGGCACAATAGGGACACAAAGCTACAACTTATGAACACAATAGGGACACCCAATTACAACTTGTGAACACAATTACAAACACTTATGAACACAGCAGGGACACGAATTTACAGCTTATGAACACAGTAAGGACACACAATTACAACTTATGAACACAGTAAGGACACACAATTACAACTAATGAACACAACAGGGACATACAATTACAACTTATGAACACAGTAGGGACACAGAGCTACAACTTATGAACACAGTAAGGACACACAATTACAACTTATGAACACAGTAGGGACACACACTCACAACTTATGAACACAGTAGGGACACATAATTACAACTTATGAACACAGTAGGGACACAAAATCACAACTTATGAACACAGTAGGGACACAAAATCACAACTTATGAGCACAATAAGGACACACACTCACAACTTATGAACACAGCACGGACACACAATTACAACTTATGAACACAGTAGGGACACACACTCACAACGTATGAACACAGTAGGGACACACACTCACAACTTATGAACACAGTAGGGACACAAAATCACAACTTATGAACACAGTAGGGACACAAAATCACAACTTATGAACACAACAGGGACACACAATTACAACTTAAGAACACAGTAGGGACACACAATTACAACTTATGAACACAGTACGGACACACAATTACAACTTATGAACACAGTAGGGACACAAAATCACAACTTATGAACACAGTAGGGACACAAAATCACAACTTATGAACACAGTAGGGACACACACTCACAACTTATGAACACAGTCATTCGTTCATTCATTATGCCCATCGCTCCTGGTGGAGCATACGCCATCGACGACCCCGCGCCATTGCACTCTGTTCTGGGCTGTTCTGGCCATTCCAGTCCAGTTGGTCCCTTGCTGCTTCAGCTCTGCCTCGGTATCTCGCCTCCAGCTGTTGCAAGGCCGGCCTCTCTCCCTCTTTCCCTGCGGGTTCCAGGTCAGGGCTTGGCGTGTGATGCTGGACGCTGGCTTCCTGGGTGTGTCCGATCCAGCCCTACTTCTTCCGCAGTATCTGCTTGGCCACTGGTTCCTGTCCCGCTCGCTCCCACAGATCTTCGTTTCGGATCTTCTCCTGCCATTGGATCTTGTAGATGCGCCTCAGACAGGTGTTGAAGAATGTCTGAATCTTCTGCTGCATCGTCTGTGTTGTCCGCCATGTCTCGCATCCGTAGAGCAAAATTGACTTCACATTGGAGTTGAAGAAGTTTGGTTTTCATACTGATTTATGAACACAGTAAGGACACACAATTACAACTTATGAACACAATGGGGACACAAAAGTACACAAAATTACAACTTATGAGCACAGTAGGGATACAAAATTATAACTTTTGAACACAATAGGTACACACAATTACAACTTATGAACACACCAGGGACATAAAATCACAACTTGTGAACACAGTAGGGACACAAAATTACAACCCATGAACATAATAGAGACACAAATTTACATCTTATGAACACAACAGGGACACATAATTGCAAATGTTGAACACAATAGGGACACAAAATTATGAAATATTGTGGTGATAAAGAAAAGCTTTAATGTGAAATGTCCAAGATAAATTATTCATCAATTCCGATCAACAGACATAGTTTCATTGAAGAACCTTCGTTTCCTCGAAACATTTCTAGTTTGTGAATGACGTTAGCGAAGAGATGAGAGAACTGAAACTGGATTAACAAATTAATGAAATATTCACGCAATGAGTTATGCTGATTAGACACAGTAAATTAGATTTTCGCTATCCGTTGTTTTTAGCGCGTTAACTCTCTCCATACGAACAGCGAAAGAGACGACGTTAACAGCGTTTCATCCCAATTACCATCATCAAAATATTGCAAGCAGAACACTCTTATACTGAAGAGGTGAATGTTGACAAAGAATACCACAGTTCTGACGACGGAAGCTAAAGGTTGGGTCATTCAGACACCCACTGGACATCCGAGGGGTCTGTGTAGAGCAGAAGAGAGGACTGGCCGTAATGAGTGAGTTAAATCGACAGCGGAAAATGAGAGGTAATGTAAATGAACAGAATAATTTGTCGTATTTTATGAAATTGTTGGGCGCGTCAACTTTTTTTTCTTTTTTCTTTGAGGGTTGCGTTTTTATTGTGTGTGATCTTTTTTCAGGGTTACGTCACTTATTACGTGTCATCCTTTATGTTTACGTCACTTATTATGTCCACAAAACCGAATCAGAGCCACTTTTTGTGTTGTGTTGAAGAACTGGAATATTCTGAATTCTAGGGCATGCATATTGAGAATATTCTGACTATACAGAGTGACGTTTTTATTTTATTTCATTTTTTTTTTCAATTCCTCTTTGAGAATGCAATAAAGAAGTGACTCATCCTGTAAGCTGTTGGGGGGTTGATGCGTGTGGGGGGTGGGGTGGGGCGGGGTGGGGTGTGGGTGGGTTTTGTTCCTTTCTGAGGTAGTACTGAAGAATTAGACCGTGTGTGAGGTGGTCCAGCTTCACCCTGTGATGCAAATGTTGGTAGTGTTATTGGCCATTACTTTAGACTTAGAAAAAAAGAAAAGAAAAAAAAAAGCTTATCCACGCTTTCGACTCCAATATATTGCAATAGTCAGTAGCTGAGGGATGTCTCTCTCGCATTTGTCAGGTCTGGCAGAAGAATGAAAAGACGTAGGCCGATGTGAATATGATTATTCCCCCATCCCCAATTGGTTAGATCTGACGGAATTTTGAAATGACCTAGGTCGATGTGAATATATTCACCGTCTCCCATTCGTCAGGTCTGACGGCGTTTTGAAATGACGCAGACCAATATGACTATATTCACCATCAACAACTTGCCAGTCTGACGGAATTTTGAAATGACGTAGACGGATATGACTAGATTCACCGTCACCAATTTGCCAGTCTGACGGAATTTTGAAATGACGTAGGTCTATATCCAGTCTCTGATTTCTCAATTCTGACGGAGTTTTGAAATGACGTAGACCACTATGACTATCTTCACCTTCTCCAAGTTGTCAGGTCTGACGGAATTTTGAAATGACGTAGGCCGATGTGAATATATTCAGTTTGCGAGGTCTGACGGATTTTTGAAATAACATAAACCACTGTGATTAGTCATTATCACCATATATCTCATCAGGTCCTCCAGTATCATCACTCAGTTTTTGTTGTTGGCCTTCTTTACATCTGACCATGAATTTTTTTGCATGGTCAAGGTTTTACATAAATGTCTTTTTGTCTCACTTTTGCATATTCCGCGTCAGTGTCATTTATATATTCCCAATTTTATGTACCTTTTTTTAATTTAATTTTTTTTTTTTTTAATGAAGGACTTCTGTCGAGTTAAAAAAAAGGGTTACCTCACCTTTACCCTTCGAAGCATAAAATAAAATAAAGTGAAATAAAACAGGATAAAATAGAACAGAATACAATAGAACAGAACAGAATGAAGCAGGGAGAGACTCCCCATGAAACAGTTTTGCTCCATTTTTAAGCTAACTTTGCTTTTATAACAAACGGTTTGCACAACATGCAATCATCTCTCTCTCTCTCTCTCTCTTTCCTTCAACCCCCACCCCCAACACACGTTCCACAACCCCACCTCCAGTACCCTCTCCCTTCCACATACACGTACATAGATACGCAACACACACACACACCACACACACACACACACACACACACACAAGACTCAAAGATACACACATAGACACACACACACACACACACACACACACACACACACACACACACACACACGCACACTCAAGTCTCTCTCTCTCTCTTGCTCTTTCTGTCGACAAGAGAGAAAAGGACAAAATCTAATCTTCCCTCAACGGCTTGAAATTGTCTCCAATACTTCATGCCCGATCGACCCCTACCCCCTCCCCCCTCCTCCCCCTCCCCCCTCCTCCCCCACCCCCTCTTCCACACGCACCCTAAAACCCCCGGCGGAAGGGATAAACTTTTTTCATGATCACGTCCTTTCTCGTATTCACGTTTTTTACGAGAGACACCTAACCAACGAACGACCACTCTCGCGGAAGAAAGAAACAATGGAGGGGAAGTAACTGACCGGGAATGATAACACCAATGAAGAAAAAAACAAGGGGGGGAGGGGGCAAGTAATGCCCGTTGACTTGTATATTCGTCTCAGTGGTTGTGCCACGTTTTCAGCCGCGGGCACACAGTTAGCAACAATAGGATGGAGTTTAACGATCTGTTAGCTGGGGAACTCAGTTAAGTTCAAATTGTTCAGGGCTGTGGTCTTAGTTGTTTTCTTCTTCTTCTTCTTCTTCTTCTTCTTCTTCTTCTTCTTCTTCTTCTTCTTCTTCTTCTTCTTCTTCTTCTTCTTCTTCGCCTTCTTCTTCTTTCTTCTTTCTTCTTCTTCCACTTCTTCGTTCGTGGGCTGCGACTCCCACGTTCACTCGTGTACACGAGTGGGCTCTTACGTGTATGACCGTTTTTAACCCCGCCATGTAGGCAGTTATAGTCCGTTTTTCAGGGAGTTGGGGGAGGGGGGAGGGGTGGGGGGTGGGGGTGCATGCCGGGTATGTTCTTGTCTCCAAAACTCACCTTAAACGCTGACATGGATTGTGGTAGGTTTTAACGTGTGTATTCGATCTTCTGCATGTTCAGGCACTAGCAGGTCTGAAACATCTGTTGACCTGCGAGATCGGTTAAAAAAAAAAATCTCCACCCTTTACCCCCACCCCCCACCCCCCCCACTGGCCAGGCGCCGTGACCAGCATTCGAACTTGGGACCCTCAGGAGATTGAAAGAACATCGCATTGATTAACCACTCGGCTGCTGCGCCCGTCTGGTGCTGGTTTGTAAGATGGAAGTGTGGTTGAAAGGGTTCTTGCCTGGCCACAGTTAGCACTCTTGGAAAGGAAGATCTTTTTACGTGGAAGGAAGCAGTGAATTGCTGATGGGGTTTATAGGATATTATGGGAACGGGAGGAGGTTTATGGGAGGTGGGTGTCGGGTGTTAACAGACGGTGCACACACAGACAGTACACACGCACCGTCATGTGGAAACAGCTGCAGACAATGCGAAACGGAGATGAACGATAAACAGTAGGCTCTCGTTCAGTATAACTGCGTGCCCACAAAGCACTGACGGAGTCTCCCGTCGGACCGACAGATAAGCAGGCAGGCAGGCTTATCTGTTGGTGTGTATCCTCATATGGGAGAAGAGGCTGATTCTGGATGCGCAGCACTTCCCACAGGTGTTGCAAGGGAAAACGTCTCACAATGAATCACATCTGTGACGCCATCTACAACTCGGCCACGGATACCTTCGGCAAAAGAGAGAGGCAGAATCCAGATTGGTTCAAAACCAGCATTGCTGTGGAACCAGCAATAGATACCATAAGAGAGCCTTCTAAGAAGACACACGCCGCACTCAAGAAGGCCAGAAACGACACCAAACGGATCGCCAGACACTGCGCCAACGACTACTGACTGAGCCCCTGTCAGATCATCCAACTTTCGGCTGACTGCGGCAACATCCGTGGCATGTACGATGGTATGAAAAAAGCCTTCGGCCCATGCGTAAACAAGATCGCGTCACTGAAGTCAGCTTCCGGCAACATGACAACAGACCGGAACAAGCAGGTAGAGAGATGAACAGAACACTACCATGAGCTCTATTCAAGAGAAAACACCGCCAACCTCCCTGTCATGGAAGAATTCGACATCCCGCCCTCTGAAGAGGACCTCAGCAAGGCCATCGACTCCCTCGCCTGTGGTAAAGATAAGGAAAGGATGGCATCCCGCCTGAAGTCATCAAGGCTGGAAAAAGGGCCATGCTACTCCACCACCTGCACCAGCTGCTACTGCAGTGCTGGGAAGAAGGGACTGTGCCCCAGGAGATGCGTGACGCCAGCATCATCACTCTTTACAAGAACAAGTGTGATCACATCGATTGCAACAACTACCGTGGAATCTCCCTCCTCAGTATGGTTGGGAAAGCGTTTACCTGTGTAGTCCTGAGCAGACTGCAGTTACTTGCTGAACGCGTATACCCTGAGGCACAGCGCGGATTCAGAGCTGGAAGATCAACAGTCAACATGGTCTTCTCCTTGCAACAGCTGCAGGAAAAATGCCAGGAGCAGAGACGGCCACTCTACGTCGCATTCATCGACCTCACCAAGGCCTTTGACCTGGTCAGCAGAAAAGGCCTTTTCACACAGCTACAGAAGATTGGATGTTCCCCCCAAGCTCCTGAGGATGATCACGCCTTTTCATGAAGACATGCAGGGCACTGTTCAGCATGATAGATCTTCCTCTGACCCATTCCCAATCAAGAGCGGGGCTGAAGCAAGGCTGTGTGCTGGCCCCTACACTCTTTGGTATCTTCTTCTCGCTGCTGCTGTCCTGTGCCTTCAGCCAGTCGGAGGAGGAAGTGTATCTCCACACCAGAAGCAATGGCAGTCTCTTCAACCTGGCCCGCCTTCACGCTAAAACCAAAGTGCGACAGGTTCTCATACGCAAGATGCTTTTCGCAGACGATGCAGCTCTGACAACTGAAGAGGCACTTCAGCGACTCATCAACAGCTTCGCCCAAGCATGCAGAGAGTTTGGCTTGACTATTAGCCTAAAGAAGACAAACATCATGGGCCAGTACGTGAGCAGCACCCCAAGCATCTCCATTAGTGACTTCACACTCGAAGTCGTCAAGAACTTCACTTACCTCGGTTCCACCATCTCGAGTAACCTCTCCCTGGATTCCGAACTCAACAAGCGGATTGACAAAGAAGCTACAGCCATGGCCCGCCTGGCAAAGAGGGTTTGGGACAGTCCCATGCTGACCATCAACACCAAGATGCAGGTGTACCAAGCATGTGTGCTCAGCACTCTGCTATACGGCAGCGAGACATGGACTCTCTACTCTTGCCAAGAACACAGACTCAACTCCTTTCACCTGCGCAACCTCAGGAGAATTATGGGCATCACGTGGCAAGACCGTGTACCAAACAAGACAGTTCTTGACCAGGCAGACATCTCCAGCATGTTTGCACTCCTGACCCGGCACCGTCTGCGTTGGCTCGGCCACGTCAGGCGACTGGATGACGGGCGAATCCCCAAGGACATCCTTTTTGGCGAGCTTGCCACTGGTTCTAGACCTGCAGGAAGACCTGTCCTACGCTACAGGGACGTCTGCAAACAAGACATGAGGGTAGGCGACATCGACCCAGCAGGTTGGGAGGTGGTGGCTGAAGACCGTAACAGCTGGAGAAGGACCGTAAAGGCATACGTCCAGAGGAGCGAGGAGAAGAGAGAACAGCACTGGGAAGAGGGGAGAGAGCGCAGACGGCAGAGGGCAGAATCTGTACCCTCTGAGCCAGGCGCGATTTTCACCTGCGGCAACTGCAACAGAGCCTGCCGACCCAGAATCGGACAGAACAGCCACAACAGGCGCTGCAACTCAACAACTTGACTGAACCAGGTGCAGAGTTCCATTGTCTCCCAAGACAGACGGACGCCAATAACAACAATAATCTAAGTATCACTTCATTTTATCTTATTGTATTTTCCCTCAGGGCCTGAACTGACCTGAACTTTCCTGTCTGAGTGCAGAGCGCCTGAAGTTACTTTACACTGATCTTCTCTTGAATAGATCTCGTCACTCTGTCTGACGGATGGGAATCTCAACTGTCGCCTCCATGGAATAATTTAAGAGTGCTGACGACAAAGACAGTTGCATCGGCATCACTCGGCTGAAGGTTGAGCGGGGATCCGTTATCATTTCTGTCTACAAGTTAAGATAACAGCAGTTCGAGGATAACGGGCACCACAGACGATAAACCGAGGTCCTGTGTTGTGCACCGCGCACTCGGAGCACTGAAAAAGAACCCACGGCAACGTTTTGCCGTTATGACCTCTACCAAAGTCTACAGAAGAAATGCACTCTGATAGTTCATATACCTTGGACAGCCAAGATGTGCTTGCGCACGCACGCGTGTGTGTCTACATCTTGTGTGGAGTGGGTGTGGGTTTGTGCGTGCGGGTGTAGGCTATATGTGTGTTTTTAGTTTGCACACGTCTTTGTATTTTTCATTGTGAACGCCCAGGGCTTTTGTATTATTCGAGTGGGCGTACCAAATGTCCTTTTATTACTGTTATTATTTACTATAAGTACTGCACGCTTTGCGCGTTCCCCCCCATTGATGTGCACAGCTCGTGATACACGTTACCCTCATTGATTAAGTCTCAGTCCCTCCCACTCCTCGTGTGACGCTTGGTGTCAGTGTTTACTATGACGAACGGTTCACAGGTGTAGGACAGCAGGATCGTCCGACAGTGAACTTCGTGTGTGTGTGTGGGTGGGTGGTTGGTTGGTGGGAGTGGTGATGGGGATCAGGGATGCTGGTGGTGGTGGTGGTGGTGGTAATTGATTAATTAGCGCAGCGGTTCCTTCCATTGTCGTCGACGTCGTTGTTGATTTGGGTTCTATTATTAAGAGACTCGTACCTGACACCGGAGCAGCTTCTCTGATTAATTTGTGGGGATGTTTGAGAAAAAGTCCAGCGTGAGACACGCACGCACGCGCGCGCGCACACACACACACACACGCGCGCGCGCGCGCGCACGCACAGAATGAACAAGGAATCAGGAACTAATTAACTATTTTTATATCTAACTGACTAAGAATCTTAAGATCTTAAGAGACTAGGTAAGTGGGTACGTAGGCAGGTAGTTAGGTAGGTGGGTAGGTAGGCAGGTAGGTAGGTAGGTAGGTGGGTAGGTAGGCAGGTAGGTAGGTAGGTAGGTAGGTGGGTAGGTAGGCAGGTAGGTAGGTAGGTGGGTAGGTAGGCAGGTAGGTCGGTAGGTAGGTGGGTAGGTAGGCAGGTAGGTGGGTAGGTAGGTGGGTAGGTAGGTAGGTAGGTAGGTAGGTAGGTAGGTAGGTAGGTAGGTAGGCAGGTAGGTAGGTAGATAGGTAGGTAGGCAGGTAGGTAGGTAGGTAGGTGGGTAGGTAGGCAGGTAGGTAGGTAGGTAGGTAGGTGGGTAGGTAGGCAGGTAGGTAGGTAGGTAGGCAGGCAGGTAGGTAGGTAGACGGGTAGGTAGGCAGGTTGGTAGGTAGGTAGGTACGTAGGCAGGTAGGCAGGTAGGTAGGTAGGTCGGTAGGTAGGTGGGTAGGTAGGTTGGTGGGTAGTTAGAAAAACTATTAAATGTAATAAAGAAATCAATATCTCAATACAAGAACTACAACCACGAGTAAGAAAAAGCTAAAATGGGAAGTAAACAGTCCACAAAAGAACACACAAATACAAGACAAACGAATTAATGAAACTTAGACAAGCAAATGAATATACAAACAGACAGGTGCTCAGACAGTATCAGTATCAGTTTCAGTAGCTCAAGGAGGCGTCACTGCGTTCGGTCAAATCCATATACGCTACACCACATCTGCCAAGCATATGCCTGACCAGCAGCGTAACCCAACGCGCTTAGTCAGGCCTACCTACCTACCTACCTGAGTTAGACAGAAAAGCAGATAAAAAAAAAAAAACTGAGATGAAAAAGACAAACAAAACAACCAAACAATTAAGGAAATAAATAAACACGTGCACAGACTAACCTGTCTGAGATGGATTGACAAACACACAAACAGACAGACGTACTTACCTACCTACCTACCTGAGATAGACAGAAAAGCAGATAAAAAAAATGTACTGAGATGAAAAGACAAACAAAACAAACAAACAAACAGGTGCACAGACTGTCTGAGATAGACAAGTAAATAAACAAGCAGGTATTCAGAGGTAACCTGACAATTAAGGAAATAGATAAACACGTGCACAGGCTAACCTGTCTGAGATGGACAGACAGACAAACAGGCAGATGTACAGACAATCTGAGATAGACGGATAGACAAGTCAATAAACAAATAAACAGGTGTGCAGAATAACGTGTCAGAGACGGACAGATAAACAAGTCAATACCCCAAGCAAAACCCAGCGCGCTAGTTAGGCCTTGACTGCATGCATATGTAATCGTCTACCTATTACACTGGGACATAAACGAACAGGTGTGCAGACCAACCTGAGATAGACAAGTAAACAAACAAACAAACAAACAGGTGTAATACTAGCCTCCTGTCTGTCTTGTCTTCAGCAGCAACACCGCCGGCAAGTTACTTCCGGAACTGGCTCCGCTCTGGTGGCTCTGCTGCAGATGACAGTCCACGGGCGACATCGAGTCTCCATCATATCTCTCTCGCTCTCTCTCCCTCGGCCTGGCGTGCCTCTCACACGCCTCAGATCCCCTCTGCTGCTGCTCCTGGTGTTCCTCGGGTGGGTAGGTAGTTTGAACCCCTGCTGGACGAAGGAGACGATACCCCAGGACTCTTACACCTCCCAACCCTCAGACCAAACAAAACCTACACAGCACCAAGACCAAGGCCCACAGCACAGAACAGCTTGACTGACCTCAGGGCCGCAAGCCGAAAGGTCGTCATTTAAAACTCGTCTGTCCAAAGAGATGAACAACCTCATCGGCTCACAGACGTGTGTATGGAGAGGTGGAGAGTGACAACGTTGTCCTGTAAAAAAAAAAAAAGGACGGGCAGAAGTTCCGCTCGGAAGAACCCCATAGAGGATTTCGTGAACGCCAGTTGCTTAAGAGCTGTCTGCGATTGCTAGTTGCGAGAGAGTTCTCTGTGTTCGTCCGTTGCCGGAGAGGTCTCTGTGTGATCGTTGAAAAAAATATATTGCTTGAGCGTTCTCTGTGATCGTCAGTTGCTAGCTCTCTGTGGGTTGCCAGTGGCTAGAGAGCTCTCTGTGGTTGCTAGTGGCTAGAGAGCTCTCTGGTTGCCAGTTGCAAGAGAGTTCTCTGTGTTTTCTAGTTGCAAGAGAGCTCTCTGTGGTTGCTAGTTGCTAGAGAGCTCTCTGTGTTTGCTAGTTGCTAGAGAGCTCTCTGTGTTTGCTAGTTGCAAGAGAGCTCTCTGTGGTTGCTAGTTGCAAGAGAGCTCTCTGTGGGTTGCTAGTGGCTAGAGAGCTCTCTGTGGGTTGCTAGTGGCTAGAGAGCTCTCTGTGGGTTGCCAGTGGCGAGAGAGCTCTCTGTGGTTGCTAGTTAGTTCTCTGTGTTTGCTAGTGGCTAGAGAGCTCTCTGTGGGTTGCTAGTGGCTAGAGAGCTCTCTGTGGGTTGCCAGTGGCGAGAGAGCTCTCTGTGTTTGCTAGTTGCTAGAGAGCTCTCTGTGGTTGCTAGTTGCTAGAGAGTTCTCTGTGTTTGCCAGTTGCAAGAGAGCTCTCTGTGGTTGCTAGTTGCAAGAGAGTTCTCTGTGTTTGCCAGTTGCTAGAGAGCTCTCTGTGGTTGCTAGTTGCTAGAGAGCTCTCTGTGGGTTGCCAGTGGCGAGAGAGCTCTCTGTGGGTTGCCAGTGGCGAGAGAGCTCTCTGTGGTTGCCAGTTGCGAGAGAGCTCTCTGTGGTTGCCAGTTGCTAGAGAGCTCTCTGTGTTTGCCAGTTGCTAGAGAGCTCTCTGTGTTTGCCAGTTGCGAGAGAGCTCTCTGTGGTTGCCAGTGGCTAGAGAGCTCTCTGTGGTTACCAGTTGCGAGAGAGCTCTCTGTAATCACCAGTTACTTGAGAGTTCTCCTTGACCGCCAGTTGCTAGAAAGCCTTCTGTGATCGTCAGTTGCAAGAGAATTCTCTGTGATCATCATTTGCTAGAGAACTGTCTGTGACTGACAGTTGTAAGAGAGCTTTCTGTGATCGTCAGTTGCTAGAGGGTTCTGTGTGATTACTAGTTGCTAGAGAGTTCTCCGTGATCGCCAGTTGCCATAGAACTGTCTGTGATCATCAGTTCCTAGAGAGTTCTCCGTGAACGTCAGTTGCTAGAGAATTCTGATTGGGAGTTGCTTGAGAGGTCTCTGTGATCACTACTTGCTAGAGGGCTCTCTGTGACTGTCAGTTGCAAGGGGACTCTCTCTGTGTGATCGTCAACAAAAATGTTGTTGGAGAGGTCTCTGTGATTGCCAGTTGCTTGAGAGCTTTCTGTGGCCGTCAGTTGCTGACGGTTTATCGCACGTGAGTCCTGTGACTGTCTCCACACCGGCAGAGTATCGCCACTGTCTTGTGTAGCATTTCTAGTCGTGCGGATGTCCCACTGATTGTATCTGGTGTCTTGTAAAGTGTAGCTAATCAGGCTCTGTCTGTCAGGACTTCGCCCCTCTTCACACAACCAGGACTTTACCCTTGGCATGTCTGACAAACAACATGGCTTCACCCCTCTTCAGCCACCCAAGACTTTATTATTAACACGTCAGACGAACAGACAGGGCCTCGTCCCTCTTCAGACATCCAGGACATTACTCTTGGTACGCTAGACGACCAGCCACGACTTCACCCCTCTGCAGACATCCAGGACTTTATTGTCAGCACATCAGACGAACAGACAGGACTTCACCCCTTCCCAGACCACCACCCCTCCAGCCCTAGGAACGCTAGACGAACCTCCCACCCGGACAGACAGACACACAGGGCTTCACCTCCTCGAATAACGAAACCTTCACAACACAGAGACATCAGCATTGAACACCTGGATCTGAAGGGCAAGATCCAACAGTTTGGTAAACTTGGTTGAACCCTCACTGTGCCTTTCTCCTCAGCCTGTGTCTCAGTGATCATCCTGTCTGTTCGCTGGCTTCCACAATGTTTTTCCTCAGACTGTTTCTGACTTTCTTCATAACACACTGCTTACAAAGACGTGGTCACAGAAGTATTGTGAAACACATTTGAAGAGACTGTCCTATGGTGATGTAAGGTGTGTGGCACATAGCCCTCACTGCGCAATGAGAGCTGGGTGAACGCAGTATCCACCATAGGGAGTCGGGTAACACAAGAATTCAGGTCACCTTACAATTGTGTATCACAGTGTACATCACACAAAACATTCTCAGGACGCAACAGATGTAATATCACAGAGACCACCACAAGTTTATCGCGGTAGAATAACAGATCAACACCACAAAGCGATAAAAACAAAACATTCACATTGCGGCGTCAATGCACAGATCTTCCTCCGCTGCTCATGGCTACAAAGCTGATGAGTCACCTTGACACGACTTTGAACCGGATTCCATCAAAAGGCCTCTTGCCCCAGCCATCCCCACCCCCTCATCTCTCTCTCTCCAAGACTGTTTTTCTTCTGTCTTCATGACAGTCGTTGTTACCTGTCTTACTCACCTGTCCAGTCCGTAGCGAAAGTCGTCTCAGTACATCACAGCACTGTTCTATAGCCACTGACAGTGGTGTTACACACAACTCTCCGGTCACTGACATGGGTGTTACACACTGCTGTCTCTCCCCCTCCCCTCCCCCACCCGAAAACAGAGTATGATTGCCTACATGGCAGGAGTAAAAACCGTCATACTCGTGAAATCCCACTCGTGTATACGAATGAACGTGGGGGTCGCAGCTCACGAACGAAGAAGAAGATGAAGACACTGTTCTCTCTAGCTACTGACGGTGGTGTTACACACTGTTCTCTAGCCACTGACAGTGGTGTTACACACCGTTCTACAATCACTGACAGGGGTGTTACACACTGTTCTCTAGCCACTGACAGTGGTGTTACACACTGTTCTCTAGCCACTGTCAGTGGTGTTACACACCGTTCTACAATCACTGACAGGGGTGTTACACACTGTTCTCTAGCCATTGACAGGGGTGTTACACACCGTTCTATAATCACTGACAGTGGTGTTACACACTGTTCTCTAGCCACTGACAGTGGTGTTACACACTGTTCTCTAGCCACTGACAGTGGTGTTACACACCGTTCTACAATCACTGACAGGGGTGTTACACACTGTTCTCTAGCCACTGACAGTGGTGTTACACACTGTTCTCTAGCCACTGACAGTGGTGTTACACACTGTTCTACAATCACTGACAGGGGTGTTACACACTGTTCTATAATCACTGACAGTGGTGTTACACACTGTTCTCTAGCCATTGACAGGGGTGTTACACACCGTTCTATAATCACTGACAGTGGTGTTACACACTGTTCTCTAACCACTGACAGTGGTGTTACACACCGTTCTACAATCACTGACAGTGGTGTTACACACTGTTCTCTAGCCACTGACAGGGGTGTTACACACCGTTCTATAATCACTGACAGTGGTGTTACACACTGTTCTCTAACCACTGACAGTGGTGTTACACACCGTTCTACAATCACTGACAGTGGTGTTACACACTGTTCTCTAGCCACTGACAGTGGTGTTACACACTGTTCTCTAGCCACTGACAGTGGTGTTACACACTGTTCTACAATCACTGACAGGGGTGTTACACACCGTTCAACACCCACTGACAACGGTGTTACATTTTTTTTTTTAAACACACGTTTCGTCTTCTGTCTCAGCTGCCTTCTTCACCTCAAGTAAATCCCTCGTCAAGCCTCGCACAAAACACCATCTGAAACTGTCTGTGCCTTTGTTTTCAGGCCAGTTTCTTTTTATTTTTATTTTAATTTTTTTTATTAAAAAAAAAAAATTACGGGCCAGTCTCTGGTGCAGTGCGTTCCTCACGACTCTTGCCAACGTATCCTCACAACCAGTATGTTACGTTGTTGCATGACATATGTTTCATCCTGTAGTCTCTTAGCAGTAGCTTTTTTTTTTAGCTTGTTTGTCAAGTCCACAACACTTTTCTCATCTGTCAGCAGAAAGTCCAGTTTTCCTTATAGGCCCTTCAGTCTTCCACTTGGGAACAATTCACTCGCTCAAGGAGGCGTCACTACGTTCAGACATATCCATCTGTGTACGTCTCCCACCGGGACGTCTCACCAAAGTTTTCCAGGTCGTTGGCTTCAGTAACGGACGTCCCACTGGTAAAAGTCTAACTGTCATCCGCACAGAACCCACGTCATCATCAGCACAACTCCTGGGAAATGTTACCTGGTAAGGCTTTCCATGCCAGTCACCACATACGTAACACGTTACTGGGAAACGTTACCTGGTAAGGCTTTCCATGCCAGTCACCACAGTACGTAACACATTACTGGGAAATGTTACCTGGTAAGGCTTTCCATGCCAGTCACCACAGTACGTAACACATTACTGGGAAACGTTACCTGGTAAGGCTTTCCATGCCAGTCACCACAGTACGTAACACGTTACTGGGAAATGTTACCTGGTAAGGCTTTCCATGCCAGTCACCACAGTACGTAACACGTTACTGGGAAATGTTACCTGGTGAGGCTTTCCATGCCAGTCACCACGGTACGTAACACGTTATTATCATTGTTATCATTATTATTTTATTTTTTTATTTGAATCTTTAGAGTTCAGGTACACTGTTACTGATGACGCTAAAGACTCAGTGACAGTCACGAGTCACATACGAGTGACGTGCACACCTGTACTGGACCCCAACAGTCCTCTCCGCCTCACACAAAAGAATGTATCAGTGATAGTCCGTCTTGTCCGAGACTCACCAATCAATACAGCACAGAGGAGGCGGAGGCAGCTCCAGTCTTGATTATCTGGGCAGCACAAGGTGATGGGAAGTGACTTACACAAGGCTCTCATCATCAGAGACCATCTCCCCTGAAGACTGAGTACGACTGCCCATATGGCGGGGGTAAATATCGGTCATACACGTAAAATCCCACTTGTGTGGACACAAGTCAACGTTGGAGTCACAGCCCACAAACGCAGAAGAAGTCATCGATCATGGAACAGTCCGTCACACCACCTGCACCACATCACTCAACACACCCCAAAACATGCCTTCACTGCACCCGTGTGGATCAGTAGCCTGTCTTTATGGCAAATATTTGTTGACGTTCCTTTCCCCCTTCTTATATATACCTCATAATCAAACAGAGCATGATTTGTTGAGAAATGGACGTAAGAAGGCTGTTTCAGTTTCCAGCAATCACAACGTATATTTTCCGTCTATCTTTCTCATGATGAAACACAGCATGGCTTGTTGAAAAACGAATCCAACTAGGCTCTTACAGTTTTCAGTGATCACAATGTTTCTTCTGGTATTCCTCATATTCAAACAGTATGTGACTTGTTGACAAATGAACTTAACAAGACTTTTTCAGTTTCCAGCGATCACATTTTTTCTCTCTCCTTCTCATCTTCCTCATTGCCAAAGAGAGCATGACTTGTTGAGAAATGAACCAAACGATATTCTCTCTTTCAGTTTCTGGTGATCAGAATGTTTCTCCTTCTGTCTTCCTCACAGTCAGGAAGAATATGACTTGTTGAGAAGTGAACCTGTCGAGCCTGTTTCAGTTTCCAGCAATCACAGTGTTTTCTTCTTTTGTTTTCCTCATGATTAAATAGAGCGTGACTTGTCGAGAAATGAACCAAACAAGGCTGTTTCAGTTTCCGGCAATCACAATGTTTCTTCTTCTATCTTCCTCATAATCAAACAGAATATGACTTATTGAGATAAGAACCTAACAAGGCTCTCCCTTTCAGTTTCTGCAAATCACAATGTTTCGTTTCTTTTTCTTGCTGTTCTTCTACCAGCCTCACAACCCAACAGAATATATCTGTTGAGAAAATGAACGTCACAACGCGATATCATTTCCGGCGATCACAATGTTTCACCACCTTTCCCGGTCTTCCATCTGCTGTGTGGGTCTTTAAAAAAAAAAAAAAAAAAAAAGAAAAAAAAAGTGGCTGTCTTTAGCACCAGTCCACCACACTACTCCTGGACACCCCACAACACGTCCTAAAAGAACCCACAACATTGCTGCTTCACTGCAGAACATACTGGGGGTTGTTGACAAAAAACAAAACACACACACACACACACTCACAAACCCAACCCCCCTCCACCCCCCCGGCACATTCTCCCTAAGTTTTTCCCAGCTCATAAAACTGTTTAGATGATACCCACACAAACTCCTTTCCAAAAAAACAAACATCCGCACATCCACCCCTAAGTCTTTCCCAGCTGATAAAACTGTTTAAACATCACCCATACAAACTCCTTACCAAAAAGCAAACATCCGCACATCCACCCCTAAGTCTTTCCCAGCTGATAAAACTGTTTGAATATCACCCATACAAACTCCTTACCAAAAAGCAAACATCCGCACATGCACCCCTAAGTCTTTCCCAGCTGATAAAACTGTTTAAACATCACCCATACAAACTCCTTACCAAAAAGCAAACATCCGCACATGCACCCCTAAGTCTTTCCCAGCTGATAAAACTGTTTAAACATCACCCATACAAACTCCTTACCAAAAAGCAAACATCCGCACATGCACCCCTAAGTCTTTCCCAGCTGATAAAACTGTTTAAACATCACCCATACAAACTCCTTACCGAAAAACAAACATCCGCACATCCACCCCTAAGTCTTTCCCAGCTGATAAAACTGTTTGAATATCACCCATACAAACTCCTTACCAAAAACAAACATCCGCACTTTATCCCACAAGTCTTTCCCAGCTGATAAAACTGTTTAAACATCACCCATACAAACTCCTTACCAAAAAGCAAACAACCACACATCCACCCCTAAGTCTTTCCCAGCTGATAAAACTGTTTGAATATCACCAGCATACAGCATAAACTCCTTTCTAAAAAAGACCCCAACCAACCAAACAAACAAACAAAAAAAAACCCAAACAACCAAACAACATCCACACATCATCCCAAGTCTTTTCCAGCCCATGGAAACTGTTGAAAAACATCACCCGCACAGCATCTTAATTCATTCTGTCAATGCCAATAGTCCACTTTCTTCGCCCGCACTTCCCACAGAACCAACACTGCTGCTGTTCTTTTCACTACACCTGAACGAACAGCGTGTCAAAGCTGCTGTTCTGATATAGTCCATTGCCTTGACTGCCCACCCGTCCTATAGGCCACTCATGCATCTTCCAGACCCGTCCTTTGGACCCATTCTATACACTACTCGACCTTTAGACCGTCCACCCGTCCAGTAAACTACACGTCCAAAAGACCACCACCCATCCATCCTATAGACCACCCACCCGTCCTATAGTTATAGACCGCCCACCCGTCCAGTAAACTACACGTCCAAAAGACCACCACGCATCCGTCCTATAGACCACCCACCCGTCCTATAGACTACACGTCCTGTAAACCACCCACCCACCCTATAGACCACCCATCTGACCTACAGACCACCCACCTATCCTATAGACCACTTCCTATAGACCACCATCAGTCCTATAGACCACTTCCTTCAGACCACTACCCGTCCTACAGACCACCTATAGACCTCCACCCGTCTTATAGACCACTTCCTATAGACCACCACCCGTCCTATAGACCACCACCCGTCCTATAGACCACCACCCATCCTATTGACCACCACCCGTCCTACAGACCACCTGTCCTATTGATCACCACCAGTCCTATAGGCCCCCCACTCTATAGACAACCCACCGGCCTCATAGACAACCCACCCGTCCTATACCTATCCACCTGTCCTGTAGAATACCCGTCCAACAGAGCACCTGATCCTCCCACATAAAGCAAAACATCACTACCGATGACGTCAATTTGCCCATCATGACGTCATTTTCTTATCTCGGCGCAAGCCATTACCTCTCTAAAAGACACCAGCGCGCGTCATCATTGATTACGACAGATGCACATCGCGACGTCATCTTGTTCTTTATAACACAACGACGCCACAAAACAGTTACTTTACAAAAAGAAAAGAAAAGAAGAAGCGGAAAACGTCATTACAGATGACGACAGCAGCACCTCATTATGACGTCTGGCTATAGCCTACAGCCCCCTCCACCAAAATCAAAAACAAAAATAAAACAAACAAAAAGAAACCCACGCTTCATTCATGCTTGACGAGTTAACAAACGCCCGTCCACCATAGACCACCATAGGTGTTCACACATATTTAACAATACCCATCCCCCCTCCCCCTTCGCCCACCCTTCCCCTCAACACTAAAAAAAAACACAAAACAAGAACAAAAAAACAAAAACAAAAAACAAAAACAAAAAAAAACAACTACAAAAAAACGAGTCCTTGCAACCTGAGAGGGGGAGGGGGAGGTTGGGAGAGAGGAGGTGAGTTGGAGTTTTGAAGGGGCGTCGTGAACACACACACACACACACTCACACACACACACAAACACACACAAACACACACACACACACACACACACACACACACACACACACACACACACACACACACACACACACACACCAACACACGACAACGCAACCCAACACCAACACCCAACATGCACAACATAATAACACAACCCACACCATCAACACCCAGCACATACAACACCACTCCCCCCCCCCCCCCCCCCCCGTCCCTCTGCTTCCCCTCCCCACCCTTCCCCATCGCGCCCCCTCTGCCCTCACACACAATCACAACACAACACAAACCAAAAGAGAACACACACACACACACACACACACACACACACACACACACACACACACACACACCAACAACAACACCAAACAACAAACACACACACACACACACACACACAACAACAACAACACCAAACAACAAACACACACACACACACACACACACACAAACCACAACACACCGCCCCTCATAACGCCGTCTCATCCCCAGTGACGGCCGTCTTCCCGTTTTCTGTGGGCAGAGTCATGTACTGGCTGTACTCTCGCTCCATGGGCAGGCCGGAGCCGGTGAAGAGCCTCTTGAAGGTCTCCCGGAACTGTTTGCTCATACCGCAGTAGATGAAGAAGTTGAGCGGGTAGGAGAGGAGGATGAAGAAGTTGGAGAAGAGGGACAGGGTTTGGAAGGTAGGCTGCTCCAGGATGTCGATGTCGAAGGTGTTGGAGATGATCATGATGATGAGCAGGATGCCCAGAGGGAACTCCACCAGCAGGAAGAGGCCCACCACGGCCACCAGCATCAGCGTCGTGCAGTTGCTGTCCTGGAGGGGGGGGGAGGGGAGGGGGACATTGGAGAGAGACAGAGAGTGAGTGTTACATGTTTGGGGCATACACACACACACACACACACACACACACACACACACACACACACACATCTATTCATCTTATTGATAGATAAATAGAGACAGAGAGATATAGATTGAAAGTTACACATATACACACACACACACGCACGCACGCACACACACACACACACACACACACACACACACACAGAGATGACAATGAGTTAGTTGTTTGTTGTGATACAGCGACGATAGACAGACAGACAGACAGACAGAATGATAGGCATCTATCTATCTCTCTATATATCTACATACATATAAATATATATATATATATATATATATATATATGTATATACATACACATATATGTAGAGAGAGAGATAGAGAGGGAGAAGAAAACACACACACACACACACACACACACACACACACACACACACACACATACACACACACATTCACACAAACACACACATACACACACATACACATACACAAACACACACACACACACACACACACACACACACACACAAACACACACACACACACACACACACACACACACACACACACTTGAGTCCTATGTTTCCTCGCTCCACCCAGGGTACCTGACTTCATTCAGGGGGAGGTAAATCAAAACAGCAAAAGGAGGGTAGAGGACTGTAGCCCCACCTTCCTGATGCCCGTGCCCCCGTCCCCCCCCCCCCCCCGTCCTCCCCAACCCCCCCCCCCCTTCTCCCAGACACAGTGGATAATAATGAATTTGCTGCCCTGTTGGCCGTAGAAAAGGTTATGGGAAATTTAACCCGCGAACTGAATCTTTGTATGTCTTTGTTCAATTGTGCGTGTTTGTTCAATTGTTTTAAGTATCGGATTAACCCCCGCTCTCTCCCCCCCACCCCCATCCGCCTCCTCGCCTCCCAACAAAAACCACAGCAAAAAAAACAACAAAAAAACAACACCCCCCCCCCCCACCAAAACAACTACAACAAGAACAAAAAACAAACCAACAACAACAACAACGAAAACCTAACAAAACAAACAGAAACAAAGAATTAGAAACAATTAGCAGCAACAATAACAACAACAGCACAAACAAAAACAACAACAACAAAACCACCTTTGAGCTTGCGTCAGCTTGTATTAGATTTGTACATAAGAATAGATAGCGATTATCTTAAATCATATGCTTTCAGCTTTAAGACTGTATGTTCGATGTTCTGTTGTTCGATTCTGTTGATTTGAGTGTTGATTTGATTTGTACGCTGACCCAGAAAAAACCGTCTTTA